>NC_045437.1:64055517-64323951 GCF_002776525.5 Piliocolobus tephrosceles
TGAGGTGCTTTGGTGCAAAGTTTGAGAACTGTATGGTTACATTCATGTTGATTTCAAGTACTGGAAGAATCACAGGAAAAGCTATTTTATGATAATAAAACAGTAATAAAAGTTTTTTTTTTTTTTTTAAAAAAGAAAAATCTGAGGCAGAGCAGGCAGATATTAGAAAGTGTAAAAAGCATAAGAAGACAGAGAACAGAGGCCGGGCACAGTGGCTCATGCCTGTAATCCAGCACTGTGGGAGGCTGAGGTGGGCAGATCACAAGGTCAGGAGATCAAGACCATCCTGGCCAACATGGTGAAACCCCATCTCTACTAAAAAAAAAAAAAAAAAAAAAATTAGCTGGGTGTGGTGGCGGGTGCCTGTAGTCCCAGCTACTCAGGAAGATGAGGCAGAATTGCTTTAACCTGGGAGGGAGAGGTTGCAGTGAACCGAGATTGTGCCACTGCACTCCATCCTGGTGACAAAGCAAGATTCTGTCTCACAAAAAAAGAAGACAAGAGAACAGAGCATGGCTCTTGCTTAAATGAAGAGAGGTAAGGAGGAAGGCTAGAAGGAGGAGAGTGAGCTGGATATTGTGAGCTAGACAAGGTAGGCTGTAAGAACAGAAAAAGTCAGTGGTGAATTTAGGATAGGCTCTCCCAAGACAGGATTCAACGGACAATTAATCACACTCCTGAAGTACCAATCCCAGCAGCTCTAGCTTTTCATCCTTAGGGCATCAGGGGATAGTTTAGAGAACAGGGAAAGAAAAATGAGGGTACAGAAATCTTTTCTCTTGACTATCTATATTTCCCCCATGATGTCCTGAAAACTATTCCTTCTTTTTGCCCTTAAGTTAAATCATGAATTTGCCTAAGCTGGAAATGGTTTTAGCAAAGAGAACAGGCCTGTATTCAAAACACAGATGAAACCTTAAAATGAAAATGTATCATCCTGATGTCATCCTTTAGAGAAGTTTTAAAATTTAATCAGTAAATATTACATATTTTCCAACTATGACAAGCATACAGTAGTACAAGAACAAAGAACAATGGTATCCTGAAGTGGTTGTTCAGAAAAACACTGACAGAAAAGTTTTGGTAAGCTGAAATCCAAAGATAACGGAATTTTTTAGACTTTATTAAACTTCTACTAAGGAGGAAAAATTATGAAGGTGATCAGCAACTGATGTTTATTCAGAGATTACCTATGTCCTCTATTTCTAGTGCTTTTCATTATTTCATTCTTACAGCAATCCTAAAAGGTAGGGAAGTAATATTAAATCTGCATTTTACAGACGAGAAAACTGAGGCACAGAGAGATTACTAAGTAAATTGGTCAAGAATACAGAGCTACTGAGTGATAAAGATGGAGTTCAAACCCAGGCTAGCAGACCCTAGAATCCAAGCTATTTTCAATTATTTCTATTGCTGTGAACAGAGCTACTGAGTGATAAAGATGGGGTTCAAGCCCAGGCTATCAGACCCTAGATGCAAGCTCTTAGTGATTATTTATATTTCTATGAACAGATGTGTAGTCACAATGCCATGCAGTAGGAAGCAATGCTTTCGAAGCTAGATAATGAATGCTACGCTACCTAGCATGACTTATCAGGCCTATCAGAATAAAACGAACAAACCATTGTTTTTTAGGGTTTGACTGAAGTGACTGAGGATGCCTATGTGAGCAGAGCAAAGCATCGTGCTAATAACTGTGAGGCTTATAAAGCTTACAAGGTAGAAGAGAGTCCAACATTTAAGATTTTTTTTTCTTGAGTAATGTTTGTATTTTGTACATAAAAATGTTAAAATATTTTAGATATAATGGGTTAAATATAAATATTACTAAAGTTAATGCCACTGGTTTCTTCTTTTTTTAAATGTGGCCACTAAAAAATTTAAATTTGGCTGACACTGGACAATGCCGTACAAGATCTTTTCCAACACATTTATAAAACAACACAGACACACAGTTGGCCCTATCTGTGGGTTCCACATCCATGGATTCAACCAACCATGGATCAAAAATATTGGGAAGAAAACTGTCTGGACTGTACATGTACACTTTTTATTTTTATTTTTTTTAAAGAGATGGGGTCTAACTCTGTCACCCAGGCTGGAGTACAGTAGTGCAACCATGGCTCACTGTAGCCTCAATCTCCTTCGCTTAAGTGACCTTCCTACCTCAGCCTCCTGAGTACCTGGGATGACAGGTGCATGCTACCATGCCTGGCTAATTTTTAACATTTTTTTGCAGTGATGGGGGTCTCGTCATCTTGCCCATGCTGGTATCAAACTTCTGGGCTTCAAGTGATCTTCCCGCCTTGGTCTCCCAAAGTGTTGGGATTATAGGTATAAGCCACTGTGCCCAGGCTGTATTTTTCTTCCATTAAAAAAGAAATCATATATATATATATATGTATACACACACACACACACACACACAATGTGCTTATATGTATATAAGCATGGGAAAAAAACTGGACTATACATGTACACTTTTTTTTTTTTTTTAAAGAGATGGGGTCTCACTCTGTCACCCAGGCTGGAGTACAGTGGTGCAACCATGGCTTATATGTATATAATGTGCTTATATGTATATAAGCACTATATATATATATATACACACACACACACACACACACACACACACACACATTATAGACAATGGTGGGGAGGGGGCAGGAAAAGAAAAAAAAAGACCACTATACTCTTATTGCTGTAACACAACCACTTAAAGTTTTCCTTTCAGTCTTTTCTGGTGTATTTTATATTTCTGCTAAATAGTAATCGTAGTCCACTTCAATTTCAGATCCTTTTTTCATGTAATGCTCATACATGAGCCTTCTTACATGTTATTGCAGAGTCTCCATAACAACTTTATTTAGCCAGTCCCTTCAGTCAGACAACGTCTTTTTCAGTATATTTGAGCAGCTCAGATAATGCCTTCAAACCACCTCCAAGGATGCTTTCCAGCCATCATTCAACCACGCTCAAGTCTACCTGTTCTTGTGTTGTGGAAACATAATGCTGACCCTGGTGGCCATGGAGGGACTGACAGCAGGGAGAGAGCTGCTGCAATGGTCCTGGTAAGAGATGAACAGGTGAGAATCACAACTGGATATCTGTGTAAGTAATGAAAGCTTGTTGTGTCCCAGTTTCCTCATCTTGAGAAGCACCTGGCAAGCTTCCTGCCTAGCAGCACTTCAAGGTGGGTCACAGCATGGATGTGTTCACTGAGCATGTAGCCAATATTGTCTATCTGCTACAGCACCATATGATGTAAGTTCACAAAAAGCTAGAAAGGGAGATGGCTTTAAAACTATGAACTGAACACATTACTCTATTAAAGGAGTTTCTACTCATGTATTTATCCAACAAACACTGGGCATTTACTTTAAAAAAAATAGACCATTATGAGAAAATGTAAATAAAATGAAACATCTGACTCTAAGGAGCTTAAAATCTAGTTTATGAGACACAAAGACAAATGTATTGATAAAAGTGGTATGTCATAAAAGTTGAAAAAGTACAACAGCAAGGAGTTTTAAGTTTCATAGAGGAAGGGAGATTTGTATAGTGTAATACATTCCAGTTGAAAAAAAGTAGGTGGTGGAAAGGATTGTGTTCACGTCAAAAAGCTTTTTCTAAATTCGCTATACAGAATGCTTATAATAATGCTTTTACTGGTTAGACATTAAAGCTAATTATCCTAAAAAGCTGAACTACTACCATTTGACGCTATTAAGATGGCTATAGCAAAAACAATAGACAATAACTCGTGCTGGTGAAGATGTACAGAAAGCAGAAATCTCGTAAATTGCTAGTGAGAATATAAAGTGTTGTAGCCACTTTGGAAACAGTCTGGTAGTTTCTCATAAAGGTAAATATAGAGTTACCATATGATCTAGCAATCCTACCTATTTCCACTCAAGATACTCAAAACATCCATTCAAAAACTTGTATACAAATGTTCACAGCAGCATTATTCATCATAGCCAAAAAGTTAGAAAAAAACAAATGTCCTGTCCATCAACTGATGAACGGGTAAACAAAATATGGCATATCCACACAACAAAATATAATTTAGTTAGGCCAGGTGTGGTGGCTCACGCCTGTAATCCCAGCACTTTGGGAGGCTGAGGTGGATGGGTAACCTGAGGTCAGGAGTTCAAGACCAGCCTGGCCAACATGGCGAAACCCTGTTTCTAATAAAAATACAAAAATTAGCGGGCATGGTGGTGTGTGTCTGTAATTCTAGCTACTAGGGAGGCTGAGGCAGGAGAATCGCTTGAACCCGGGAGGCAGAGGTTGTAGTGAGCCACAATCACGCCACTGGACTGAAGCCTGGGTGACACAGCAGGACTCTGTCACACACACATATAAAATTTGGCCATAAAAGGAATGAAGTACTGATTTATGCTACAACAGGCATAAACCTTGCAGACACGCTAAGTGAAAGACAGCAGACACAAACATCATATATTACATGATTCTATTTATAAGAAATATCCAGAATAGGCAAAACTATACAGATAGAAAGTAGATTTGTGATTGCCAAGGGCTGGAGGATGGGATAAACAGAGAGTGGCTGCTAATGGGTATAAAGTTCCTTCAGAGGGTGAGAAGAATGTTCTGAAGTTACATAGTGGCGATGGTTGCAAGTATGTGTGAATACACTAAAAACCAGTGAGCTGGATATTTTAAAAGGGTGAGTGCTATGCTGTGTAAATTATATCTCAATTTTAAAAAGTAAGAAAAAACAGAACATCCTATGTGAAATATCAAACTACAGCAAAATGAACTTGATCTTGTCTTGCTGATGAGAGCTGACAGGTTCAGAGCTGACAGTTTATTTAAAAGATAGCTAACATTTTCCTGTTTTACCCAGGAACCAACAGGACAAGAAAAAGACAAGCACATATTTATTCAGTGAAACATACAAAATTCTACTATAAAAACCAAGTTTCTGCCATACCTGTGCTTTTTTTTCACAAAGCGTATACACAGTTTCCAAATTTGGATCATTGTGAAGTGGATGAGAATACATTCGATGCTCAAAAGCTTCTACTTTCTGAATGACTTTTTTCAGCCCTTGATCTTGAATGCCCATATCATCAATAGGGTCTAATAAGGGGATGCCGTCAGGAAAACGTTTCTGAACTTCCTGAAAAAAATATATAAAATTCATTTTCATCTTATAGTCAAAATTAGTAAGACCAAACCAAATCAGTGTTTCCTTTTTTTTCTCTGCACATGGACATAAAAGGTATACTACATATATAATTTTGTCTTTTGCCAATTTAAATTGTAGGGCATTTTTCCCCTGCATTTGTTTTTGAAAACTCCTTTTCAGTGCTATCCTATGATTCACAGATGTATTATGATTTACTAATAAAACTACAATTCATAATTTGATCATAGTCCTGAACGTGGCACAACTTACTGATAAATTCGTTACTGTATAACATTGTTGTAACTTCTTGCCATCACAAGTAATCTTGTATTAAACATCTACGTTTAAACTGCTTTTGGATTATTTCCTTGGTGTTGATGCCTAGGGAGGGTACTATTGACTTGGAAAGTACAGACTTTTTAAAAGCTCCTGAGACCTTTAGCTTAAAAAAAAAAACATGATTAATGGTTAAATGCAATAAACATATTCGTACACAGAAGAAATAGCTCACTGTAGGCTGGCATCCTACTGAGAAACTTTCAGGGTCTTGGATAAGCCTTAAAGATAAGATAGGATTTGGCTAGTTACGAACTGGAATTGGGGAGGAGAAACACATTAACAGTAAAAAACAAATGTAAAGGGTTCAAAGACATTTGCAGATTATTGTCCTAAATGAGCAGATAATGCTAGCTCTTTCAAAAGACTGGTATCTCCGGTAAGTGCATATGGTACAGTTTCAGGATATATGTCTGCCCTAATCAAAGGGGGTTAGTGTCAGCGCAAAAATCCTACACATGAGCCTGGCTAATTTTTATATATAAAGAAACTAAGTCACAGATGTGAGGTTCCAGAACAGAGAAAACACTAAAATTGTAGTTCTGAAGTTTAAAAAGTATAATTAATGTAGCTAAAGGGAAATCTTTATACATTATGTGAAGGGTTCTGTTGGCAGGCTAACTTTGTTTAAATCATGATGCAAAACTGAGACTCAGGTTATGGTGAAATTAACGTGAAAGCTGAAATACATCAACACGATACAGCACAGGGATGTTTAAGACAAATATAGACAAGACTGAAATTTGCCAACAAAGAAAAATTAATTTCAATTTTAACTTTAGCAAAATGAGAACTGACCTAACCCAGAAGTATAAAACAATAATTTTTTCAAAATAATGGCACTACTTAATGCTAAGTTAATAATGATTAATGTGTATTTCTGCTCAAAACTGTGCTATTCTGAAAATATTAGAAAAAATTTCAGTGGGACTTTACGCTTCAATAAACTTATAAGATATATTTATTTACTACGAGACCAACAGTGATAAAAACTTTCTAGAAGTGATTGTTTTGGAAAAGATATCCACAACTACATAAAAATTTTGTAAAACTGTCAGAGAATCATTCATTTCATGAAGCCCACAATCGGAACACAGCTTAAAAATTCCTACTCTCCACTAAGAGCATCCTACTATCTTTGCTTTCTCAGATTTTAGTACAGAGCCTTCACTGCACAGTAAATGCTCTTCAAACTATTAACTAAATAACTTTGTTAAAATCACTTCCTTTTTTTTTTTTTTTTTCTTAAAAGAGACAAGGTCTCCCTCTGTTGCACATGCTAGAGTGCAGTGATGTGATCACAGCTTACTGTAGCCTGGAACTCCTGGAATCAAGTGAACCTCCTGCCTTGGCCTCCTAAGTAGCTGGGATTACAGGTGCATACCACTGAGTCCTACTAACTTCTTTTTATATTATTTTTTAAATTTTTTGTAGAGATGGGGGCCTCACTATGTTTCCAAGGCTGGTTTCAAATTCCTGGCCTCTGGTGATCCTTGTGCCGTGGCATCCCAAAGAGTTGGGATTATAGGCATGAGCCACTGCACTTTGTTTCTACTAGAAAATTAAATTTACTACAAAATCTTAATTTTCCCTATTGAAAATTAAACAATTTCATGTATTTATTAACTATATTAAAAAATGGTTAAAAGTCCTGTCAGTACATGATTTTATACATAAAACTTGTAATACAGTCTACAGTTTTCACTCATACTGAATAAAGCAAAATAGTTTTCCTTCTGAGTCCTCCTTTACTAACTCACTTTGTTGGTAGATTCAAAGAGAGGACAAATCCACATGAAAATCTGCTGCCATTATTTTTATGAAAAATAATTGTCACTATTGGCAGTATTTATAGGTATTCTGAAAGAAAGCAATGTATTTAAAAGCATTTCAGTTGCCTCTTTATAAACACTATCTGTATTTACATAAAATTTATATTTAATTTATAAAATTAACACATACCTGTATTGATTTTAAAACACTCTGTCTATTGTCCACTGGTCGAAGGTCTTTAGGAATGTAAAGCCTAACACTGCTGATAGCAGACAGGAGATGCACCAAAACTGGGACAACCTATGACCAAAAAGTTATACGGTATTACGGTTAAACTTGCACGTGTTCATATTCTACTATTACCTAAACTTGGATCCTTACAGAGGAAGTTGCATTTACAATATGTAACAGGTATAATAAGTACATAATAATTACCGGGAAGCATTCTCTCATCTTGAAGCTTTTATCGTAATAGAGACTGTATTTAAAAAGTAAAAACTAGTTCAAACCTCTAAACAACAGGTAAATAAATGGTACATAAAAATAAGAGCTCCCCTCAATACAGAATCCACACTTTATTCATTTTTATGGTCTCAGATATTTGGCAGTTCAAAAATATTAATACATAAAGGTACTATAGTACTAAAAATGAAAGAGTCTTGTTTAATAGGTTTAGGAGGTCAAGAAAGATTCATGTAAGTTCTGGATGGGCAGGAATGAAGAAGTATTTCAAAGAGAGAAAGCAGCATATTCCATTAGACATAATCTTGAAGAACACCTATCTGCAAACTTTCTTCCATGCTTTCTTTTGTCGAAATGGCAAATTATCAACATCAAATTTTGCTTCCTTTCAACTGATCTTGAATCCAGAGAGTCTCCATAAACGGAGGCAAAGTTAATGTTTCCACAGGTCCAAATCTGTCTCCCACGGCTACTTTTACACTGATCACTGATGAAAACACAATTTCCACTGGCTTGCTGATAACAAATATATTCACAGTGCTTTAATGAACAAAAATGGTACAGCGGTTGAACATGTGAATTCAGTCTTCAGCTATTTGTGTGACCTTACACAAATTATCTAACCTTTTTAGATTTTCTAGTAAAGGTAGAAAGGTTCGATAATTTGCCAAACTTGCCAAAAAAGGTTTAGCTTGTCAAACCATTAACAGCAGTTTTTCTCTCTCTAGTTAAGTTTTTGGGGTGGGGTGTTTTTTCTTTCTTCCTGCCTGCCTTTTCCTCCTCTTTTTTAATCATTTGAAACTAACTTGCAGACAACAATCACTTCACTTGACCAGCAAATACATGTATATGTTAAGAACATGCATATTCTCCTGCAAAGCTACAATATTGTAAGATCTAAGGAAATATCATATACAATCCCTATGCAGATTTCCCCACGGACCCACTAATGACCTTCATACATTACTATTACCATTATACTTTTGGATCCAGCCAAAGATCATAAACTGGATTTAGTGGTCATGTCTCCTTAGTCTTCTTTAATCTAAAAATATACCCCACCTTTCTTGCTTTTTTATGGTACTGACATTTTCACAGATTTCCAAATTTACAGAAAAGTTGTAAGAATGAAATAAATTCCACATACCCTTATTTCAATTCACTAATTGGTTATATTTAGCCTATTTGCTTCATCGTTCTCTTTCTACACACATAAAGTACAAGTGTTAAAAGAGGGAAATCTAATGTCGAGACAATGATATCATCTAATCTATAGTCCATATTAAGATTTCATCCTCTTTCACAATAATGTCTTTTATACCACTCTACCTTCCCCACCACGACTCCATGGAACCAAACTAGGATCATACACTGATGTCACATTTCTTTTTTTCTTTAATCTAGAACAGTTCCCCAGTTTTTCTGTGTCTCTCAAGACTTTAATTTTTTTTTTAAATAATAAAGGTTATTTTATAGAATGACTCTCAGTTTGGTTTCTCTAGTCATGAGGAATCGTAAGATTCAGATTATGCATTTTTGGTAGAAGTCATGTTCTTTTCTCCTCAGTCCACTAGTCAACATTATGAGAGATAATGTTGATCACTTTGATCATTTGATTAAGGTACTATCCTGCAGGATTCTTTATTATAGTATTATTTACTATTTTACTCTCTACAATTAAGAAATTTGTAGGGAGAGCCTTTAGAGACTTTGGAAATATCATTTCTTCATTAAACTTTCAGTTTACTAGTTTCAGCATCCATGGATGATTCTTGCCATAGTCAATTATTATTTGTGGTAGTTGCCTAATGGTGACTTTTCTAACTTTTATTTATTCTTTGAGATGAAGTCTCACTCTGTTGCCCAGGCTGGAGTGCAATGGCATGATCTCGGCTCATTGCAATCTCTACCTCCCGGGTTCAAGCAATGCTCCTGCCTCAGACTCCTGAGTAGCTAGGATTATAGGCATGTGCCACCATGCCCAACTAATTTTGTATTTTTAGTAGAGATGGGGTTTCGCCATGTTGATCAGGCTGGTCTCGAAATCCTGACCTCAAGTGATCCACCCACCTTGGCCTCCCACAGTGCTGGGATTAAAGGCGTGAGCCACCATGGCCGGCCATTTCTTTTATATTTTATATATCTCTTTCTGGATTCATGGATTATTTTATTTTCATATGGTTATAATCCTTTACTATCTTTTTTTTTCTGAGATGGAGTCTCGCTCTGTCACCCAGGCTGGAGTGCAGTGGTGCGATCTCGGCTCACTGTAACCTTCACCTCTGGTTCAAGTGATTCAACTGCCTCAGCCTCCCAAGTAGCTGAGACTACAGGCACCTGCTACCATGCCTGGCTAATTTTTGTATTTTTAGTAGAGATGGGGTTACACCATGTTAGACAGGCTGGTCTTAAACTCCTCACCTCAGGTGATCTGCCTGCCTCTGCCTCCCAAAGTGCTGGGACTACAGGTGTGAGCCACCATGACCAGTCCTTTACTATCATTTTTATTTTTACTTCCAAACTCTCTAATTCAGGGGTCCCCAAGTCCCAGAATGGTACCAGTCTGTGGCCTGTTAGGAACCAGGCCATGCAGCAAGAGTGATGGGGGAGCAAGCATTATCGCCTGAGCTCCCGCCTCCTGTCAGATCAGCAGCAACATTAGATTCTCATAAAAGCGCAAACACAGCGCATGCAAGGGATCTAGGTTGCTTGGTCCTTATGAGAATCTAAGGTCTGATGATCTGAAGTGGGACAGTTTCATCCCCAAACCACCCCTGCTCCACATTGATCCATGGAAAAACTACCTTCCATGAAATCAGTTTCTTGTGCTAAAAAGACTGGGGACTGCTGGTCTAATTCATTTTAGAAACAACATTCTGTAAGCTGCATTGGGTTTTGGGCCACCAATTTGTGAACCAGCAGTTGATACACTGTTTGGACAGAGAAGACTCAGGACATGAAAAATTATCAATACCACATAGCCAGCATCCAGAGTTAAAGATGCACAATTTGTATGCACTAAGGTACATCTAAAAAGGTAGAAAATTAAAAATAATTCACTTGGCTTTAGAAAGAGTACTTTTATATACCTGTAGTTGAATTCAATATGCACAGGTATCTGTGAATTTCTTTCAAAACCGAGTAAAACTATTTTGTGAAGACGAGATTCAGAAGGAAGACAAAAACTGTCCAATTTCAAAGGCTGCTTTCCATAATAAACTCCATCCAAGAAATGGTCAACTAACACTTTAATGACAGGAAACAGATTACAAAGGCCATTTATAAATGTCTCCTAAAGCACAGAAAAGGGAAATCCTAACAGTTCCCTAACTAGAAACATGACATTTTATAAACAAGAAGTTAAATGTTTAAAAATTGAATGAATAGTTGTCATGAAATTATAAACATCAAATTTCAGATATCTTAAAAATCATAATATTTGCATATGGCAGTTTATTCATTTTTCTAAACCCAATTACCTTCATGATATAACTCAGAATTCAGGTTCAACATGATGCAGCATTGGTCTTTATAAGTCCAAATAACCATGTGAGCAATCAGTGGAAACTTGCTAGAATACCAATAACAGGAAGTATTTTTATCCTTAGACCTTTTAAATCTTTTAAATTTTCCCCTAAATAAGCAAATGTAGTAGATAATATAAGAAGTAAGTTTTAAGTCAATACATTCTAAATACATTTCAAGCTATATAATTTCTTCAAATCAAGACTATCAGCTGAAACATGGTTTTTGAATTTTTCATTCAAACAAGCAAGTTGTTTTTTGAACCAACTGAATTTTAATCAAGTCATGGCAGACACAGTTATTTTAACCAATGTGCTATTGATTAATTCGCTATTAAAAAACTGGATTTATGTCAGTGAAAATGGTGGAATAAGGACCTCCAAAAATCCTCTTCTCCATAAAAGCAATGCCAACACTGAGAAAACTTGTCAAAATCAACTTCTTCAGAATTCTGGAAATTAACCAAAGGCTTGCAGGAATTCAGTGAGCATATATTCAAGAAAAATGCTGGCTTTTGGTAAGAATAGCAAGCTTTGTGGCAAATTTAACTTATCCTACTCCATCTCCCACTCCTCAGCTTTCTAACAGCCTGAAAACCAAAGAGCAAATCCCACTGAAAACCAGTATTGCAGCCACTGGAGGGGAGAGAATAGGGTTGGAGCTTCCTCAAAGGCCTATTCCCATAGAACTGTCATTATTCTTGTCTGGTGGTTCCCTGGAACACTCCATTCACAAGGCTGTTTTTTATTTGACCTGACTGAGAGCTTACCAGTGCAAACCTTTTTCCTGGATGTGTTCGTCAAAAATAGTAAGAAGCAACTGCTTAACACCATGGCTGCCTGAGATTGTGAATGACAGCGGTGACAAACAACAGGTTAACCAGAAAGCTTAAAAGGAAAAGCTGGGGAGTAAGACATTCATGGAGAATTAGAAAAGCTTCCACACATTTCTGGAAATCTAGAAGGCCATGAACAGGGCTGTGTGCATGCTCAGGAAAGCCCTGAAAAGACTCTAAGCTCTCACTTCTGTCTGACCATGAAATTGTACATCCAGGAAACGGCTAAGGTAATGTTGTTAACTGCGTAGCTGAGGGTTGATGGCTTGCTGCAATATGTACACAAAGCCTCTAAGTAAAGACTGGGGAACTTTTTTTATTTTTTAGACAGAGCCTTGCTCTGTCACCCAGGCTGGAGTTGAAGTGGCACAATATTGGCTCACTGCAACTTCCACCTCCTGGGTTCCAGTAAGTCTCCTGCCTCAGCCTCTCGAATAGCTGAAGCTATAGGCGCACACCATCATGCTGGCTAATTTTTGCATTTTTAGTACAGATGGGTTTTGGCCATGTTGACCAGGCTGGTGTCGAACTCCTGACCTCAAGTCATCTACCCACCTCAGCCCCCCAAAGTGCTGGGATTACAGGCATGAGCCACCACGCCTGGCCAGACAGGAGAACTTAATGATTGCAGGCATTTAAGGAAGTCTCTGCACAATTATGAGCTGACCATTAAACTAACCAAGCAGAGATCTTTGCGGCCACACACAATTTAAAAATACAGACTTAAAAGAATTCAGAAATCACAAAACAAACCAATGACAACAAATAACAAGAATAAACTCTGGGGGAGCAGGAAAACTCTGATTTACAGAGTTGCTACTGTTAGAGAACCAAACGGGGCTCTGCTTGCCTGCTGCAGTAAGACCAGATACCTATATTGAGGTTTGTAGTGGGAGAAAGGAAGGTGTTTATTTGTAGGGTGCCAAGCAAGGAGGATTAGGTAGTTAATATTCAAGTTCTGACCTTCCAGATGGCTTACAGGTAAGGGTTTCTAAGG
The DNA here is from genome assembly GCF_002776525.5 of Piliocolobus tephrosceles. NCBI lineage: Eukaryota > Metazoa > Chordata > Mammalia > Primates > Cercopithecidae > Piliocolobus > Piliocolobus tephrosceles. Next base: position 64,068,604 of record NC_045437.1, read on the forward strand.
GCAGGAAGGCAGAGGTTATAGCAGTCATAAATTAATATATGGAGGTTACATACTGGTTTGATTTAAAAAGGCAGGACATCTCAAACCAGGGGCCCACAGGTTATAGGTGGATTTAAAGATTTTTTGATTTGTAATTGGTTAAGGAGAAGTTTTGTCTAAAAATTTGGGATCAGTACAAAAAATGTTCACTCTGGCTTGTGGGCATGATCTCTTTTAGGCCCCTCGGGAAGAAATTTAGGACAAAGAACAGCGATCAGAGTTGTAGTCCTCTGTTCCTCCTTATTTGAGGCTTATGTGCCAGTATATCTGTTTGGTGTACATCTCAGTTTTTGAAAAATAATTTAGGGACATATGTGAAGATGTTATTTTTAGTTTTTATAGGGAATAAAACAAGCTCAACTCTACTACTGTTTTTTTAGACAAAGAGATTGATTTTTGGAGAGAGGTTCTTGCTCTGTTGCTCGGGCTGGAGTGCAGTGGCATGGTCACGGCTCACTGCAGCCCTAACCTCCTGGGCTCAAACGATCCTCCCACTTCAGCCTCCAAAACAGCAGGGACTACACATGCCACCATGCCTGGCTAACTATTATTACTATTATTATTATTTTTTGTATAGACAGGGTTTCACTATATTGCCCAGGCTGGTCTTGAACTCCTGGGCTCAAGATCTTCCCACCTCAGTCTCCCAAAGTGCTGGGATTATAAGCATGAGCTACCACACCCAGCCTTGTTTGTTTATTTTCTAGGTCGAAGCTAGGTGCACTCTAAAGGATCCCTAATCCATCTCACTACATTATTTAAAATGTCTAATTATCAATGAAAAATTATGAGACATATAAAGAAATGAATAAAGTATGACCTATACACAGGGAAAAATTAACAGAAAATATCCTGAGAAGCCAAGAAATTTGACTTAATAGACAAAGAGTTTAAATCAGCAATTTAAAATACGTTCAAAGTTAACCCCCTCAAAAAATCTGATTTCCATAGTACATCTTCACTGCATGCTTGAAACCTGCCAAAACTGCAAATATTATTCCATGACAAGTACTGGTATCTTAATCCTCTAATTTTTAGAAGTATATAGTTCTAATCTGTAATCTTCTATTCCATGTCCTTTTATAGATGTTTTTACCTAATGGGGAATGATTCCACCGAGTTCCTTGTCTAGAAAAACAAAGCGGAACTCCCTTATCTTCACTCCCTGACACTGCATCTCATTTAACTACCATGACGTGGCTGTGATAAGGGGAAATGGTCAGACACATGGGAGCTGACAAAGCAACAGTGTCAAAACTGCAAGAGATCTTTAGAACACATTAAACTGTTCACCTCTGTTAATCAATGTAATTCAGAACTGGAGTGCTCTTGCTCTCTACACACAGACACACACACACAGACACACACACACACACACACACACACTCTAAGTCTTTTTTAGAAAAGTAAGTTCAAGAATATTATAGGTACAAGGAAAAGTCACTTTAGAAAGTAGTCTTCAAGGCTGGGTGCGGTGGCTCATGCCTGTAATCCCAGCACTTTGGGAGGCTGAGGCAGATGTATCACGAGGTCAGGAGATCGAGACCATCCTGGCCAACATGGTGACACCTGGTCTCTGGTAAAAATACAAAAATTAGCCATGCATGGTGGCGAACGCCTGTAGTCCCAGCTACTCGGGAGGTTGAGGCAGCAGAATCACTTGAACCCGAGAGGTGGAAGTGGTAGTGAGCCAAGATCACGCCACTGCACTCCAGCCTGGCGACAGAGCGAGACTCCATCCCAAAAAAAAAAAGAACAAAGAAAAAAAAGAAAGTAGTCTTCTATAAACGCTGATAAAAAGCTAAAAAGCTAAATTTGGCATCACAACCATTCAAAGTCAGAGAGGGCAAGGATGATTATGGAAATACTACTTATCTCATGCAATGGAAGCCTGCTTTTAACCTACCCTGAATAATGCTACACAATCAATGAAGTTGAGAGCTAATGTTTCCTTATAAACTGCCCACAGAACTATTTCTCTGTCTAGGATTTCTATTCAAGATAATCTACAAGGCAAACAATGTTATATATTTATAAAACATATATAACATAATTATGTACAAATATATATTATATATAATATATATAATATTGTTTCTTAACCTATAGTCCTTCTCTCTGTACGTTGTGTCATGCCTTTGTCATTAACCACAAGGAACAGAAAACCACGAAGTTCTTTCTAAAGAGGGTGTTTCATGCTCTATGCATGTGGCTTCCTTTGCTAGGAATATAATTCTTGTCTGTAAAGGTACTCATGTTCCTACAAGTTTGTTAAAATCTCACTACTTCCTTTATAAAGCTTTACTAATTACTCAACCCTGAGGAGTTTTGAAGCACGAAATGCTTCCTTATTAACCTGCATCCCCTTAAAGTCACAGACTATATGTAGAATTCATGTTAATAATCCCCCACCCCTTGCCAATTTCCTTAGCAGCGTAGACTGAAATAAACATAATAAAAAATGCTACAGGAGCAGAGGAAAGGTCCTCACTTTGCCTTGGTTTCAGGACTGCCTATATAATTTTCTTGGAAGAATCTGAGCTTTCAGTATGAGAGTGCTGTGACTTACTATCAATGTCCGCCATGAGAAAGGGAGAATGTTGAGATGTGTGGCACACATGTGCTATTCCAACTTGCAATAACTCCTAAAGGCCCTTTGGGGACAATGAGTATATGCCGAACTGTGGGAGTTTTAGCCTCATTTATAGTTAGGCAGTCAGTCAGTAAAATAAATGTTATAAAAAAATAAAAATCACACAAGTTTTACTTGGTGGTGGAATTCTAGAGGTGAACAAATTAGAAGACTAAGAGAAGGAGGCCAAAGTTTAGGTAATATTCAGAATTATAAATAAACATTTAAATTATCATTTTAAAATGTTACAGTGAATTGTCTTTTTAAAAATACTGCTAACTCCAAAACCCATAATTTATCAATCCAAAGAAGAAGTCTATGATACTACAGTGGCAGATTTTACTTTCTACAAACCAATCTCATAATAACAAATTTCATTGCAATGACTTTTTGTAAAAGACCTATCCAATACGCCACATTTTACATTTAATAAAAGCACATGTAAATTAAATGATTTTAACTAAGGAAACTTGGGTAGAAATTTTTCATTGTTAAAATAATGCTTCAGTCATTACAGAGCCTCCTCCTTAAAACTGGGTTACGTTCTGATAAATTAGTTGTAAGTTGAAAATATTGTTAGGTCAAAAACGTATTTAATACATGAACACCTAATCTACCAAACATAACTTGGTGCAGTTTACCTTAAATGTGCTAAGAACACTTACACTGGCTTACATTTGGGCAAAATCATCTAACACAAAGCCTATTTTGTAATAAATGTCAAACATCTCATTAATGTATTAATGTTCTATAATACTTAATGATTATCGCTTTTGCACTGTTGTAAAGTCAAAAAATCCTAAATCAGGACTGCCTATATTTCCATGGGAATGGGAAATAAACAGCATGAATGGATTCAAACTGTAAAATCACTCAGTCACAAGCAAAGATAACGAAAAATCTTTACAGCCCTGGTAAAATCCAGCTTCATGTAAAATTTCAATGACTGAATACTTTTTCTTTCACTTTGTCACGATTTATCTTGTTGTAACTTGATAAAAGAAAAATAAAACAAATCTCATTAATTATCCTACTGATAAGTTAGATGGCTTTACCTTAAATATACCTTAAAATATCTTGAAAAATTCTGATTTAGAGATCATGATAGTATGTTCATTACCATCACATTGGAGAACTTTGGTGATTATAAGTAAGTTACAGAATATCTGAAATCTGAAGACAGCAAGTTATGCACAAACCTGCATCTCTCCCTTCTCATCAGGTTTAGCTGGTTTTGCAGCTTCTGTAGCTGAATTTTTCAAGCTCTCTTTGCTACAGCGAAGAAGTACTTCTACTACATACAAAGGATCCAGTTCACCAGAGTTAGGCTGAAAAAAAAACAGAAGATGTTCATTCATTCTTAAGAAACTGGCCCATAAATAGTTCCATCTGTACAGGAACTATTTTCTCAGCATTTAGCATTATGACTGACACAAACTGTGTAATACATATTTATTTTATGAAACAAAAACTGTCTCTCTGGATTCAACATGTTCCACTGGATGAGAAAACACAGAAATAACTTTGTATTTATAAATTTTGTATTTATAAATTCTAATTTTTATAGTACAAGCACTGTCAAGTGTGTCACAGAATGTTTCTAATAATGTTAAGAAACTAAAATTTTCAGTGTCAGAAAATTAATTTATATCTTCAAATCACTCTAAATAACATAAAAGATAGATTGAGAAGAGATTATTTTATTGCTTATTATGCTAGCATTTCTATAATGTGGTTCCAATTTTTACTGTCTTTTAGTCTTTAATATTCTGTAATAAAACTATAATTCTGAAGATCTAACAACTACTAAGATCTCACCACAACTTCTGCACTATGATAATGTATGTTTGAGTAGTATCTTTCAAGCAATAATAGAAGATTTTTTTCAGTACAGAATTCTTCTTTTTTAAAATATTTAAATAATCTATTTTGCATAAAATACAAAAAAGGAAAGTTATATGGCAATGACTTGACTATGTGGCCTCCACCCAGGGCAGTTCCTACTAAAAAAATGAAAATCTGTCAATAGATGATAATGAATCCATTTCTACAATCTATTTCTGCAATGAACTACCAATAGTTTAACAAGAAAACGTATTTCCAAATGCTGAAGAAAAAAGAAATCACAATTATTTTAAATCGAGTTCAAATTTCCTCAGAGAAAGCATACACACTATTATTACAATATGAAAGAAAAACTTTTTCTCAGCATACATTAGTTCAAAATGTGGTTAAAGGAAGTTGCAAAACATTCCTTAGTTTAAACACAAAGCAAAGATGAAGATAGTATTTTGATTAGATTATTTTTATCTGCAAAGATTGTGTTCAGTCATTATGAAATGAGTTTTACAAACAATGAGCTAAACAAATAGCTACGATCAACTATCAAGTCTTCCTAAGGAGCCAATGATTATAAGAAGACTCAATGATTATCATATTAGCTTTACAGAGGAGGAAAAAAACCCCTCTGAATAAGATGCATAACACAATTTGATAGATGAATTAGCTCCAAAGTGTTAGGAAGATGTGAGTATCTGAACAAAAAACCCCACAGGCATATGAGCAATCTTTAGTGTTTCTAGATAACTCTGTTGCTAGATTTGGTTCCAATTTTGTAGATTTCATTAATAAATTTAATACTCTCTGTAAGACACAACAATCACAGAAGTGACTATTTTAACTCAAGTATATCATACATAATCAACTATTTATGCAGAGCTACTAAAACCAACTTACAGCATTATGGAAATATTCTCAAGTGTTACTATGGAAACACAATAGGAAACCTTCTACACTGTAACATTAAATGAAAATTTGCTGTTAAAGGTATTTCCTAAGATTATTAATTTTTTTCTTAGCTAACTTGCTTTAGTTTTGCACTCTGTAAAGACGGATCAATGTCAACTTTCAGACAAAAAACTAGTTAAGTCTTCTATTATCTTAATTTAGATTTTTGTTTATAAGTCCTAATTTTTACTTCTTAACAGTATGACTGAACTTGTTTTTCCCAGCTTTTCTTTATTCCTTTTAAAGTGTGGCTAATTTCTGGCTATAAACTGAGATTACCTAATTAAAACACAATTTGGTAATCCCAAGCTTGTAGAATGCAAAGAAACAAGCAATTTAAAATAACAATGACAAGTACAATTACATTTTTATTTATTTAAAATGCTTCTAAGTTTTCTTTGTTGGTTTGTACACACTCTCTGCCTCTGGCAAGCTCTACTGGCCACAAAAATCTTTGGATTTGTATTCTGACTTAGATCCCAAAATTAATAAAAATGTACTTCACATTTTTAGTGAACAAATTCAAGTAGTGAAATGGAAAAATTAGTTTCACCATCAATAGAAACAGAAAAACATGAATGTGCTCCTCTCTAATCCTCATTTTATCTTTGCCTAAAGAACTCTCATCAACTGATTCTACCTTTATAGTTAGACAGTCACATGAATGAATTTAGGATCAAAAGAGGCAAGTAATTTTTTAAAAATATGTCTTCTGTGTGTGTATACATACTTGTAATTATGTTAGCTCTAATTTTTCTCTCCTGAACCTCAGACTACCAGAGCATGACAGTGTGATCCACAAGCCTGCTCCCCAGCAACTGGAAAAAATTATGAAAAACCAATCATTTAAAGTTTCTGGAAACGTCATAAGGGAATATATTAAGTGAAGAAAGATCTAGTCTAAAAAAAACCTCTAAAATTCATTAAAGTCTTTGATATCTGAACAAAGACCGCTCCCTCCCTCACTCTTCCCACTTCACTGAAACAGAAACTCCAGACTGGTGAAGCCAAAAATACAGAAGGGCTTAGTATCCCTGCAGCTCTTAGTTGAAGAGGGCTAACTTTTAGGAGGGGCAGGATGTGAATATTTCTCATCCTCCTCCCACCTACCTGTTGCTGCTGCTAAGTCCTCTGCAAGTAAGGCTGAAAGGTAGAGGCTCCCCTTCATTCACCTAGCCTCTACTGGTTGGCCTGAGGCTCTATCTTGGTGTGGTGCTGTTGAGAAAAAGGGCCCCAACAGCCCTTCCCCTGGTTCATAAGGCAATGGGTCCATGTTGGGAGAGGCAAGATGAAAATACCTGAGGCTACCACCCCAACCCTCTACCTATCCCCCAGCTTTTAAAGCGGAGATGTTACTCAGAGAAAAGTGAGCATTGTCCCTACCCCCAATTTTAGAATTTTGACTCAGAGATTTTGCCTGGGTGAAGAAATAGGCCTTAAAACAGACAACTCTTAATATCTTCCCAAAGGACCAGATTTTATTTGTAACAGAGCCTGAGGAAATTCAAGACTAACTTTCAGAAACAGCAGAGGCTGTGGTGAAATACAATTGGTAGATCCGTATTCCTTGGAGATATAGGCTAAATTGTATAGCAGAGAGTTTGCAGAAGAGAACCTGGTTTTAAAAATGATAATGGGAGGAGTCCTCCTGCTAATAGAGCTTAACAGTTGGGTATGCCCAGAGAAAGGTAAAGTCATAGAGACCCCTGTCCAAACCATCGTCACCTCAGGGTGACTGTGGGCATAACCAGGGCTGTGACCCCCAACTCTATCCCAGAAACAAACTAAAAGGCTAAACACTATAGGGGGTAAGACGTAGAGAATTCTATCAAATAATCCAGCCCAACATTAAATAAATAAACAAGGAAATAACAACAGTGGCCTGCAAGAGGTGGAGGCAGGGAGGGCAATACCTAGAGTTACTACGATACATTATCAAAAAAGAGACATGCAAAGAAACAGGAAAGTTATGACCCATAAAACAGGGAAAAAAGTAGGCAACAGAATCTGCCTATAATAGTGATCAGATGTTAGGGTAAACAGACTTAAAAGTTGCCACTATAAATATATTCAAAGAATCAAGGGAAATCACAATTAATGAAGTAAAAGGTACAATTATAATGTTGTATCAAATAGAACATATCGATGAAAAAATAGAAAATATAAAAAGAAACCAAAAGCAAATTTTAGAGTTTAAAAGTCTATTTACTGAAGTGAGGAAAATTACTAGAGGGGCCCAACCGTAGATCTGAACTGGCAGATAATATCACCAGTGAATTTGAAGATAGACTATTGATGGAGATTATGCAATCCAAAGCACAGAGCAAGAACAAACAAATAAAAATGAACCAAGCCTCAGAGGAATATAGGACACCATTAAGTGCAACATACCCATAATGGAAGTTCCAGAGGAGAGGTTTAGAGAAAGGAGCAGAAAAAGATTCAAAGAAGTAATGGCCTGGGGACAGTAGTTCACACCTGTAATCCCAACACTTTGAGAGACCAAGGTGGGAGGATTGCTTGAGCCTAGGAGTTTGAAACCAGCCTGGGTAATATAATGAGAACTGGTCTCTACAAAAATTGTTTAAAGTTAGCCAGGCATGGTGGTGCACACCTGTAGTCCCAGCTACTCAGGAGGCTGAGGTGAGAGAATTGCTTGAGCCCAGGAGTTTGAGGCTGCAGGGAGCCATGATTGCACCACTGCACTCTAACCTGGGTGACAGAGTGAGACCCTGTCTCTAAAAATGACAAAACAAAAACAGAAATAGTGGCTGAAAATTTACTTCTCAAAATTTACTGAAAAAAAAAAATTCATCTATATAGCCAGAAAATTCAATAAAGTTCAAGTAGGATAAAGGCAAAGAAGTTCAATCACTTTCTATGCAGATACATTTATAATAAAAATGCAGAAAGCCAAACCAAAATGAGAAAATCTTGAAAGCAGCAAGAGAAAAATAGATGAATCTCTTACAAGGGAACTTCAACAAGACTAACTGCGAAAACTTCTCAGCAGAAACAATGGAGGCAAGAAAGCAATGAGCTGACATATTCAAAGAAAAAAAACAAACAACTGTTAACCAAGAATCCTATATCCAGCAAAGTTACCTTTCAAAAATGAAGGCAAAATAAAGACATTCTCAGATAGACTAAAAACTGAGAAAATCTGTTTCTAGCAGACCCACCTTATAAGAAACACAAAAAATTCTACAGGCTAACATCAAGTAATACCAGACATTTATTTGAAACTACATAACAAAATAAAGAAGACTGGTAAAGATAATTATATAATTACAAAAGATAGAAATAAAAGTCTTTTTCTCTTCAATGATTTAAAAAGCAGTTGTATAAAACAGTATGTATACATTGTATTATTGAGCCTGTAACATATCAAAATGTAGTATCTTGGCAGTAACAGCATAATGGAGGTAGGTGGGAGCAAAACTGTATAAGACTAAGGCAGTAACTCCAGAGAGTAACTTGAATCCACAGGAACAAATAGAACCAAAAATGATAAATAAGAAGGTTAATATAACAAAAGCGATATATACACACGTGCTTTCCTTTCTTCTATAAGCTTTAAAATTAATAAAAAGTGGCCGGGCATGGTGGCTCACACCTATAATCCCAGCACTTTGGGAGGCTGAGGCAGCCGGATCACCTGAGGTTAGGAGTTTGAGATCAGTCTGGCCAACATGGTGAAACACCATCTCTACTAAAAATACAAAAAATTAGCTGGGTGTGGTGGCGTGAGTCTATAATCCCAGGTACTTGGGAGGCTGAGGTAGGAGAATCATCTGAACCTGGTAGGCGGAGATTTCCCTGAGCTGAGACTGTGCCACTGCACTCCAGCCTGCCTGGGCGACAGTAGACTTCATTTCAAATAAATAAATAAATAAATAAATAATTTTTAAAAAGTACATAAAGTATTAATCATAATAATATATTGCTGGATTTGTAACATTTATAGATGTAATATGTATAACCATGAAAAGAGAGAAAAAGGAATAGAGCTATATAGAAATAACACCTCTATATCACACTGGAATTAAGTCAGTGTAAATCTAAAGCTTATTCTAATAATATGTATATGGAAAGCCCCAGCAAACACTAAGAAAATCTCTCTGTTGCTATATACATATACATATATATACATGTATACACACATACATACATGTATATGTATATATAATCTTTAAAAAATTAAAATGCCACATTAGAAAAAATTCACATGATGCAAAAGAAAGCAGTAAGAGAAAACAAAGACACAAGACACAGAAAACAAAAATTAAAATGGCAGCTGCTAAACCAACTACATCTGTAAAGAAACTCAATGTGAACAGATTAAGCAATCCAAAAAAGGAACAGATTTTCAGATTGGATTAAAAAAAAAAACCAAAATCCAACTGCTGTGTATGCTGTGTACAGGACACACACTTTAAACTTACTGATATAAACAAGACTGAAAATTTAAAAATGGGAAAAAATATTATGCAAAGAAAAATCAAAAGAGAGCTCAAATAGCTATGCTGATACAAAACAAAATACATTTTAACAGAGCTTGAAAACACATGAAGCAAAAACTGATAGAAATGAAGGGAAAAATAGACAATACAACAATAATAGTTATGAGACTTCAATACTCCACTTTCAAAAATAGATAATAATAGACCAACCAGACAGAACGGTCTGCAAAGAAAGAAGTCGAAGACCTGAACAACACTCTAAAAGAAGTTCTAAACCAACTACACCTAAAGGACATCTATAAAACATCCCACCTTAAAGCAGCAGAATACACATTCCTTTCAACTGCACATAGAACATTCTGCAGGACAGACCATGTCAGGCCATTAAACAAGCTTAGAACAATTCAAAACTACTGAAAGAATTCCAAGTACATTCTTGACAAAAACAAAATTAGAAATAACAAAGACAAAAATTTGGAAAATTAACAAATATGTGAACATTAACACTCTCCTAAATAACCAATGGGTTAAAGAAGAAATCAAAAGGGAAATTAGAAAATATTTTGAGATTAATGAAAATGATAAAATACACTAAAATCTATGGAATACAGCTAAAGCACCTGTAGAGGGAAATTTATAATTGTAAAAGCTCTATTTAAAAAGAAGAGGTATCTCAAGTTAATAACCTAATCTTCTACCTTAACACATTGAAAAAAGAACAGCAAACTAAACCTATAGTCAGAAGAAAGGAAATTAAAAAGATGGGGCATAACCTAATGACATAGAGACAGAAAAACAGAGGGGAAAAAAAATCAGTAAAACCAAAAGCTCATTGAGAAGATTAACAAAATTGACAAACTTTACCCAGATGAAAGATTTAAACGACTAGGTCAGATATGAAAGAGACACTACTAATGACCATACAAAAATAAAAAGGATTAAAAAACAATACTATGAATAACTGTATATCAATAAATCACAGAAAATTTGAAGAACATGCCATACCAAGTAGAGATTGACTTAGTAATCTCTAAGTAAACTCCCATAAAGAAGAGCACAGGCCGAAGCGGCCTCATTGCCAAGTTCTACCAAATATTTTAAAAGTTTTGAATGTCATGAAGATATTGGGGAAAAAAAATTTAATACCAGTTCTTCAAAAACTCTTCCAAAAAATGAAAGAAAAGGGGAACACTTCCTAACTCATCCTATGAGGCCTGTATTACCCTAATACCAAACCCAAACAAAGATGTCACCAAGAAAACAACAAACCAACACTTCTTATGAATAGTGGCATAAAAAATCTTCAAAAACATACTACCAACTGAATCCCGATACATAAAGAGAATAATATATCATGACAAACTGGGATTTATCTCGGAAATCCAGTCATATTAACATCTGAAAACCAGTTAATGTAATATATCGTATCAGAATACAAAATAGAATAAAAAGCAAAAATCACATGATCAACTCAATGGGCACGTAAGAAATATTTGACAAAATATTTATCTTTCATGAGAAAAACATTCAACACACCAGGAACAGAAGGAAACCTTCTCTACTTCTGGGGGATATGGAAGGATAGGTGAATGACGCAGGTTTCTTTTTGAGATGATGAAAATGTTCTGGAATTGACTGTGGTGATTCAATTTTTGCAGATGGCTGCACATATCTGCAAATATACTAAATGTCACTGAGTCATATACCCTAACTGGGAAAATTGCACAGTGTGTGCATATCATCTCCATAGAACTGTTTAAAAAAAGAAACAAAAAATGTAAAACCTAGCATGAAAGGAATCTATAGCACTTCAGTACAGGTAAAAATATTCTGCCCTAGCAAAATTCTCTTATAGACAAGTTATGGAATGAGTAAACTGGCAAAGGCATGCTAGCTTTTCCATCTTGGGTTACATAAATGTCCATGAAACCACTGTATTTAGCATTCAATGTCACACTTCAACTCCACATAAAAAGAGAATTTAATAGCTGTCAGAGAGGCTTAAATAAAGACTACTCTGTCCAGTTAACCTCACCTCCTGCAAGGAAGATCATAGCTACATGAAAATAATGCATGTGTCTCTCTGAGTGTGTGTGTGTGTGTCAGGGGGATTTGGGGAGTGGAAGGAAAGCACTACCACCATTTAACAGTTTTCTCATGGTTGAGGCAATACACAGACAACATAAAGGACTTGCTGGGTGCAATGGCTCACATTTGTAAACCCAGCCCTTTGGGAGGCCGAGACGGGTGGATCACCTGAGGTTAGGAGTTCAAGACTAGCTTGACCAACATGGCGAAACCCCATCTCTACTAAAAATACAAAAATTAGCCGGGTGTATTCCAACAATTAATTCCTCATGGCAGAATTTATTACTGCTTCTCTTTAGGTAATATTATTTCTTCTTAGACCGATTTCATAAGCCTGAAAAAACATTTCACTAAAAATTGATATACAATTCTAGTTTAAAGACAACAGTTTACCTTAACATTTGACTTTTTTGAGAAATTCACCACTACTCCCCAGCCAAAGTCATCTCCTTCATTCTTTACCTAAAAAGAAAAGCAAGTAAGCAAGATCAAATGTATATATACAAGGCAATTTCAGTCTTTCGTACCTACATTCCAGACTAATAAGGCCTTCTGAATTTTCTGATAAAATATCTTTTGCAAAAGCATTGCTAAATTTAAGAAGCAAGATATTAACCCTGCAGGAAAAAAAATCAATGACAAATTTCATTTTAGAAATTGCCCCTAGAACAGCAATAACAGGAATCTCTCAGTTGGCAAATGAATGCCGAAAATGACAGTATGTTCCAAGGATATAAATATTTTATATCTAATGAATTCATCCAGAACTTAAAATTGCCTTATTTTTAATATAGTTATATGAATAGTTACATGAATATAGTTATATGAAGTTATAGTTAGCATTTCATAACTAGAAATATTTTATATGTTAATCCCAAAACTATCTACTTTAATTTATAGTCCCCAAAATAAAAACCAGTAGTGATTAAAAGGCCTTTGCATAAGCCCCTAAGTTAGTGCCATGTGAAACAGGTAAAATAATATGATTAATATAGATCAATTATTGTAGCAGGAAGCATTTTATCAGTATAAAAAATAAATTAGAATCTTTAACAAAAATATGTTTAAATATTGAATTATTCAAGTATTTTATGAAGAAACAATGACATACCTTTACCAAACGACCTGGTTGTAGAAAAGGTAAGCAGTATTTTGGTTTGTGAATATACTCTTCAATTTCTTTACCCAATTTGGCAAGCTGCTGTCTAATCTTATAATAGATAACCACACTTTCTTCATTGGGAATTACTATTTTATTATACTGTTCTTCTGAATTCTTTACCTCTGTAAATAGAACACATGTACAAAATTGAAAAATTACATATCTTATTTAAATTATATCCAAGACATAGGATTTTTTCTATTAGGTTGGTGCCAGTGTAGCTGCGGTTTTTGTTTACTTTCCACCTTCCTGTAAGTCTCTGTGTTCAGCTATCCAAAAACTCCTCCAACCCTGTCCTCTTGTGCCCTGTATGGAGGCTTTATTGGATAGACATGACTGACAACTGCGAAGAAATGTGGTGGGTTACAATCTATTACTAATAGACTGAGTGGGAAAACCCAGCCAGATCTGCCCATTGCAAATTTTTTTTTTTTTTTTTTTTTTTTTTGCGCCTTTCTGTATAGCATTTCTTCCTCCAAGGTAGGAGGCAGGATCTCTTTTGAAATGGGTGTCTTGTCACCTAAATTCAGACAAGGTAGGTCAGAGAAATTTTTTAGGTCGGTCTCCAAAACAGAAAAGCTGGAGATGATTCTTGCCTTGGGGAGAAAAAGTAGCAGGTGAAAGGAAGGCAGCAGCAGATCAGAGAGAAATTCTATCTTCTGAGACCTGCTTCTGACCCAGCATTGTAACAAAAGACATACAAAGGCTATGGGAGTTATAAATCAGAAACCATGGACAAAAACCAACCAATAAATCACAGGCCACACCCTGGTTTTTTGTTAATAGGGATCTCATATTAACAGGATATATCATTTCAAAGATACTGGCATATTATTAGACTTGTATTTAGTTATTAATTAGATCAGTCTACCATTAAATGGTATGAATATGTCTCTTAGGCTGAGGCCATGCAGGTTTGTAGGCTTTTATTTGATCTTGTCTGGTTTTAAAAGTAGGAGACATCTTGGCAAATACATAGTTTTATATTTTTAGGCATTTGGTATAATTGAACTAGGATATAATTTTTTTGTTTTGAGCTTCTTTAGAGGTATTAATATTGGATTTTTAAAATGAGTAATTCCATTTTTAAAATCAATAGCCTTTTTTTTTCTTTTTTTTAGAGATGGAGTCTTGCTGTCACCCAGGTTAGAGTACAGTGGCACGATCTTGGCTCACTGCAAGCTCCGCCTCCTGGGTTCATGCTATTCTCCTGCCTCAGCCTCCTGAGTAGCTGGGACTACAGGCGCCCACCACCATGCCCAGCTAATTTTTGTATTTTTAGTAGACACGGGGTTTCACCGTGTTAGCCAGGATGGTCTCGATCTCCTGACCTCGTGATCTGCCCACCTTGGCCTCCCAAAGTGCTGGGATTACAGATGTGAGCCACTGAGCCCGGCCTTTCGTTTGTGTTTTTTTTGAGACAGTCTTGGCTCACTGCAACCTCTGCCTCACAGGTTTAAGTGATTCTCCTGCCTCAGCCTCCTGAGTAGCTGGGATTATCGGCATGCGCCACTATGCCCAGCTAATTCCTGTATTTTTAGTAGAGACGGGGGTTTCACCATGTTGGCCAGGCTGGTCTTGAAATCCTGACCTCAAGTGATCCACCTGCCTTGGCTTCCCAAAGTGCTAGAATTACAGGTGCGAGTCACCACACCCGACCTATAAAATCTATAGTTTTTAAATACCCTTCCTTTTTTTTAAATCTATGGAAGGGACATTAGAATTGACCACAATGATGGTCTAGATTTTAGGCAGCAAGAGTAGCCTAGCACATATCTCCTCCACATTGTATCTCTGTTTAGACGTGATAAGGTTATACAGGTATAGAACTAGTGCCATTTTTATAATTAGGCAAATAGTAGTATTGATTTTCAGTCTATTTTGTCAGATGGGATGAAGGTACAATTCATCCCATATGGCTCTTAGGAATTTTGATAAAGGGTTAAATATATAGTTGCAGTTTTCTCTTTAGGAATTATCTTTTTAGCATTTGTAGTTGTAGCCCTGGTGTTAGGACCATTCTATCAGGTAAAGAAAGAAAAAAAGTTTTTCTTTTGAGGTAACATGTTTTAAGAAACGCAAGTGTTTTTTCGGTTAGGCACAGTGGCTCACACCCATTATCCCAACACTCTTGGGAGGCCGAGGCAGGAGGAGGACAGCTTGAGCTCAGGAGTTCAAGACCAGCCTGGGAGAGACAGTGAGATTCCATCTCTACAAAAATAAAACATTAGGTTGGTGTGATGGTACACACCTGAAGTCCTAGCTACTTGGGAGGCTGACGTTGGAGGATTCCTTGAGCCCAGGAGGTTGAGGCTACAGTGAGCTATGATTGTATCAATGCACTCCAGTCTAGGCAACAGAGACCCTGCCTCCAAAAAATAAGTGTTTTTAATATATTTTTTATTATTTTTTTAAATGTTTTTTGAGACAGTCTTGCTCCATTGCCCAGGTTAGAGTTCAGTGGCACAATCTCAGCTCACTGCAACCTCTGCCTCCTGGGTTCATGCTATTCCCTACCTCAGCCTTCTGAGTAACTGGAATTACAGGTATGCGCCACCACGTGCAGCTAATTTTTTGTATTTTTAGTAGAGACGGGGTTTTGCCATGTTGGCCAGGCTGGTCTCGAACTCCTGGCCTCAAGTGATCCACTCGCCTTGGTCTCCCAAAGTGCTGGGATTACAGGCATAAGCCACCATGCCCGGCATTTTTTGTATTTTTTATGTCACATAACAGTAACTAACGCAGAAGAAGCCTTCTGTGACTCAATGTGTGAGGGTTTTTCTTCCCCACACACCAAGCAGTGGATGTCAGCTGGATGTCCTCTAATTTTGACATTATCCACCTGGAGATAGCATCAGGTCTCACAGGTTGAGAGTTCAGTCCCCAAGACTGCCCCCACCCCTATCCCAACTAGTTACAAGTTAAGGCCTCCAAAATTTTAGACACCAGTCACCAGTTAGGCCTCCAAAAATGTTAACAAATTGTTATTTTTAAAACTTCCTATTTAGGTCTGATTTTTGTGTGTGTGTGTGAGTAGCTCACAAAACTCAAAAAAAAAAAAAAAACCACATTATCAGTTTATTACAAAAAAAATTTTTTTTTTTTTTTTTTTGAGACTGAGTCTCGCTCTGTCGCCCAAACTGGAGTGTAGTGGCCGGATCTCAGCTCACTGCAAGCTCCGCCTTTTGGGTTCACACCATTTTCCTGCCTCAGCCTCCCGAGTAGCTGGGACTATAGGCGCCCGCCACCTCACCCAGCTAGTTTTTTGTATTTTTTTAGTAGAGACGGGGTTTCACTGTGTTAGCCAGGATGGGTCTCGACCTCCTGCCCTTGTGATCCGCCCGTCTTGGCCTCCCAAAGTGCTGAGATTACAGGCTTGAGCCACCGCGCCCGGCCACAAAGAATATTTTTAAAAATAGATAAAAAAAAAAATAAGACAAAGTCTAAAAAGGTCCCAAACAACAAGAGCTCTTGTCCCCACAGAGATGGAGTACACCATCTTCCTCAACAAATAAATTTTTGTTTCCTTCCTATAAGTCTCTTCATATTTAGTTATCCAAAAGTTCCCCAAATCCTGTCCTCCTGGACCTTTTATAGCAACTTTTAATTAGATGGATATAATTCACAACTATATATAATTAAACAAAAAATACATAATCTAATACTAATAGAGTAAAAAAACCCAAGAAAGCCCATTTATTTAAAATTTTTGGATCTCTATAACATTTCTTCCTCCAAGATATAAGACAGAACCCTCTTTAAAATGGTGGTCTTATGAACTATAAGAAGACAAAATAAGTCAAAAAAATTTATTATGAACAGATCTAAGACAAAAAGGCCAAAAACAACAACAACAACAAAAAAAAAAACAAAAAAAAAAAAAAAAGAAAAGAAAAAGAAAGAACTCTGCCTTAAAATAAATAAATAAAAAACAAAACTAGGTTTAAAATAATCTAATTTCTAAGGCCTACTGTGCCCTAACATTTTAACAAGACTATAAATAAGAAAGGATATGAAAATTATAAGCCAAAAACCATAGACAAATACACACACACACCCCTCCACAGTTTTAAATTCTGATAAAATCCAATTTATTTTTTTCTTCTGTTGTTCATGTTTTTGGTGTCACAGCTAAGAAATCACTGCCAAATCCAAAATTACGTAAATTCACACCTATGTTTTTTTCCTAAAAGTTTTAAATTTTTAGCTCTTATATTGAGAGCTTTATCTATTTTGAGTTACTTTCTGTATATGGCGTGAGGTAAGGGTGCAACTTTATTATGCATGTTACAATTCTGTTGTTTCAGCACTACTTGTTGAAAAATCAACTGACAACAGATGTATAGGTTTACTTCTGGACTCACAATTCTACTCCATTGATCTGTATCAAACTGCTCTATGTAACCTGTGTGCTTCGGTTTCTTAATCTGCAAAATGAGGATAACCATAGTGCACATAACCCCACAAAGCTTTCCTAGGGACTGACAAAAGACATAGAATATACTTAGCTAACAGTATTGCTCATGGTAAACAGAAGGATATTGCTCCTGTATTATTATGTTTATTATTATCATCAACCTTTTCACAGACTGTTCCTAGAGCTCTAAGTTCTAGTCTTTTGTACTACCTTGGGCATACTGCATCATCCTGGTTCTTTTTAAATGAACTGCATCACTGCGTACAGGAGCTGTACTTCAGTCATTAAAGACTAGAATACCATCCGAAACAACATGCATTATGGCAGTAAACATTATCAGGATGTGAACCAGCCACACCTACCAGGTGGCAGGGCTGGGGCCATTGGGACGGGGGCTCAAGCCACATCGTCATTTGTGGTGACCAAGCAGGGTTCCCCCTTTCCTTTTTCTCCTTCCCTACTTTGTACAAAGGACCAGAGTTTTATACATATATATACATATATATATGTGTGTGTGTGTGTGTGTGTATATGTGTGTATATATATATGTATATGTCTGTCCCCCGGTCCCCAACCTTTGTATTCTGCTCTTGGCACTCAGCTGTGGGCTGCACGTGGAGCCATCGCGTGGGGTGGTAGCTGTGTCCGTGTCCCCTCGTGAAATAGTGTGCAGTGGAGGTCTCTTGTTGTGGTGCTAGATGTGTGTTTAGAGCTAAACCAGCCCCCACCCCCACCCTCCACCTGCCCCTCCTGCCCCTTGCCCCTCTGACCCTGGCCCAGGGACCCCTCACGGGGCCAGGGGATGCATGGCAGAAAGACTGGCCCCTTCCTAGGGTTATGAGCTGGAACTGCTTCCACTTTCAGTCTTCCTGGGAAGCAGCAGTTTTTAGCACTCTTGGTGGTGGGTGGGAGGATGGGTACAAGCCAGGGATATTCCCTTGCTCTTCTCATCCATCCAGGCCTCCCCTCCCTCAGCCTCCTCCTCCTTCATCTGTTCCCTAATATCACATTCCCTATGCTATCTTCCCTTGCCCAGGGTCTGTCTGTTTCTTTCCTAGGTGGCTTTTCTTTGTCTTCCCCGAGGCTGAGTATCCCAGTTTTATCTGCTCCTGAGACTGAGCCCAGATCCCCAAATCTTACTTGATTTACAGTTCAAGGAAGCTGATGAGGGAGCTGGGCCTAACCCCTGATGTAGGAGGGGCACACAGCTGGGGGTGCAGAGCCCACCTGGGTAACTGACCCCCAGGGGATGGAAATGCAGGGTTTCTGCTTGGGCCTGAGAGTCTGGTCTGCAGGGGCAGGCTCCTCTTTTCTCTCCCCTGCCTTCTCCTTCTCTCCCCAGAGCCCCCTTGAGCCCCTCTGCATATGTCCCTCTGCCTCCTCCCCATGCCCCCAGCTGCTGTAGCTTGATTCTCCTACCCTGACCGTACCATGTGCCAGGTGGCATCTGCCTTACTGCCTTCCCTGAGGAGTTGGGACATGCTGGGCAGTTGTCAGATGTAAAGGCACAGCTGGAGCAGAGGTCATGTCAGTAATGATTGGTCCCTGGGGGAGGTCTGGCTGGCTCCAGCACACTGGGGCATCTAGGTATCTCTCCGTGACTATTGGATTCCTGGGAGCAGTAGCTGTTCTGTTTGGATCTGGTGGAAGGGACAGGGGCTCAGAGGGCTAGGCCCGGAGGGAAGGTCAGAGGAGAAGGCAGGCAGGGTCCAGTGAGAGGGGAGCATGCCTTCCCCCACCCTGACTTGCTCTTGGTCACAGGGCAGTTCTGGGCACTTGAACTCAGGGCCCAAGCAGAAGCACAGGCCCAGTCCTGGCTGCAAGCACAATGGCCTGAATGGGATTTCAGGTTAGGCGGGGTGGGAGGGGAGGCTCTCTGGCTTTAGTTTTGTTTTGTTTTCCAAATCAAGGTAACTTGCTCCCCTCTGCCTATAGACCTTGGTCTTGGCTTGTCCTCACCCAGTCAGAACTCCCTAGCACTTTCAGGAGAGTGGTTTTAGGCCCATGGGGCTGCTCTATTCCAAGCGGTATAAGAACATGGCTGGTAGAGACTCCAGCTGTGTGCAGGGCCTGAAGGGGAGTGGGTTCTCACTCAAAGAGCATCTGCCCATTTCCCACCTTCCCTTCTCCCAACAGAAGCCTGCCTGAGCTGTTTGGACAAAAATCCAAACCCTGCTTGGCTACTCTAGCCTGGCTTCAGCTTGGAACCTAACACCTAGGCTTCCAGGCCACCCTGAGCCAGGGGCCTCCGGAAGTTCTCTTCCTGATGGTCCTTTAGGTTTGGGCCACAAAATATAATTACCTCTCCTCTCTCCCATTTTCTCTCTAGGGAGCAATGGTCACAGTCCCTGGTACCTGAAAAGGAACCCTAGGTCTAGGCCCTTCTTCCTTTTCCCTTTCTCTCTCCTATCCCAGACCTTTGGCTCCCTTTTCCTTCTCTCTCTGGTGGCTCCAGGAGGCCTGTGATCTAGCTCCCTGCTTAGCACCCATGACCTGCTGGATGTTACCTCCAATCAATATCCTGTCCTACCTGCCTCTTTGGCTCAGACCTACATGGCCACACTCTGGCTCTACCCTTGGGAAAGCCTGATCCTGGTGTGTGGCCCAGCTTGTTCAGGCCCTGGGATGCTGCATCTCCAGGCAACTATGCACTTTCCCAGGGAGGGAACCAGTATGAGAAGTGGGGGCAGGGCACACATTTATCTTTGCAGGAAAGTCTGGCCTGGGGTCGAGTGGAGGAGGGCCCAGGTCAGTTCTGGGGTCCCAGTGACCTGCTTTGCTATTCTCCTGGTGCCACTGCTGCTCCCTATTTCTGGAGCTGGATGTTCCCCAGCTGGCAGTTGAGCTGCCTGAGCCAATGTGTCTGTCTTTGGTAACTGAGTGAACCATAATAAAGGGGAACATTTGGCCCTGTGAAAACAAACAAACAAACAAAAAAACATTATCAGGAAAAAAAAATTAAACCCTACAAAAGAACATTTGACAGACTAAAGTCATTAAGAGTTATATGAAAATGAAGACTGCACACTGAATGATGATCCTGTTGCCCCACCCAGAGTTACATATAACATTATATTTGTAGGAATCAGGTGAGCACTAAAGGCAGCACAGACAGGAGGAATTTAAGAAAATGATATAAGGAAATTTCTATGGGGTTTTAACAGGGAAGCATCCAGAAAGATTCTTTTTATACCACTCCAAATCACTTCAGTGCTCAGACTATTTAACTAGAGTCAAAAGTTTGAAAGATATTTTAAGAAGTCACATTTATTCTGTATCCAGGACTCTAACTACAGCCACATATCACTCCAGAAAATTATTAACTTTAGGTACAGTCTTTTTTCTCCAAATTAAACAAACAAAAATCAGTTTCTCTAATCTTTTCTCATGTTAAAAAAAAACTGGTTTTATGTCTTTCAAAATTGATAATATACATGTAACAAATTAGAATAGAAAACAAAGACATAAATTAATGAGGCAACTTGCTTGTGAGACTGCCACTATGAAGCAAATTAACTTAAGGACAGTATCTCTTCCACCCCATTCAGACAGTTGAGGAACTTTAGTATAAGAAGCTGGTTTAAGTACAGTGCAAATGAGAAGACCCCATGGGTCATCGCCATAGGAAAGCCTCAGAATTTCAGAAGATAGCATGTAAAACATGCCCATAAACTCTTAAGACAGCTTGCAACCAATTTCTTCCTTTAGAGGCAGATGAGAGATGGTGGTTGCAAAGACATATTTATAGCATACAATATAGTGTATAATCGTGTCTACAATAGATAAGCCTGGGAGCGACTGGGAAATGAACTGCCATGCTCAGAACTAAGCAAATTTTACAAGTAAAAGCATAGATTGCTTTACTGTTCTATGGCAATACTATCAGTTTTTGCAACAAGTACTTACTGAGCATTTAACATAGATTATCTCATTTAGTTCTTATAACTTGGATGAACTGGATATTATCCCAACTTCATAAACAAACTAAGGCCCAGGTAGCCTTGATTCAAACCCTCATCTAACTGCACAGCGCTTTGTATTACCACTGGCATTATTAATGAAACTAAATAAAAAGACTAAGATTAAGTATGCATTTTTCTTTTCAGTAAGGGCAGAGTACAATCCAAGGACCTCTACTCTTATGGCTCACTGGAAAATGTACTGTTGATTAGATAAATCAAAATGAAAAACATCTCATGTATGTGAGCCATCTATTTGTTATAATGTATAAAACATTCTACCAATTCTACACTTCCAAAGACAACAGCCCACATTTTAATTTTGGTATATTTAAGGTGGTAAAATAATACCAGTGCCTTGAAAAGGCTCTAGTAATATCTGCAACAAAAGAAGTATATTCCTGCAAGTAATGAGTGAAAATAGGAATGAACTGCATTCAGGATGTATTCTCTCATACCACATGCTCTGTTTGATCGCAACACTCAGCTATGCAAACTGTACTACAGGTGTTTCAATTCCCTTATTTCTCTTTCATCAATCAAGTTCCTACCTCTTCCAATAACAAGTATGTTATATTTTGGAGCGTATTTTTACTTACTGGTTTCAGGAGGTTAGAAAAACAGTTTGCCCCTTTAAAACCAGAGGTAGAGAAATGCAGGGCTAATTCAATTCCAAGTAGATACAAGTATCCAGAGGCCAGAGAGCAAAGATCATGTTACTCACAATACTTTCAAAAAGCAAGTCAGAACCACGTTGAAAAAACAAAACAAAACACAAAAGCTGGGGACTGAGGAGACAAAGGACACGAGATGGAAATGTCTACCTAAATGGAAGAAACTGAGGCAAAATTAACAGTTTATTGGGCCAAGGTTGAGGACTGCAGCCAGAGATACACTTCTAAGTTCGGGAAGTGCTCTAGAGACAAAGGAGGGGCTCAAGTTTCTGAAGAAAAAGGGATGAATCAGGGCTAGGTGCAGTGGCTCATGCCTGTAATCCCAGCACTTTGGGAGGCTGAGGTGGGTGGATCACCTGAGATTGGGAGTTCGAGACCAGCCTGACCAACACGGAGAAACCCCATCTCTACTAAAAATACAAAATTAGCTGGGCATGGTGGTGCATGCCTATAATCCCAGCTACTTGGGAGGCTGAGGCAGGAAAACCACTTGAACCCGGGAGACGGAGATTGTGGTGAGCTGAGATCATGCCATTGTTGCCATTGCCTGGGCAACAGGAGTGAAACTCCATCTCAAATAAATAAATAAAGGAAAAAGGGATGAATTAGAAGAGGGGCTAGATTACAAAAGGTGTCAGGAATTCTCATTGGTTAACAGAAATAACACTGGTGACTGGCTATACAGTGGCTTCAAAAGGTAATTATTTAGTTCCAAGGGTAGGAGACTTGAGACTTGACTTTGGTTATATTTTAAGTGACTTTCTCGGCCTGAAAACTGAAAGGGGCTCCCATTCCCGAGGTAAAAGGTTTTCTTTTTAATTTCTCAGTGAAATGGTGGAATGTTTAAGTTCACTGAGTGAGTAGCAGAATCTTGTTCTAAGTCATATTGAACAATCTCTGGGTCCAGCCAGAAGTCAGAAAATAGGCTTTAAAAAAACAGGATAATACTTGGGAATTTCCCCTCTGTCCTCCACTGTACCAGGGATGCTTTTAAAAAGTAATTTACTGTTTATCAGAATGTAAAAAGAAAAAGAAACAAAACAAAGGTAGGTGCACCAATACACACTTCTGTTTCACTTGGTTATTCAGTCTCCAAACCAGTCTAACTGCTAGCTGTGTGTGTATGTACAATTATCCTACTCATGCATGACTGTGCTAATTGCTTAGGAGGAATACTTTAATTTCCTTTTAAGTATTAAACTAGCTTGTAATCTTACACCTGTTTCAATGACAGCATCTGAAATTTCCATAAGGTAAAATTAATACTGCTAATTTGATTTTAATACCTTCTTAATTCATATTCAAATCCAAAGTGTATTTAAACCTTATTAATCTTTATTATTAATTTTACTTTTAATAAAATAAAATAAAATTTATTATTAATACAATTTTTGGTGGGATAAGGGGATTTATAGCTCTTTTAAAAATACAGTTCTGTGAGACTAGAAACATATTTTTCTATCTCTTTGCTAAGACCATAGTTTATCAGCCAAACATGAGGGGTATTATTAATAACTTTTACAAAAAATTAATAGAATGTAATATGATTTGAAATTATACATTTGTCATGTTATAAGGTTTTAAAAAATATATTCAAAAATCCGCTTATGGAAGTTTACTAAAGGTGAGTGTTGAGATCATCCAGCTCACATTTTAAGAAATTGTCTGTCATCTTTGATTTTTTTTTTTATCAATCAGAGAGGTTACTACATCTATTTTCATCACTTTATTAATGGTGAAACCCTGTATCTACAGAAAATACAAAAATTAGCCAGGCATGGTGGCACATGCCTATAGTCCAGCTGAGCTGGGAGGATCAACTGAGCCCGGGAAATTGAGGCTGCAGTGAGTTGTGATGGTACCACTGCATTCCAGCCTAGGCAACAGAGCAAGACCCCATCTAAAATAAAGTAAAATAAGAGTGGAATTGTCCTATATACTCATAAGAAAGGAATCTCAAATTTGTCTTGTTAAATAAATCATGATACAGTTATTAAATGGAAATATTATTCAGTCATTAAAAATCATGCTTTCTTGAAATTAAAACTTTTTTTTTTTTGAGATGCAGTCTCACTCTGTCTTCAGCTCAGGCTGAAGTGCAGTGGTACAATCTTGGCTCACTGCAACCTCCATCTCCCGGGTTCAAGCAATTCTCCTGTCTCAGCCTCCCAAGTAGCTGGGATTACAGGTGCCCACCACCACACCCGGCTAATTTTTTTGTATTTTTAGTAGAGATGGGGTTTCATCATGCCGGCCAGGCTGGCCTTGAACTTCTGACCTCAAGTATCTGCCCGCCCCGGCCTCGCAAAGTGCTAGGATTACAGGCGTGAACTACCACACCTGGCTGAAATTAAAATTAAAAGTCAGAATAAATGAGTTACTAAATACAAAGCATTTAATAAAAGGCTAGGCATAAGGTAAATATTTAACAAATGATATTAATTATAAGCATTATCATTACCAGTATAAGTATCATTATTACAAAAACCTCACATCTAATTTTGCCTTTAAAAAGCATACTTATTCGTAAAACAAAATAGAAAAACTACAAAGTGTTAACAGTGGTTGGGTAGCTATTTCTGTGTGAGATTACAAATGATTTTAACTTTCCTCTATCTTTTGTCATATTTTCTTTTTCCTTTTTACAATGACTACACACAATATTTTTATAAGATTTATCCAAACCAGTGGTTTTTTTTTTTTTCATATTCAAGTGAAAACCAGTAGTTTAAATCGTTGCCTCCATTTTAGTTTTTAATCAGTTCTTATGACCATTACTCACACAACCCTCTAAGGTAGGAATCAAGGTACAATTCCACTTGAACATAATTACCATAGGACATTTACTTTTTGTGCTTTTGTAAGCATTACCTTAATATTAAGAACTGAAAATTCCAAAAAAGCTAAACTCTAATCCAAGTTAAAGCATTATATTTCTCTAAACATTCACAGGTTTATGCCAGGGCACTCTTTTATAATGAGAAATGGTGAAAGAACAACGCTAATATGCACGTGATTCTCTTTTTGAGTCAGGAGTCTCGCTTTGTTGCCAGGTTGGAGTGCAGTGGCGCAAACTTGGCTCACTGCAACCTCCGCCTCCCATGTTCAAGTGATTCTCCTGCCTCAGCCTCCCGAGCAGCTGGGACTACAGAAGCCTGTCACCAAGCCCGCTAATTTTTTTGTATTTTTAGTAGTGATAGGGTTTCACTATGTTGGCCAGGATGGTCTCGATCTCTTGACCTCGTGATCCACCCACCTTGGCCTCCCAAAGTCCTGGGATTACAGTCGTGAGCCACCGCGCCCGGCCGCATGTGCTTCTTACAGGTCAAGTTTTAAAATACTAGGCTTTGTGTTATTTCATTATTCAGGACTATGAGTTATACGATATATATGCACAAGACAAGAATTATACTAAATTTGAGCCAACTATAGAAAAGTTCCCTGCCAGCGTTTTCTTTCCTTCATTTTGAAATGTTCTATTCAGTTACAATGACCAGACTACAGTTGTGCAGTCCATTACGTACGAACCAAAATTTACCTTACAAAAAAAAGCCAAAGCAGCCAATGATGTAGACATTTTGCTAGTCTCCTAGCTACATTAAGCTCTGTTACGATATTTTATACTTACTCTCTACTACTCCTGGAATTGCTCGATAATGCTGAAACTGATAGAAGGATTTTTCCAACATGTACTCAGGATTAATTTCTTCTACACGTAGTAAGTTCAAAACCATGTTGTAGGTCAAATGGAAAGCACTATTTAGAGGATCAGCGGAGCCCTAAGAGAGAAAAAAAATGTCAATTTTGTAGTTTTCCAAATAAATTTACACAAGTACCTTAAACCTACTATAATGCATAATACATCACAGCAGAAGTGTATTAAGAAACTTTTATTTCTCAAACACACACCACACAGAAGTGTACTGGACATGTTGTAAACTCTATTGTTTTCTAAAGACAAGGGTAAAAATGGAAAATACTGAGGCTCAGAACTGAACACCCAATTTAGCAATCAAGTTAATAAGCTTATGTCTCTCATCTGTAAGTATTCACATAAATCCTTTGTTTTAGCAAAACTAAGAACTCCAAATACATGTTAATTCTTGATTCTAAAGCCCCTCCTGTTTCCTAAAATATCATTCTTTCTTTTTAGCCATGAAAGTTAACATATAACCCCCACTCTGATTCCATTCCTTTGGAGCTTGCCCCACCTACATTCCTCCATAAAGCCTTAAACCACAACCATCTAGTCCAGAATCATCTCAAATTTCCCTGAACTAGAATTATCAGAACTTATATTCTAGCACTGGGCCATATATTGCTTCTTGCTTGCTTTGTATGAATGTAAATACATTCCTTAAGTTTAGAAATGATCACCATTTACTGAGGGCTTAGCATATGCCACTCACTGTACTAAATACATACTAAATCTTCAATTCACAACATTCGTAACAATATTTTGTCTCCATTTTAAACAAGAAACAGAGGCTCAGAGAGATGCAGGGACTTGCCAAGAGTAAAGTAGGAGCTAAAATCTAGGAGTATCTAGGCTTAAAGTCTTCATGGAGGGCAAGTCATATTGGAACTTATTTTATATACCTATCAATCCAATGCAT
Organism: Piliocolobus tephrosceles; assembly: GCF_002776525.5. NCBI lineage: Eukaryota > Metazoa > Chordata > Mammalia > Primates > Cercopithecidae > Piliocolobus > Piliocolobus tephrosceles. Next base: position 64,095,441 of record NC_045437.1, read on the forward strand.
ACCTCACATTACTAAAAATATAGGAACTCTTTAAATGTTGATAAAGCACTCTTTTAATGTATTTAATTTGATCAGTTAACTAAAACAATGTATCAAGAGACAGCCTAATAAGAGGATCACCCAAAATTTAACTGAAACAAGAAAGGTAACCAATGATAAAGACATTATGTAAACTTTGAAGGATTCCAGGCAAACTTTGAAGAATTCCTTTTTGCCGATTTGCTTACAAAAAAGATATTGAGAGAGCCAAACATACCACTTTTCTAGAACAGCTTTTGTAATATTTTATAAATACTAATATAATCATCTCTTACATTTTAGAATATATGGTTCATTTAGGCAAGTAGTTCTAAAAATTAACAGGCTAAATATTTTTGCATTATAAACCATAAAGGTGGAAGATGGAGAAATACATAAATGTGAGTCTTCCCACTTCTTCAAAAAAGGCCTGTACATAGTTATCTTATGTACAGTTACAGAACTAACTTTAATAGAATAGGTATGTGCTTCTTACATTTACAAATAATTTAAATAACCAGTAAGGTCAAAATTATTTTTCCTTCAATTCACGAAAATTTGATTCATTGTTGAAAAGAACACACCACTGACTAGAAATATCATACTATTGAAATGAGCACTTTATGTACTCTAAGTAACTAGTATGTTTATTTAGTAATTTCAGAAAGTATAGAAATGGTTTCATTTTGATAAAACTAATAACATCTACTCAAAATACTGTGATATTTTTACATTCTTTGGAAAATATGGGCACCATATTGGAGCATGTATTTCTTTTAATTACACTGGAAAAATACAATACTTAACTGCTAACAAATAAAAGATGCATTCACCAGTCTTTCTGAAAAGCTGTTTAATAACACATACTTTCTCCTTTACTCAACTTTTCATTTGAACAAACATTATGAAAACTGATTTTTTTGTGATTCTTATCAAGTAATCAAAAATGTATCAAAAGAATCGCTGCCTTGGCTGGGTGTGGTGGCTCATGCATGTAATACTAGCACTTTGGGAAGCCGAGGTGGGCGGATCACCTGAGCTCAAGAGTTCAAGACCAGCCTGGCCAACATGGCGAAACCCCATCTCTACTAAAAATACAAAATTAGCCAGGCATGGTGGCACATGCCTGTAATCCCAGCTACTTGGGAGGCTGAGGCAGGAGAATCACTTGAACCCAGGAGGTGGAGGCTGCAGCGATCCAAGATCACACCACTGTACTATAGCCTGGGTGACAGAGCGAGAAACCGTCTCAAAAAAAAAAAAAAAAAACCCAAAAAACAAAACTACTGCTGCCTTATGTCAAATGCTGTTTAAGCTAATAGCAGATACTTCAACAATAGCAATACTGGAAAAGTTGAACAGGTTTCTCTATTGCTCCTTTAAAAATTAGCCAAGCCAGCCAGCGTGATGGTTCATGCCTGTAATCCCAGCACTTTGGGAGGCCAAGGTGGGCAGATTGCTTGAGCCCGGGAGTTCAAGACAAGCCTTAGCAACATGGCGAAATCTTGTCTCTACAAAAAATATTAATAAATAAATAAATAAATAAATAAATTAGCCAGATCTGGTGGTGCATGCCTGTAGTCCCAGCTACTTGGGAGGCTGAGGTGGGAGGGCTGCTTGAGCCCTGCAGGTCAAAGCTGCAGTGAGCCGAGATTGCATCACTGCATTCTAGTCTGGGCAACAGAGCAAGACCCTGTCTCCAACAAAAAAAAAGAAAAAGAAAAAGAGAAAAAAAAAAAGGCTGGGCATCGTGGCTCACGCCTAAAACCCTAGCACCTTGGGAGGCTGAGACAGGACAATCCCTTGAGCCTCAGGGGATCGAGAGCAGCCTGGGCAACAAAGGGAGACCCTGTCTCTATTTTAAAAAAGGCTGGGCGCAGTGGCTCACGCCTGTAATCCCAGCACTTTGGGGGGGCTGAGGCAGGCAGATCCCCTGAGGTCAGGAAATTGAGACCAGGATGGTCAACATGGTGAAACCCCGTTTCTACCAAAAAAAATACAAAAATTAGCTGGGCGTGGCCATAGGTGCCTATAATCCCAGCTACTTGGGAGGCTGAGGCAGGAGAATCGCTTGAACCTGGTAGGTGGTGGCTGCAGTGAGCAAGTTAAAAAATTACTCAAGCCATAAAAATGAAGGAAAAAAATTACTAAAATATTTCAAATTCACAACCATTAAATGTTTTACATGCTCAAATATATAAATATGTATGTGTGTATGAATGTACTGAGAGTTTGAAAGCTCTAGCAGGCAACAAACACATTTTGCCATGGTTCTAACACCAATAGGAAAAATAAATAAATATGACAAATAGACTTGAATTATACTAATGTATAAAGTAAACCTACTATTTCTACATGTAAGGTGATATGAAGAAGTTATGTATTTTAATTTTTGAGAAAATGACTTCAAGTACTCAGTATTTCTCTTAAAGTTCTGAAATTACTTAAGAATGATCAATTATTTTTGCTTATAAGAAAATAAAATATACCTGACATGACTATTCTTTAGCCTATCTATTTAAATACATCAAAGAACGAACTGCTGTCTCATGTCAAATTGTGTTTAAACTACTAGTTGAAAAATCTATTTGCAAGAGGTACTGAGAAGCGGTACCATATGGTACTTAGAAGCATAAACTCTGAAATCAGACTGCCTGAGTTCGAAAGCAGGATTTGCCATTTAACAATAATATAGCTCTGGACAAATTTTTAACCTCTGCATGCTGTATTTATAAAACGTAGATAATAACAGTAATTATCAAAATTAGTATTTGGAACACACTGAACATTCAATAAGTATTAGCTGTTACAAATACTGAGTAAGTTATCTATAAATTCCTTAATGATAGTAAAACTAACTAGAAAAAATCCTAGAGGAAAAAAGTTGTATGTTAGTCTTGATAAAAGAAATATGCCTAGAATTGCAGATACACAAACAGGTACTACATCCTTTCAATCAAACTAATATTCAAAGTGAAATGTTCTCCTTCATACCCCAAGGATGGCTATGAACCAAAAAGGCAGCTAACAAGTGTTGGCTAGAATGTAAAGAAATTAGAAGTCTCATACAATGCTGGTGGGAATGTAAAATGGTGCAACTACTAAAGAAAACATTCTGGCAGTTCCTCAAAAGGTTACACATAGAATTACTCTATGACCCAGCAATTCCATTCCTAGGTGTACAGTCAGGAGAAAAGAAAACACATATTCAAGTAAAAACTTCTAAAAAAAAAAAAAAAAGTTCATAGCAGCATTATTCACAATAGCCAAAACATGGAAACAATCCATATATCCATTCACTGCTGAACAGATCAAGTGTGGCATACATGCTGAACAATGAAATATTATTCAGCAATGAAAAGGAATGAAGTATTGATAGACGTTACAACATGGATAAAACTTGAAAACATTAGGCTAAGTGAAAAAAAGCCAGATACAAAAGGGTACACATTATGAGTCTGTTTATATGAAATGTCCACAACAGACAAATCCATAGAGACAGAAAGTAAATTAGTTGTTGTCTAGGGCTTGGGGTAGGGGTGGTCTTCTGAAGAAAGAAGAGTAACTTAATAGGTATAGGGTTTTCTTTCTGGATTGATGAAAATGTTCTAAAATTGATTGTGGTGATGGTGACAAAACTCTAGAATATATTAAAAACCATGGAAATGAGTGACTTGCATGGTATGTGAATTATAGCTCAATAAGTCTATTAGAAAAGTTAATTTAAAAAATGCAATGAAAGGTGATACAACTTTACACATACAAGGTAACAAATCCAGAAACGTCAAGTATATGGAATGAAAACTCCGCACTAAAGGAACCAGATGCTGTCATTAAAATATTACCTCCTATAATCTGGCAACCCGATTCTGTTCTTTCCACACACAGAGTACAAGGAAAGAAAAATAGCATGTGTTATATCTGGCACAATTAGAGAAAAGAATAAAAATTTTCAGTCTTGTTTAATTTTCCTTTCATGGAGCACTAAAGGGGTTTCCAAGTGTTAATCTCTAAAGTTGAAAATAAGACACCATGTAATTATTATGAATATGTACAGACAAGCTTTGTCTTTACTCATGTAAAGACATATAAAGATACACACACCTTTATCTATTTTGCTTCAACATACCAAGCTTCATTATGACTATATCTCAAATTCTCCAAAAAGTTCCCAAGTTTAAAAAGTTAGACACACAATCTGTTTCATAGATACTGACCTAAGTGTGTCTTAACATGTTTTGAAGTAGCTACTTTTAAGTAGCTAATGAGCTGGCAATTAATTTTGTTTTTAATTAAAGTTTCCTATCTTATTAACACTTTTCTCTATATGGATAAGAAGAAAAAAAGCAACCAGGTCAAACTTCCTTTGGAAGCTCTTCAAAAAAAAATAAAATTCTAGACCATCCGAAGCACAAATACTAAGCAAGCAAAATAAAAGTCTAATCTGTAATAAAGCTTAAAATGTGTTCTTTATGATTGGGATATTTATAATCAATAGGGTAAACTGTAAAGGTAGATTGTTGAATTAACCTATTAAGCTATCTGGGCTTGCAAAGGCAGAGGAAGCCACTGCCTGCCCCAAACACTTGATTATTAATCATGTGCCCCACTTCCTGTTCTGACAGGTAAAGAACAACTTGTGCAGTGGATGGGTCAAATAAAAGAGATCTCTTAAATTCGGAGGAGAAAGTAAACATTTCTGCCCTCTCTGGAGATCTTCACACCCTATCCATTGTATGAGTTGCTCTCCACCTATTAGGTGAAGTAGGATACAAGATGTTAGTATTTTGAGTAGTCACACCCTTCTATCTTCCCAAGCCCAGATAGTTTCAGTATATTAACTCATTTTAGTTAGGTATCTGACTGGCACAACCAATTCTGAAATGGTTCCTGAAGCATATTTCTGGAATTCTTGGTAAAGGTACAGAATCTTAAAGTAGTTACCTTAAGTAATTGTTTTCCAATTGTTGGGCTCATCTTTTCATCTACCATAAGAATTACAATTCCTCTATCATCCATTCCTCTCCTTCCAGCACGACCAGACATCTGAATGTATTCACCAGAAGAAATCTGAATGAACACAGTTAAAATTCAGAGTTTAGGAGAAAAACTGGTGAAAAAAAGTATTCGTAAAATTTCTCTTATTGTAAAACTTGTAACAAGTTATAAACCCTAAGAAAGGAAACATGATTAAAAACATGAAGTTTTCTGAGTTAAAGTCAAAGCACAAAAATGCAAAACATGTGAGAATAATGTTTCAAACCCACATCACACCAATATAACAAAACTAAATTTTAGACTGTGTCATTTTGGATCTAAAATTTATGCTTTTAATCTAAATTTAAAGCCTAAAATTTAGGCTTTTAAAAATTTTGGCTTTTCACAGTAAGCCAATTACTGTTAATTATGCTTTCAAATATATGACAGCTACTGGGAAATCTTGGCTAATTCACTGGCATTAAAAAAATACCTCGGAGCTAGATATTCTGGAAAACGGCAAAATCTAAGAATGCAAACAATGACCCAAACTCAACCAAATACCAGTTCTGACTTGATCAAAATTACCTTTCTAAATCTGCAAAATGAGATGACTATAATTCATGCTTTTTGAAAAAACAAAATTCTCTCCTATTTTATTGGTATGTATGCCTGGAGTTTGGTAGAGTTCATTTGTCATCAGGAACAACCTGATAGTGGAAGGTCAGTAAGGCTCCTGTATACAGGCTTTCAGAGCACCACTGTACCACTTCAACACTGGGCAAAGTTTTTTCTTTAAGTGCATGTGTACTTTTCTCCTGTGGAAAGGGTCCAGATTCTTTTCAAAAAATTGTAACTCAAAAAGAGTTAAAAACCACTATAGGTCACCATGCTGATGCCTCAGGATGGTGGTGGCAGTCCCAGCTCAGACATGGTTAGCAGAGCTGCTGAGACACTGAAAGCCCACTGCCTGTATGAGGTATAGCTGGAACACTGCTTACAGAGCAGGTCCCACCAGCCTCACCGGAGAAGATGCCCTTATGTCCATGATGGGCTAAGAGAAAAGCAAGGTCCTTCTCAAGCCATCCAACAATATCCAGCTGGATCTGGTCAAGAAGGTGCAGCTGTTCAGTGGCACTCAGAATGGTATGTATAAGCACTTCATCATAGAGGCAGGCAGGTTTCCAGCAGCCAGTCAATAGGCACAGTGCTCCCAATACTGGCCACAAAGAGCCTCCCTTGTGACTACACAGCCAGGATGGCTAAATACAGGGCCAAGTTCGACCCATAAGTGACAGTTAACTTCGACACGAAGACCCCAATTGGCCAAAGGAGATTCTGCCAAGTGGTATGCATGGAGCACTGAGCCACTTGGCAGCATATGCCATCAAGATAATTGAGATCAAGTACCAGGAGGGGTAGGAGGTGTGGGAGCCAGAGCTGTATGTGCTGCACCAGGTGCGTCATGCCAACATCATCCAGCCGGTGGAGGTGTCTGGGATGCGGGCGCATGTATACATGTTGATACAACTGGTCCCTGCTAGCATGGAGCTGTTCAACCACATCATCACCAAGGGCTCCTTCACTGAGCATGACACCATGTGAATGCTGCAGATGGTGCTAGATGGCATCCAGTATCTGCATGCACTGGGCATCACAAACCAAGACCTCAAGCCTCAGAATCTGCTATACCATCATTCAGGCACTGACTCCAAGATCATCATCACTGACTTCAATCTGGTCAGTGCCCACAAGAACAGCAACTACAAATGCCTGATGAAGATCACCTGTGGCACACCAGCATCCGCCGCCCCGCCCCCCACCCCCGAGGTTCTGGCCTGCAAGCATTACACCATTCAGTGCACGTGTGGGTCCCAGGCACCATTGTCTACATCCTGCTGAGTAGCACTATGCCCTTTGGGGACAACAATCATAACTCAGAAGCAAGTATAGTTACTCGAATAAGCGCTGGCTACCCAGTATGTCCAACCTGGCTAAGGATTTCACTGACTGCTGACAGTGGACCCTGGAGCTCCTATGACTACACTGTAGGCCCTAAGACACTCGTGGGTGATAAGCATGGCAGCCTCTTCATCCAGACAGAATCTGCACCAGTTCATCTCCTAAAACCTCCTCAAATGTGCCTCCTCACACTGCCAGAGCACCAAATATGCCCGGTCCACATGTTAAAGCCACTTGACAGGCTCCAAGCTGAGACATATGCAAGAGCATGAGCTGCAGAAACTCAAACCTGTGTTACCAGCAACAGTACGGTGGCTGATCCACCGGCTGATCCACCTGGCATGCTATATACAAATATAGCATGATGTCAGCCTGGCCATTCATTGTCGTGCCATCTAGGCCTGTTACCCTCTCTGGAAACAGGTCTATACAGCAAGCAAAGGGTGAAGAATGTCTGTGCCTTCTCTGTGCCACTTTCTTCTCTGTGCCTTCAGCAGCCCCACTCCTTGCCATGGGCCTGGGCCATGTGTGACAGAGTAGAGGTGGCACAGGGGGCTGTCCATGACTCCCTGAATGAGGTATCTGGCCTGGCAATGACACCCATTTTGGTGGGAAACTGCTCTGGTATGAGTTGGGGGAAGGACGGAACCTGGCTTTCACTGTCTCCCTAACCCTTTGACTCTTCCCCAGAACAGGGGGGCTACAGTGCTGGCTGAAGAGTATTCTATAGCCTCAGGACCCTTTGGGACAGTTAATTCCAGAATCAACCCCCATTCCTCCACAGAGCCTTCTTCCCTGACTCTCTACATTCCAAGGCATCTTGATCCTTAATATGCTCCAGTGGGAGGCCCAGGTAAACACAAAGCTTATGCTTTGACTGGACTTGTAGCCCCCGGCTAGATCCAAACAGTCCCCTACCTCCCAGTCAAGATCTTTCTTCCTTCATGGTGCCCCTGCAAAGACATCTCCTGACCCCAGGATTCGCCAAGACCTCTGGTGGTTGGGCAACAGCATGGACCTTAACCCTTCTAGATGATGTGGCCATACTGGTGGCAGGGTTGCCCCAGGCTCCAACCTATCTCTGACTATGAGAGGGTCCCTGGCCCACCAGCCTACCACTCTCAATGCCTTCTTTGCAGAGCCCACCTTTACCTCCCTTTCCCCTTTGGATGTCCATTCCATTCCCCAGGTGCCTCCTTCCCAACAGTGGAGGGGTTAAAGAGAGTCCCACTGCTGCTACCTGGGGAATGGGGCCCTTAGGGGCCAAAGCAGACGGCAGGGGGTTCACCATTAGGATTCCATTGTCAGCCCTGGTTCAATCCTTTGATATGGCCCATAGCCCTTTCCCATTAGGCTCCACTGCTCCCTCTTCTACAATGGCATGAAGGTGCTATCTGGCATAGCATAGACAGCCTGGGAGTAATCACTGCACATCCATCATACACACCCATTGTGCACACCCACTGTGCTCCACAAGGAAGCAGGAAGGAAAGAGTTGCTTTGTTAGGGAGGGTCCCAGGATGCTTAACTCTTTCCTTCTCTTGAGCTTCTACACATCTCTCCCCGAAACTAACCATATTGTGTGAAATGTCTCTGAACCCTGGGTGGCTGGGCACTGGCCTTCTCAGAGGTTCCCATGCCCAGTCCACCCTGTGCCTGCTTCCTCTAATGACATTAGCCTTCCAGTCTGGACTCCGATGAGTCTCAGGCTAGAGGGAGCCCCTGTGGGATATGGGTGGGGATGGTTGACTGCTTTCCCCTAGAAATCATCATCAAATCTGTCATGGTACCTTCTCCCACCACAAACCAGGCTGGAACCCAAATTCCCTCTTTCCACAGCTGCCTTTATTTGGTAGAAAGGGGCTAGGGCCCAGCCTTAGCCAGACTGCAGGGTCCCTGCTAGCATAGAGGGTTTGGCTCCCACTCAGCAGCTCCATTCAGCTTTTCCCAGGGGGCATCCTTGGACCAGGCCCTCCTGGCCCAAGAAGTCCTGGCCCAGAAATGTCACTGACTCACCATACTTGTATTTCTCTTTTGTATAGCATCCAACATTTTAAAATAAAACACATCATGAAAAACGTTTTGCCTTTATTTACAGTTTTAGTGAGGGTACTTTTCAGCATTTTGATGATTTGTAATTCCCTTCAGAAACTTCTCCAAGCAGAGAGAATTACCAATTCCAAAAATAAAAGGTTAAATAAAGGACTACTTACAATTTTTCCCAAAGCCAGGCTATGGGAATTCAAACGAGAAATCTTTGTTCCATCACTTTCTTTTCACCCCTGCCAATGTTCTACTTTCTGCTTAGCAAATTCTCATCTGCTGTTACTTATTTTAAGGATTGCCTTTCTATGAAGCATTCCCTGACCCCCAACTGACTTTGTTTCTTATGCTATATCCCTGTACATACTTCTCACCGTGATTACAGCATAACATTTTATTGTATATCTGTCAAAAGAAACAAGTCTGTATTGACTTTTTGCTGTTTCTACTTCAGCATCCCAGTCATCTACCAGAGTTCTAAATTTATATTTTAAGTTTGGTAATTGCTTACTAAATGGGGTACTTGCCTTTTAAATCTGAAGGGCAAAACAGACCCAACTACAGCCACTGTAGTGGTGCTTTAAAACCTTAAACCTTAAGAAATGAAAACTCTAGACATATTTAAAATGATTTAAAGCATTCATAAATCACTTGCACACTTAACCTCCTATCATCAAACTCCTTCACTTAAAGGAATCTTTTTTTTTGGAGGAGAGGTGGGAGTGAAGGAGTCAGGATAAAAATTTAAGGGAACAGAGGTTTGTTCGATTAACTAATTTATTCAGAGTCAGGGTCTCACTGTCCTCAAGGCTGGAGTACAGTGGTGCAATCACAGCTTACTGGAGACTTGACCTCCTGGGCTCAAGTGATTCTTCCACCTCAGCCTTTCAAGTAGCTGTGACTACAGGTGCACATCACCACTCCCAGATGATTTTTGCATTTTTTGTAGAGATGAGGTCTCACTATGTTGCCCAGGCTGGTCTCAAACTCCTGGCCTTAAATCATCCTCCCACCTTGGCCTCCCAAAGTGCTGTGATCATAGGCATAAGCCACCACAAGTGGCCAAGAGTCAAGGTTTAATCTTGATGAAATTGTATTAGCTCAGGTTCAAGTTCTTAAGTAGTTTGGACTTAAAATCTCAAAGACTATGTAAACCAGTTATCTGTAGTATAACAAAGATAAAAATTGTTTCGATATATGAATTGCTTTACTTACCCATCGGAAATCCTTCCCATCAAATTTGCGGGCATTTGTAAATAACACAGTTCTAGCTGGCATATTAATTCCCATAGCAAAGGTCTCCGTGGCAAATAAGGCCTAAGTAAATAAGTAATTCTATAACTAAACATATATTTCAAGCTGAAAACCTAGTTTTATAATTTTTAAGTGTTAACTAAATGTTTTAATTTTTAAAATTAGTTAATGAGACCCTACAAAAACAAAAAAATATGCAATTCTCAAACCTATTTTGTATTTTATATATAAAATTATTAATTAACATTTAATGTCTCTCATAGCTCAGAAATTTGGTAATTCAGAGAAAACAGACTTTCTTAAATTCCAACAGTGCCAACTAGAGAGAATGCACACTGGTCTTATGAACAAAGCTTTAGGTCATAGAATATTTTTCTAAACACAAACACATCTCCTGGCCTTTGCAACTGATGACGCAATGATTTGGAGGACCACTTCAGTATTAGAAGATCTCTCAAGGAAGACTAGAATCAGTGACTCTGTAATACACTTCTAAGACCAACAAAAATAGTGGTTTAGGTACAAAAAGATACACATATAAGTAAAGTCACTGAAGTACTATATTCTCCAGGAAAGAAGTAAAAATATTTTAGTTCATCATCTCAATAGCATATTATTCATTCATTAAAAAGAATGAAGAAGAATCTGACACATGATGAAATTATATAACAAGGGCAGTGTACAACGACTTTTTTTGTTGTTTACAAAATGACTAATTCATTATCTGTATGTATACTAGTAGATATTTCTGGTAAGTGCTTGCTTACAACCAGCAAACACTGCTTGTTTATGTTTTAAAAGATCCTTTAAAAGTGGGGCTCAGCAAAATATATAATCTAGAAGGGACATACCAGGATCTAGGTATAAATATTGGCCAATTCTTGATCTAAATGACTTCAAATATTTTCTTCAAGATAAGTAAATTTATTTTAAATATTCTACTTAGTGCTGAGGTTCTCACAATAAATCTCACATATGATTTTTTAAATGCTAACAATTTTTAAACATAAAATAACGTATGAGGCTGGGCATAGTAGCCTATAATCCCAGCACTTTGGGAGGCTGGGTGGGAGGATCACTTAAGGTCAAGAGTTCAAGACCACCCTGGCCAACATGGTGAAACCCCGTCTCTACAGAAAAAAAAAAAAAAAATTAGGTTGGGCGTGGTGGTATGCTTCTGTAGGCCCAGCTACTTGGGAGGCTAAGGCAGAAGGATCACTTGAACCCAGGAGGCAGAGGTGCCACTGCACTCCAACCTGGGTGACAGAGCAAGATTCTGCTTCAAAATTAAAAAAAAAAAAAAAGTATGACTCATATATAGACTTATGGTTACATTTTGATGTTGTTTCTCATCTTTAATATCCCATTTCTTGGTATAAATATCAGTATCATTAAAAAAATGAAATCAGATGCTCTCTGGTTTAAATTAGAATATTCAAAAAATCTCCTTTCCTAAGTCTAACCAGCAATTTCCTTGTCTTCTCTAAACTAATCCTTTTATTCTGTATATAGAAAGAAGTTTACAGCCCCAGGTTTAGTAATTAAATACACCTTCTGCAACATTCTGTGGTATCCAATAGTGTTACCACTACATTCTTTGTTTTTGTTCTTGTTTTTGAGACAGTTTTGCTCTTGCTGTCCAGGCTGGAGTACAATGGTATGTCTCCACTCACTGCAACCTCTGCCTCCCGGGTTCAAATGATTCTCCTGCCTCAGCTTCCCTAGTAGCTGGGACTACAGGTGCCCACCACCACGCCTGGCTAATTTTGTATTTTTAGCAGAGACGGGGTTTCTCCATGTTGTCAGGCTGGTTTCAAACTCTCGACCTCAGGTAATCCGCCCACCTTGGCCTCTCAAAGTGCTGGGATTACAGGCGTGAGCCACTATACCCGGCCATCACTACATTCTTTAAGAAAGGAAACAAATGGTTTTCTTTAATCTACACTCCAAGATTTATTTAAGTATAACAGCATATATAAACATCAAGTTCATTATTTAAGTCATTTCATTAAGCCTTGTGAACACACAAACACACAACTGCCTATAAACAATGTTTTTCAGACTTTTCATACAACACAATATGGGGGCATAAAAAATAAAAATAAAACCATACCTTTATCAATCCTTCAGAAAAGAGAATTTCTATAGTTTCTTTCAAAATAGGAAGTAAACCACCATGGTGAATACCGATTCCCCTCTTCAAAAGAGGAAGTACATGTTCTACCTGTGATTTTGGAATAACACTGATTTTACACGTGAGAAAATGGTTTTTAAAATGTTAAACTAACTCAATTAAGAAAAACAAGTAAATAATGCTTTCTCTTTAAAGAAACTTACTAAAATCTTTCCAAAACACAAATCTATATTCTCACAGATTATTAAATTCAATGTAATTCTGGCCTAGCTCATATGAAAGGCATATAGTAAATATACTTTACAAATGCTTTGCTGACTTAAACTTTCCAGCATCACTTCATCTCCTCAAAAGAAATTACGCGCTCTGGGGGCAGTTTCTGCCTGTAGAAAATAAACTTAAAAGATACTGGCAACTCAAACCCCCCAAAAATAAATCACTATAACACATATTTAACATGAATATGTAGTTAATCTAAAAATAAATCAATTATTGAAGAATTATTTTAACAATCTATCAAATGCCATTAAATACTTAAAACTAGAAGTGCACGATAACAAAGATGTATAAAAACATGGCTCAGCCCTCAGATACTACTAATTCAGCCAGGAAGAAAAGCTACAAAAAAGTTTATACATTAAATACCCTTTTCAAACAGCAAGAAACATGTTACCACAGTCTTATGGAAAATCCCTTACAAATCAAGGCATTCATCTGTAAAGGAAAGTATGATGACCTCCCAATGTTTCTTTTCACCCAACAGAACTTTCATACCAGTCTAACGCACTATCTCTCAGCTCTGGATGCACAGTAGAATCACCAGGGGAGCCTTTAAAAGATTCTGATGTCCAGGTTGCACATCAGACCAATTAAATCAGAATCTCTGGAAGTGGCACAAAAGCATCAGCATATTTTGGAATTCCCAGGCAATTTCAACAGTCAAAGCAAAAATACACCAGATTAAGGCAAAGTAGGTGTGTTAAATTCCTCATTAAACACATGATTTTCAGTAAGGGTTCTCTCTTATTTTATGTGGTAGCCTTATGGATTAAAAAAGTTAATGACTTAAAACTAGCATTAAAAATTCTGTAATACTGAGAACACTAGTAATTTTCACACTATGCTAGCTCTCAAAGTTCCTTCAGGTAGCAAATCTTTCTTCCTATTGACTTTTTGAAATTTAAAGTAAAAGTCAAAGTATCATTTAAGTGCATATCACAACATATATGCTGCAGTGTGTGAAAAGTGCAATAGAGTAATAAAATCAAGCAACATAAAGTGAATATAAGAAATCTATTAATATCTACACTTTTATCTACTGATACTGAAAACTCACCTGAGGGAGTTTTTTATCTTCATCGGATAAGCAATCAATTGCATTACTGAATACTTCTTCAACCATCTTCTTTTCTTCATCTAGGAGAAAATTCAAGGGTACAGAAAATACAAGGGTATAGAAATATCAAAATGAGTCAGTGATACCACACTTCACACATAACAAAGAATAAGGATCTAAAGGCCAGGTGTGGTGTCTCAAGCTTGTAATCCCAGCACTTAGGGAGGCTGAGGCAGATGGCTGGCTTTAGGCCAAGAGTTTGAGAACAGCCTGGGCAACATGGCAAAGCCCTGTCTCTGCAAAAAACACAAAAAAATTAGCCAGGCATTGTGGTGTGCACCTGTAGTCCCAGCTACTTGGGAGGCTGAGACAAGAGGACCACCTGAGCCCAGGAGGCTGAGGCTGCAGTGAGCCATGATCGCACCACTACACTCCAGTCCTGGCAATAGAGTGAGACTGTCCCAGAAAAAAAAAAAAAAAAAAAGAGTCTTTAAAGAGCAAAAGTAAAGAGGTGGCATTTAAAATGGTTAAGGAGAAAGTAGATAAAAATTACTACATAATCAATATAATTCTCTGCCTTTCAAAACATATCTAGTAGACTTAATTCATGAAAAAAAGCACTGTCTTACAAAAATAGTAACAATAACCGCACCTAGTGCTTTACATATAACATGTAAGTCTAACAATTACAGGACACAGGAACTATTATTATCTACATTTTACTAGTATGTAAAGTGAAGCTTAGTTTTTAATAATTAGCACTACTATTAAATGTGAGAAAAACAATTCCAAAGCCCATGCTCTTTCTTAACCATTGCACTGCCTTCTTGTGCAGAGTCTACCAAATAATATGTACCGAATAAATATTTGTTAAACCAAATAAATATTTGTTAAATTAATTAGTATGCAACCCTGCCAACTTTAAGTTTATTTGGCACTTGTAGGTAAAACATTTACGGGCAGAACAATTCAGTCTTTAAAAAAAACACAAACTATTATTGGCTTTAGGAGGCTATGATGGCTATCTGTCATTTGTTACTTTTACTCATGGAAAAGTAGGAATTAAAAAAAAACCTGTCTTGATAAAGAAAACAATACAACTGAAATTAAAATTTAGATGCCTTACGATATTACTTACTTTTCATTGTACTGGATTACATGTGTAAAAGGCAGAGTTGAAAGATAATCAGGTTGGTATTCAGCACACTGCAATTCTTGGCCAGTGGTATGGTTTGAATGTGTTCCCCTGAAGTTAATGTGCTGACCCCTTAATCCACAATACAACAGTGTTGAGAGGTAGGGCCTTTAAGAGACAGGGCCCTCATGAATGGATTAATGCCTTTATCAGAGGAGTGGGTTAGTTATCACTGGTATGGGTTCCTGATAAAAAGATGAGTTCAGCCCCTTTCTCCCACCTTTTGCTCTCTCTTGCATGCTCTCCTGCCCTACTGTCTTCAGCCATGGGATTCCACGACAAAAAAGGCCCTCACTAGATGTGCTGGGTCCCTCAAATTGGATTTCCAGCCTCTTGAACTATAAGAAATAAATTTCTGCCTTTCATAAATTGCCTAGTGATATGGTTTGACTCTGTGTCCCCACCCAAAACTCATCTTGTAGTTCCCATGGTTCCCATGTGTTGTGGGAGGGACCCAGTAGGAGATGACTGAATCATGGGGTTGTGTCTTTCCTATGCTGTTCTCATGATAGTGACTAAGTCTCATGAGATCTGATGGTTTTAAAAAATGGGAGTTTTCCTGTACAAGCTCCCTCACTTTGCCTGTTGCCACCCACGTAAGATGACTTGCTCCTCCTTGCCTTCTACCATGATTGTGAGGCATCCCCAGCCACGTGCAGCTGTGAGTCCATTAAACCTATTTTCTTTGTAAATTGCCCAGTCTCGAGTACATCTTTATCAGCAGCGTAAAAACGGACTAGTCTCAGCTATTCTGTCACAGCAACACAAAATGGACTAAGATAGCCAGGTTGTGCTACTATCTTAACTGTGTGACTTTAAGTGAATTACTTTTGCAATTAATGTATAGAAACAATTTACCGATTTGCTAGAAGTTATATCACTTTGATTGAGAATTACAAAATAGTTAAGCAAAGGGCAGGTCTTACTGGTTTACACTTCAGTGAGAATGAAGCATAGTATTTTCTATACAGAAGGTGGTCTAACCAAGCTACAAGACCTACCCTTAAATGGTCAAATAGAGAACCACAATAACTGAGGAGTTTATGATAACAAAGTGTAAGAAGGCATGATTCTAATATTTTTTATAGGGTTCTCCGAATTTTAAATAGAATAATGTACTCATATCTTTCAATAAAAGGAGAAGAAAGGAAAGAAAGTATAAGTCAAGGCTCTTTAAAGCTTTTACAAATGTGCTGAGTACTGCTGTAAGTGTAAGGTGAATGGCATATCCTAGTAATACATAACAGATAAAAATATCACTAGAAATATATTTTACACTTGTTTTCACATAACATTAAAATGATACACTGAAATGATGTACTACCTGTGTTGAAATCTAATTTGGTCATTTGAAGTGCATAGGCTTCACAATCTTTCTTACTAAAACTGAAAATAATCACAGGTTGGAAATTTCTTTCCATAATCATCTTCACAATTTTGAAAACATTTGATGGTCCTGCAAAAAGAGTAAATAATACACCAAAATTAACTCAAAATAGATCACAGATCTAAATTTAAAAGCTAAAACTATAAAACTTTTAAAAGAAAATATAGTCATAAATCTTCCCGATCTTGGGTTAGACAAAGCATTCTTAGATATGACAACAAAAGCATAAACAACGTAAGAAAAAAAATGCATGAACTGGACTTCATCAAAGTGAAAAACTTCTGTGATTTCATGGACACCATCAATAAAGTAAAAAGACAACCTCAAACAGAATGGGGGGAAATATTTGCAAATCATCTATCTGATAAGGGTCTAGTATCCGGAATATGTAAAGAACTATCATAATTCAACAACAACAACAACAATGTTCAACATCATTAGCCACCAGGGAAATGTAAACTGAAACTACATTAAGATACCACTTCACATCTAATAGGATGACTATAATCAGACATACAACACTAAGTATCATGGAAAAATTATATGTGAAAAAATTAGGTCCATCAGATTATACTACCATCTTCCCAAATAGGAAATCAGGGCAAAATACATAATCTGAGTTTCAATTACCCATTACGTAGCCCAGGGATCCTGTAATTACAGAAAGATGCCTCTGTTTATATGGAGGAGGCGTACGGTAATACAAAGGATATAGAGAAAATGGAACCCTCATACATTCCTGATGAAAATGTAAAATGGTATAGCCACTTTGGAAAATACTTTGGCAGTTTCTCAAAAGGTTAAACATAGACTTTCCATATGGTGCAGCAATTCCACTCCTAGGCATATATCCAGAAGAAAACACCTATTCACACAAAAACTTGTATTAAATAGTACATTGCATCAATGTTTATAGCAGCATTCCTAACAGTCAAAAACTAGAAACAACCCAAAAGGCCATCCAATGATGAATGGAGAAACAAAATGTGGTATATCCATACAATGGAATGTTATTTAACCATGAAAAGGAATGAGTACATATAGCATAAAATGAACACACCACCCGGGCACAGTGGCTCACACCTGTAATCCCATCACTTGGGAGGCCAACGTGCGCAAATCGCTTCAGGTCAGGAGTTCAAGACCTGCTTAGCCAACACGGTGAAACCCCTCTCTACTAAAAATACAAAAATTATTCGTGCATGCTGGCAGGTGCCTATAATCCCCAGCTACTTGGCAGGCTGAGGCAGGAGAATCACTTGAACTCAGGAGGCAGAGGCTGCAGTGAGCCAAGATAGCACCAGTGTACTCCAGCCCGGGTGATAGAGCGAGACTCTGTCTCAAAAAAATAAATAAAATAAAATAAAATAAAATAAACAAACTTTGAAAACATTATGTGAAGAGAAAGAAGCCAGTTGCTCCAAACATATGAAATGTACAGACAAGGGAAAGCCACAGAGATCAAAAACAGGCTAATGATTAGCTAAGTCTGGGGGATGAGAAGGGAAAGGCTGGGGGAAAAGGGAGAATAACTGTTAATGTGTACTGGGTTTCTTTTTGGGATCATGAAAATATTTTGGAACTAGACAGTGGTGATGGCTGCACAACTCTGTAAATATACTGAAGACTTTTGAATTGTATATTTTAGATGAGTGAATTCTACAGCATGTAAATTATACTTAATGTCATACAAAAAAGATAAATATTTATTCAATTTTATCATATATCATCTAGACCTTTACATAGCTTGAGAAAAAAAACTAAGACAAAAAATGTCAGAGTAATTTGAATACACAATTTACACATAAAATTATCTCAAAGCAAAGTTCCAAATTACCTTTTGTTCCTCCTTTCCGCCCTTTCTGGTCTCCTTTGGCCAAATCACCTGCATCTCGAAGCACTTGCATTGCAGTATTAAAATTATCTTCTCTGAAGTCACCCTGGCGTCACAAATTTTTTCTGTGTAACTTCACTAATATTTAACCATAATTCAAACATTTTTAATACATAAGGCTTCCTCAAATAAAATAATTTAGTATAATAATGAAAGCCACTAAAATAGTCCAAACATGATCTGTGGTAAGAGGCATTAAAAGGTGAAAAAGAAGTAATAAAAAATGGAGAAAAGCAAAACATAAGATATCTGAAACATGTCCAGAACTCCTATTCTCTAGGCATTTTTAAATACTGGGAAAGAGGGAAATCTGATTCATGCATAAGAAAAACAAGTCTCAAATATAATGTTTGAAAAAAAAACACACAAAAAAATCAAGATTGATTAAAACTAAGACACAGAAATGTATCTCTGCCATTCTTCTCTAATTCCAAATTTTAAAAACACCAAGATATTAACAATAAAGCATGACATTATAGATTTAAAAAGCAGTTACTCTTACATTTTCATCAACCACAAGATGCAGGCCATCTCCCCCTGCTGGAAAAATGTAGTGTTGCAATGGAGTGGGTCGATAATCTGTGTAAATTACATGACAAGGCTGTAAAAAGAAAGAAATAATTAAACATACAGAATTTTATTTCTTCAAAATAAAACCATACCTTAGTCCAATCTAAAAGCTCTTAAGAAAATCAAGTAATGAATTCAACATTTCAAAGAGAAAATACTTCAAAAAACTCACTAAAACCCAGGCAAGAGAAAAATGTAGAAAAATTAGGTCTATGAAATTATACTACCATCTTCCCAACTTACCAATTCCCTAACTAGGGCTAAATACATGACCTGAGCATCAATTACCCATTACCTAGCCCTGGGATGCTGTAATTATGGAAAAGATGCTTATTTTTCTACAGAGGAGGAGTACAGTGATACAAAGGATCCATGAGCTAAAACGGAACTTTTCTGCCCCACCCAGGCTTTTCAAAACCTTAGTATAAAGCAGCAGGTTGATCTAGCTTCTCCCCAAGATCCATTGGGTTTTCCTACCCTACAGAAGCAATATGGGAGAATGTCATAAAAACACGATCAGGGAGCTTATAAACAGATAAATTCATGAGAGTATCAGTATAAAGGAAAATTAAGGGCAGAAAAATAAAAGCAAGAATAAATTCAGTATATATAAACAAATGCCTGTTACAAGCCTATACAGATGCTAAAGTCAGACTAGAAAGGCAAAACAGAAACAGTCAGTAAAAAGTTTGTGTTTACATGACAAAAATCAAATCAAATGCTCAAGAGATGCCCAGCTTTTCCTGGCACCAAAGCATTAGGGGAAATTCTGTGTACTCATGGATAACTATCTAAGTAAATGCAGTAGTTTCTAAACCTGGCAGATCATCAGATCAACTTGGGAAATTTTGAAAATAGGAGCTCCCAAGGCACTATTCCCTGAGATTTAGATATAGTGGGTTTGTGATGGGGCTCAGAAATCAACATTTCTAAAAAGCTAGTCAGTTGATTTTGATAAGCTGCTTGATTTGAGAAGTAGTTTACCATTAAAATTTTATTATTCTGGACAACATCAGGAAAAAAGCATAGGGAGAGTAGAGCAAGGCTAATCTGTAATATTTTGAAAATTGAAGACATCAAAAAGGAAGGAAAAATACCTGTTTATGTAAATGGCAAATCCATTCAGCAAACTGTCGGGCATTTGGAATAGTAGCCGAAAGAAAGACATAGTGGACGTTATCAGGAAGCAAAATAATAGTTTCTTCCCATACTACACCACGTTCTGAAAAAAATAAATATAAACTTTGGACTACAGTTGGACTACAGTGTCACTCTGTGATAGCATCTAAAATTACATTCTCTGAAGTTTTATAGTTAGAAATGCAGACTTTACCCAAGAATATTTTAAGCCATAGAACCTTACTGAAAACAATTTCTCACCATTAATCTATCCAGTAGAAAATTAGTAGACTAAACCACTATAAATACAATGTACTCTGAAATAGCCTACAAAGAGCAATTCCAGGGTTAATCTTTCCAAACAACCTAACAAGAGCCTCAATGACAAGGCAGCGGAACAGTATTTCTATTGCACAGCATTGAAAAGTAATGGTTACTGACTTGTAGAAAGTTGTAGCAACAAATTTAGAAGATACTATTACTATTCCAGATTGCATCCTTCACCCAAATTATCCTTGTGATCATCTGGAGATGAAAGAAAGACTTGATGAACGATAAAACTGTAAGTCATTTTTATTAAAATGGAAAAAGTTTGACAGTTTCCCTCCTAAAATAAATCAACAAAGGATTTCTGACTCCAAAACCAAAACAACTCTGTTAAGAGCTTAATTTTATAAATTTGGAAAGTGTGAAATATTCAAAGGGTAAATGATTTCTTAAATTCTATTACTTTCTCCATAAATACAGGCTGATTTAGTGAGCTAGTTTAAATAAAAACCAAATCTTAAGTGTGTACATATTAAACATTTAACTTTTCAATGTGTTTGTTAATGTTAACCCTGCCAGCACCCTAAAAATTCCAAGCATACTTACTTTTTCATTACGAGACTGTAACAGCCTAAGGGGCATTTGTAAGTTTTTATTTTTGTTCATTTTTATTTCATACTCCTCACTTTTTTTAAAACCATAAACATGTATTTTATAGTTACTGAACTAAATAAAAATCAGGAAAGTTAACTTTGCAAGCTAGAAGTTTTAGAAATTCTACAACATTAGTTCTATTGGTGAGCTCTCTATTAGAAGCATGCCAGCTTTTAATTTATTTTGCTTTATTTGAATTTGCATTCCTCACCCAGCAAAAGTTACTATTAAGGAGCTGTACTTGAATGAAATCTTAATGGAAAAATAATATCATGTTGTCCACAATTTAAAGAAGCAAGGCCAGGTGTGGTTCACGCCTGTAATCCCAGCACTTTGGGAGGCCAAGGTGGGAGGATCACGTGAGTCCAGGAGTTCAAGACCTGCCTGCTCAACATTGTGAGACACCATCTCTACTAATAAAATAAATAAAAATTAGCCAGGCATGGTGGTACACGCCTGTTGTTTCAGCTACTTGGGGAACTGAGATGGGAGATCAAGTCTGCAGTGAACCATGATGTGTAGTAACCAGGGCAACATAGTGAAACTCTGTTTCAAAAATAAATACATAAATAAATATAAAGAAGCAACAGTTTATTGAACCCGAGTCACACAAAAACTGGAAGCAAAATTTAACAATAACTTGCTCAAAATTCCTAATGTCATTCTAAAGGGAAACACATGATATATATTTCAACACTGAATATACCTGAATCTCTCATATAATGAATTTCATCAAATATAACCCAAGCAACTTCTCGCATAACTTCAGAACCTCTGTAAAGCATACTTCTCAAAATCTAAAGAAAAAAGTGAAGAATTTATTTAGTTGGATTCTGACATAACAGCTAATAGTTAGACAAAAGGTGTTTTTTCCAACGAGGAATTGTGGATGTTTTTTATTAAATGGAAATATTAAAATAATTTTAAAGGGTTACAGAACTTACTATTTAACAAATATTAACAAAAGTAATATTATATTGTTGTATATTTATATATTATATATTCCTTTTCTCATAAAAAACAAAGTAAATGGCTTCTAAACAGTTACTAATCAGATACAATCCACAGAGAATTATCACCCCTACTCTTCATATGTCTAGAATATGACACAACTTCCTTCTATATATAGCACCATCCCAAGATTCACACTTTCTAAAATATAAGTACAACTTAAATTATCCTCTATTCAAAACACTGGATCATCCCTGAGTGTTTGCCCATTTTTTTCTGCCTCGTTTTCTTGCAACATGGATACTTCCTGGCAACTGTTATCCTAATTTTTGGAGTTAATGAAAACCTTCCACAGATGAAAGAAAGTTTTGAAAATGAAAAATAAACTTCCATGAGGCGACAAAATGAAAAGTGAGCGATGCTTTTGGCTGGTTCTCCAAACTAGAAGCTAATTTATGCTCATCGGTATACCATGTCCTTGGAAAATGCAAAGATATAATTAAAGTATGTACAAAAATACTTAGTAAAGATAGCTAATCATGTCCAAAACTTAAGATATTATAAGTATATGCAAAACTTAACTGCAATTATGGGAAGAAGGTAAACATAATACTGTACTCTTTAGAAAATCAGTTACTCAGCCAGGTGCAGTGGCTCACACCTGTAATCCCAGCACTTTGGGAGGCCGAGGCAGGTGGATCCTGAGGTCAGGAGATTGAGACCATCCTGGCTAACATGGTGAAATCCCGTCTCTACTAAAAATACAAAAAATTAGCTGGGTGTGGTGGGGAGGGCCTGGAGGCTGAGGCAGGCGAATGGCATGAACCCAGGAGGCGGAGCTTGCAGTGAGCCGAGATCGTGCCACTGCACTCTAGCCTGGGTGACAGAGCGAGACTCCATCTCAAAAATAAATAAATAAATAAATAAATATCAGTTACTCGTCTACTTGTATCAACACTGAGATACAGAAGGCAAAGTCACATGAAGAGTCACTATTTACATAAAACTTCATTTCATGAAGTTCATAAAACTTCATTTACATAAAACATTCAAATCCTTAAAACTATGTATATAAAACCAATAAAATATTTTCATGTCACCGACAGTAATAAACTTTAAAAATACTTGAAGAAAAAATGTATCTATGAGACAAATAACAAAGTATGGTAATGTAGAAATTTAATATCAGAACATTTTAAGATAAATTTTATCCATTTTGGCTAAGTCTAATCAGAAAATAAAGTATTATACTTAAGTAGAGTAACCAATAAAACATCACATGTTCTAACTGAATAGTCACATTAATTTAATTAAAAACGAAGTCAGATGAGGCACTATATGAATTACCTCTGTGGTCATAACAAGACAAGATGCCGTAGGATTAATAGTAACATCACCAGTCATCAAACCAACGTCTTGAAATTCTTCATACATTTCACGGTATTTTTGGTTACTCAGAGCCTTAATTGGGCTGGTAAATATTACACGCTGCTTTTCCCTTAAGGCCAATGCAATGGCATACCTACAAATGTGAAAATAAATAATCATAAAACTTTTCCTTTAAATGATGACTTTAAAAGTTCTGTTAATATTTAAATTGCGTCCAAATTTTCCCTAATTACTTATCTTGAATGAACTTTGAAGAACAGTAACACCATATCTATTATACTAATAATTATAATAAATATGACAATGATCTAAAACCATTTTAACTCTGGTCACTTAATCACTAATACTAACAGATCACTAACAGTTACCCTATTTCTTGCAAGGAAAATACCTATGGTTCTAAGATGGGTCTACAAAAGTTCAGAGCCTCTGTTCATACATACACAGATGATAAAGTGCTTATAGCCCCTGGAGAATGAAGTGTTTCCTCAAGTTTCACAAATAAGTTAATCTATATGTATTCTTTTCCCACACATAACAGTTAACAAGTCAGTCCTCTGAAAATTATGGTAGGTTCTGACTATGGAAAATTTTTTCCATAGCTATTAACAGAACACAATAGAGCAGTTTTGTTGTTCTTTAAATATAGCATTAAACTTAACATTATAGTAGATCCTCCTTATTTAAGATTCAGCTCCTGCCCAGAATAGGCTTATTATAATGTATTTGGGGAAATAAAAATAACATTCATCCCAGCCATCCCCCAAAATAGTGAAATAAGCAATTTTTTAAAAATCGGGAAGTTGTCTAAACATCAAATATGAATTTTAAGAAACATACATGAAACAGAAATGCTACATACATTATCTAAACTTTTAAAGAAAAAAAATTGCAAGGTATAAAAAGAAACAGGAAGTATGATCCGCATGTAGGAAAAAAGAAGCAGTCACAAGAAACTGTCTCAAAAAGGAACCAAAACTATTAACAACATAATCAAATGGAAAGTCTACAGATTAGGCCGGGTGCAGTGGCTCGCACCTGTAATTCTAGCATTTATGGAGGCTGAGGTGGGTGGATCACATGAGGCCAGGAGTTCGAGACCAGACTGGCCAACATGGGGAAACGCTGTCTCTACTAAAAATACAAAAATTAGTCAGGTGTGGTGGTGTACATTTGTAATCTCAGCTACTTGGCAGGCTGAAGAAGGAGAATTGCTTGAATCCAGGAGGTGGAGGTTGCAGTGAGCCAATATCACGTCATTGTACTCCACCCTGGGGATAGAGTGAGACTCTGTCTCAAAAAGAAAGAAAGTCAGTCTACAGATTAACAATCAAAATGAAAAATTCACTAGATGGGCCTATAAGCAGATCTGTGATGACTGTTATCAATGAACATGAAGATAAATTGAGATAAATTATCAAATCTGAAGAGAAAAAGAAATAGAAGAAAAATAAGAGACACTTAGAGATCTGCAAGACATCCTCAAGTATCCCAAAGGAAATTCCAAAATGAGACAGAGGTAGGAAAAAAAAGTAACAACAAAAAACTTCATTTGTTTAAAAGACATTACTCTAGAGATCCAAGAAGCTCAATTAACACAGGAGTAAAAAGCAAAAAAGAACCATACCTAGAAACATCATAGTTAAACTGCTAAATGACAAAGCCAAAGAGAGTCTTTGAAAAACTGCAACAGAAAAACTCAACACATAAAAGAGAACAACATAATTAAGGCTGACTTCTCATCAGAAACAATGGAGTAGAATGAAACAGTATCACTAGAATGATGTATCTGGAGTTGAAGGAAAAAAAAATCTGTCAACCAGGAACTCTATATCCAGTGACACTGTCCTTCAAAAATGAAAGCAAAATAAAACTACTCTGTAAGACATATTTGTTAAAAACCCTTCAAACTGAAAGGAAATAAAACCATAAAACAGAATAATTAAGACTATTTATGTATATACAGGCATATATAAAACTTTTATCATTTAATATTTTTAGAAAACACAATTTAAAGCAATGATTATATTGTATTACAGATACCATATTACTAGATTTACAGCATATGTAGTTGAAATATATGAGAGTATTAAATAGTACAAAAATGAGAAGAAAATATTACGGCAAGTTTTCAGTATTTTTCATAAATTGTGATTGTGATTTAGTTAAACCTGCACACTGTAAGCCCCAAAATAATCACTAAAAACATAACTCAAAGAAAGCTAAAAAGTCAAAAGAGAAATTAAAACGGTACACTAAAAGATATTTGTTAAACAAAATAGAAGGCAGTAAAGGAGGAAAAATAAGGATTAAAAAAACATGAGAAATATACCAAAAGACTCCCAAAACCAACAACAAAAGGCAAATATAAATCCAACCATATCAATCATTAAATTAAATTACTGAAATTTCATGAAGTATTTTCTCTAAGCACAAATTAAATTAGAAATAAACGGCTAAGTATATGGAAAATCACGTTTGCAAAATAAACAACATACGAGGGAACCAAGAGAAATGAAAAAATGGAATGAAAATGAAACACAGTATTATCAGTTTACAGGATGCATTTTAAGCAGTACTAAGAGGGAAATTTTATAGTTTTATAGAAACACTTATATTAAACATAAAGAATTATCTAAAACTTCAAGAAATTTCTACACCAGGCACAGTGGCTCACAGCTGTAATCCCAGCACTTTGGGAGGCAGAGACGGGGGGGGGATTGCTGAGCCTAGGTGTTCAAGAGCAGCCTGGGCATCATGGCGAAATCCCATCTCTTAAAAAATATATATATACTTGGCCAGGTATGGTGGCTTGCACCTGTAATCCTAGCACTTTGGGAGGCTGAGGCAGGAGGACTGCCTGAGCCCAGAAGTTCAAGACCAGTCTGGGCAACACAGACCCTGTCTCTACAAAAAAAAAAAAAAAAAAAAAAAAAATCAAAATTAAATAAATAAATAAAATTTAAAAATTAGCTGGGTGTGGCAGCACATGTCTGTACTCCCAGCTACTAAGGAGGCTGAGGTGATGAGCCTGGGAAGTTGAGGCTGTAGTGAGCCATAATCATGCCATTGCATTCCAACCTGGTTGAGACGCTGTCTCATAAAAGAAAGAAAGAAATTTCTGGATAGACATGGTATACCAAAATTGGCTTTAAAAAACAGGAAATTAAATTAGGAACTAAAAATTTTCCCACAAAGAAATGCCTAGGCTTAAATGGCTTCACTAGTGAACCCTATCAAACATTTAAGAAGTATGCCAAATACACAGAGCCTTACGGAAAACAGACCAGGAGGGAACACTTCTAGCTTCCAGTTTACTTTAAGAGATCAGTATTATTCTAACACCAATGCCAAAGACTTTATAAGAAAATGACATACCATTAATCCTCATAATGACACAAAAGTCTAGAATAAAACAGAGTCAGCTCCCTACACATGCAGGTTCTGAGGACTGAAAATATACTACTGTATTTGTAAGATGAGGAACCCATGGATACAGAGAGACAACTATTCATATCTGAAGGTTCCACAGGGCCTACTGCAGAAATTTGAGCTTCTGCGGATTCTGCTATATGAGGGGGTCTGGGAACCAATCCTCCTCGGATAATGAGTGACAACCGTACTGGCAAACTGAAATTGGCAACATACACAAATGATCATCTGCCATAAACAACCAGATTTATTCTAGGAATACAAGGTTGGTTTAAAAATCAGAAAATTTAATATAGTACTCTAAGAGAATAAAAAGTTAATACGACATGATTTCCTCAATAGATGGAAAAATTCATTTCACAAAACACAACATATTTTGATAAAAATTCTCAATTTTTTGTTTACTTTCATTTATTCCCTACTAAGACCAGAAACAACTTCATTCTTATAAAGAGCAACCAGCAAAAAACAGCTAATATCATAATTAATGCTGAAAGACTGAACGTTTTCTTCCTCATATCAGAAATAAGGCAAGGATGTCCACTCTCACTACTATCCAATATTGTACTAGATATTGCCAATGCAATAAAAAAGACACACATATTGAAAAGGAAGTAAAACTGTCTTTTTTCACAGGCAATGTTACCATGTATATAGAAAGTCATATGGAATGTACGAAAAAGTTAATAAAACTTAAAGAAACATAATGAGGTTGCTGGATAAAATATCAATATATAGGCCGGGCGCGGTGGCTCACGCCTGTAATCCCAGCACTTTGGGAGGCCAAGGCGGGCAGATCATGAGGTCAGGAGATCGAGGCCATCCTGGCTAACACTGTGAAATCCCGTCTTTACTAAAAAATACAAAACAAAATTAGCCGGGTGTGGTGGCAGACGCCTGTAGTCCCAGCTACTCGGGAGGCTGAGGCAGGAGAATGGCATGAACCGGGGAGGCGGAGATTGCAGTGAGCCGAGATCGTGCCATAGCACTCCAGCCTGGGCGACAGAGCAGGATTCCGTCTCAAAAAAAAGAAAAAAAAAAAACAATTGTATTTCAACATACACACTATTGGCAATCCAAATATAACCTTAAGAAAAAATGTGCCGGGCGCGGTGGCTCAAGCCTGTAATCCCAGCACTTTGGGAGGCCGAGACGGGCAGATCACGAGGTCAGGAGATCGAGACCATCCTGGCTAACACGGTGAAACCCTGTCTCTACTAAAAACTACAAAAAACTAGCCGGGCAAGGTAGCGGGTGCCTGTAGTCCCAGCTACTCCAGGAGGCTGAGGCAGGAGAATGCCGTGAACCCGGGAGGCGGAGCTTGCAGTGAGCTGAGATCTGGCCACTGCACTCCAGCCTGGGGAACAGAGCGGGACTCCGTCTCAAAAAAAAAAAAAAAAAAAAAAAAATGTGGAGGCGGTACCCAAGATGGCCAAATAAGAACAGCTCCAGCCTCCAGCTCCCAGCCTGAGCCACACAGAAGACGGGTGATTTCTGCATTTTCAACCGAGGTACCAGATTCGTCTCACTGGGGCGTGTCAGACAGTCCATGCTGGTCAGTGGGTGCAGCCTGACCAAAGAGAGCTGAAGCAGGATGAGGCATCGCCTCACCTGGGAAGGGCAAGGGGGAAGGGAATTCCTTTTCCTAGCCAAGGGAAACTGAGACACACAACACCTGGAAAATTGGGTAACTCCCACCATAATACTGCGCTTTACCAAGGGTCTTAGCAAACGGCACACCAGGAGATTATATCCCACCTGGCCCAGAGGGTCCCACGACCACGGAGTCTCCCTCATTGATAGCAGAGCAGTCTGAGATCTAACTGCAAGGCGGCAGCCAAGCTGGGGGAGGGGTGCCTGCCATTGCTGAGGCTTAAGTAGGTAAACAAAGCTGCTGGGAAGCTCGAATTGGGTAGAGCCCACCACAGCTCAAGGAGGCCTGCCTGTCTCCGTAGACTCCTCCTCTGGGGACAGGGCATAGCTAAACAAAAAGGAGCAGAAACTTCTGCAGATGTAAATGTCCCTGTCTGACAGCTTTGAAGAGAGCAGTGGTTCTCCCAGCATGGAGGATGAGATCTGAGAACAGACAGTCTGTCTGCTCAAGTGCGTCCCTGACCCCTGAGTAGCCTAACCGGGAGACATCCCCCACTAGGTGCAGACCCACACCTCACACCTCACATGGCTGGGTACACCTGTGAGACGAAGCTTCCAGAGCAAGAATCAGACAGCAACACTTGCTGTTCAGCAATATTCTATCTTCTGCAGCCTCTGCTGCTGATATCCAGGCAAACCGGGTCTGGAGTGGACCTCAAGCAAACTCCAACAGATCTGCAGCTAAGGGTCCTGACTGTTAGAAGGAAAACTAACAAACAGAAAGGACACCCACAAAAAAATCTCATCAGTATGTCACTATCATCAAAGACCAAAGGCAGATAAAATCACAAAGATGGGGAAAAAGCAGTGCTGGAAATTCAAAAAATCAGAGCGCATCTCCTCCTCCAAAGGAACGCAGCTCATCACCAGCAATGGAACAAAGCTGGACGGGGAATGACATTGACAAGTTGAGAGAAGAAGGCTTCAGTCGATCAAACTTCTCAGAGCTAAAGGAGGAATTACGTACCCAGCACAAAGACACTAAAAACTTTGAAAAAAGAATGGAAGAATGGATAACTAGAATAATCAATGAAGACCATAAATGAACTGATAGAGATTAAAACCATGACATGAGAACTATGTGATGAATCCACAAGCTTCAGTAACTGACTCGATCAACCGGAAGAAAGAGTATGAGTGATTGAAGATCAAATGAATGAAATGAAGCGAGAAGAGAAACCAAAAGAAAAAAGAAGAAAAAGAAATGAACAAAGCCTCCAAGAAAAATGGGATTATGTGAAAAGACCAAATCTACGTCTGATTGGTGTGCCTGAAAGTGACAGGGAAAATGGAATCAAGTTGGAAAACACTCTGCAAGATATCTCCAGGAGAACGTTCCCGACCTAGTAAGGCAGGTCAACATTCAAACTCAGGAAATACAGAGAACACCACAAAGATAATCCTCAAGAAGAGGAACTCCAAGACATATAATGGTCAGAGTCACCAAAGTTGAAATGAAGGAAAAAATGTTAAGGGCAGCCAGAGAGAAAGGCTGGGTTACCCACAAAGGGAAGCCCATCAGAATAACAGCAGATCTCTCGGCAGAAACTCTACAAGCCAGAAGAGACTAGGGGCCAATATTCAATATTCTTAAAGAATTTTCAACCCAGAATTTCATATTCAGCCAAACTAGGTTTCATAAGTGAAGGAGAAATAAAATCCTTTACAGACAAGCAAATGCTTAGAGATTTTGTCACCACCAGGCCTGCCCTACAAGAGATCCTGAAGGAAGCACTAAACATGAAAACGAACAACAGGTACCAGCCATTGCAAAAACATGCCAAAATGTAAACACCATCGAGGCTAGGAAGAAACTGCATCAACTAACAAGCAAAATAACCAGCTAATATCATAATGACAGGATCAAGTTCACACATAACAATATTAACCTTACATGTAAATGGACTAAATGGTCCAATTAAGAGACACAGACTGACAAATTGGGTAAAGAGTCAAGACCCATCAGTTTGCTGTATTCAGGAGACAAGTCTCACATGCATAGACACACATAGGCTCAAAATTAAGGGATGGAGAAAGATCTACCAAGCAAATGGAAAACAAAAAAAAAGCAGGGGTTGCAATCCTAGTCTCTGATAAAATAGACTTTAAACCATCAAAGATCAAAAGAGACAAAGAAGGCCATTACATAAGGGTAAAGGGATCAATTCATCAGGAAGAGCTAACTATCCTAAATATATATGCACCCAATACAGGAGCACCCAGATTCATAAAGCAAGTCCTTAAGAGGCTTACAAAGAGACTTAGACTCCCATGCAATAATAATGGGAGACTTTAACACCCCACTGTCAACATTAGACAGATCAATGAGACAGAACGTTAACAAGGATATTCAGGAACTGAACTCACCTCTGCACCAAGCAGACCTAACAGACATCTACAGAACTCTCCACCCCAATTCAACAGAATATACATTCTTCTCGGCACCACATCGCACTTATTCCAAAATTTGACTACATAGTTGGAAGTAAAGCACTCCTCAGTAAATGTAAAAGGACAGAAATTATAACAAACTGACTCTCTGACCACAGTGCAATCAAACTAGAACTCAGGACTAAAAAACTCAATCACAATCGCTCAACTACATGGAAACGAAACAACATGCTCCTGAATGACTACTGGGTACACAATGAAATTAAGGCAGACATAAAGATGTTCTTTGAAATCAATGAGAACAAAGATACAACATACCAGAATCTCTGGGACACATTTAAAGCAGTGTGTAGAGGGAAATTTATAGCACTAAACGCCCACAAGAGAAAGCAGGAAAGATCTAAAATTGACACCCTAACATCACAATTAAAAGAACTAGAGAAGCAAGAGCAAACACATTCAAAAGCTAGCAGAAGGCAAGAAATAACTAAGATCAGAGCAGAACTGAAGGAGATAGAGACACAAAAAACCCTCAAAACATCAATGAATCCAGGAGCTGGTTTTTTGAAAAGGTCAACAAAAATGATAGACCACTAGCAAGACTAATGAAGAAGAAACGAGAGAAGAATCAAATAGACGAAATAAAAAATGATAAAGGGGATATCACCACCGACCCCACAGAAATACAAACTACCATCTGAGAATACTATAAACACCTCTATGCAAATAAACTAGAAAACCTAGAAGAAATGGATAATTTCCTGGATGCTTACATTCTCTCAAGACTAAACCAGGAAGAAGCTGAATCCCTGAATAGACCAATAGCAGGCTCTGAAATTGAGGCAATAATTAATAGCCTACCAACCAAAAAAAGTCCAGGACCAGAAGAATTCACAGCCGAATTCTACCAAAGGTACAAGGAGGAGCTGGTACCATTCCTTCTGAAACTATTCCAATCAACAGAAAAAGAGGAATCCTCCCTAACTCATTTTAAGAGGCCAACATCATCCTGATACCAAAGCCTGGCAGAGACACAACAAAAAAAGAGAATTTTAGGCCAATATCCCTGATGAACATCGATGCAAAAATCCTCAATAAAATACTGGCAAACCGAATCCAGCAGCACATCAAAAAGCTTATCCACCATGATCAAGTGGGCTTCATCCCTGGGATGCAAGGGTGGTTCAACATATGCAAATCAATAAATATAATCCCGCATATAAACAGAACCAAAGACAAGAACCACATGATTATCTCAATAGATGCAGAAAAGGCTTTTGACAAAATTCAACAGTCCTTCATGCTAACAACTCTCAATATATTTGGTATTGATGGAACATATCTCAAAATAATAAGGGCTATTTATGACAAACCCACAGCTAATATCATACTGAATGGGCAAAAACTGGAAGTATTCCCTTTGAAAACTGGCACAAGACAGGGATGCCCTATCTCACCACTCCTATTCAACATAGTGTTGGAAGTTCTGGCTAGGGCAATCAGGCAAGAGAAAATCAAGGGTATTCAGTTAGGAAAAGAAGAAGTCCAATTGTCCCTGTTTGCAGATGACATGATTGTATATTTAGAAAACCCCATCGTCTCAGCCCAAAATCTCCTTAAGCTGATAAGCAACTTCAGCAAAGTCTCAGGATACAAAATCAATGTGCAAAAATCACAAGCATTCTTATACACCAGTAACAGACAAACAGAGAGCCAAATCATGAATGAACTCCCATTCACAATTGCTTCAAAGAGAATAAAATACCTAGGAATCCAACTTACAAGGGATGTAAAGGACCTCTTCAAGGAGAACTACAAACCACTGCTCAGTGAAATAAAAGAGGACACAAACAAATGGAAGAACATTCCATGCTCATGGATAGGAAGAATCAATATCGTGAAAATGGCCATACTGCCCAAGGTAATTGATAGATTCAATGCCATCCTCATTAAGCTACCAACAGCTTTCTTCACAGAATTGGAAAAAACTGCTTTAAAGTTTATATGGAACCAAAAAAGACCCCGCATTGCCAAGATAATCCTAAGCCAAAAGAACAAAGCTGGAGGCATCACGCTACCTGACTTCAAACTATACTACAAGGCTACAGTAACCAAAACAGCATGGTACTGGTACCAAAACAGAGATATAGACCAATGGAACAGAACACAGCCCTCAGAAATAATACCACATATCTACAGCCATCTGATCTTTGACAAACCTGAGAAAAACAAAAAATGGGGAAAGGATTCCCTATTTAATAAATGGTGCTGGGAAAATTGGCTAGCCATAAGTAGAAAGCTGAAACTGGATCCTTTCCTTACTCCTTACACAAAACTTAATTCAAGATGGATTAGAGACTTAAATGTTAGACCTAAAACCATAAAAACCCTAGAAGAAAACCCAGGTAATACCATTCAGGACATAGGCATGGACAAGGACTTCATGTCTAAAACACCAAAAGCAATGGCAACTAAAGCCAAAATTGACAAACAGGATCTAATTAAACTAAAGAGCTTCTGCACAGCAAAAGAAACTAGTATCAGAGTGAACAGGCAACCTACAGAATGGGAGAAAATTTTTGCAATCTACTCATCTGACAAAGGGCTAATATCCAGAATCTACAGAGAACTCAAACAAATTTACAAGAAAAAAACAACCCCACCAAAAAGTGGGCAAAGGATATGAACAGACACTTCGCAAAAGAAGACATTCATACAGCCAACAGACACATGAAAAGATGTTCATCATCACTCGCCATCAAAGAAATGCAAATCAAAACCACAATGAGATACCATCTCACACCAGTTAGAATGGCAATCATTAAAAGTCAGGAAACAATAGGTGCTGGAGAGGATGTGGAGAAATAGGAACACTTTTACACTGTTGGGGGGATTGTAAACTAGTTCAACCATTATGGAAAACAGTATGGCGATTCCTCAAGGATCTAGAACTAGAAGTACCATATGACCCAGCCATCCCATTACTGGGTATATACCCAAAGGATTATAAATCGTGCTGCTATAAAGACGCATGCACACGTATGTTTATTGCGGCACTGTTCACAATAGCAAAGACTTGGAACCAACCCAAATGTCCATCAATGACAGACTGGATTAAGAAAATGTGGCACATATACACTAGGGAATACTATGCAGCCATAGAAAAGGATGAGTTCATATCCTTTGTAGGGACATGGATGCAGCTGGAAACCATCATTCTCAGCAAACTATCAAAAACAGAAAATCAAACACCACATATTCTCACTTGTAGGTGGGAATTGAACAATGAGATCACTTGGACACAGGAAGGGGAGCATCACACACTGGGGCCTGTTGTGGGGATGGTGGAGGGGGGAGGGAGAGCATTAGGAGATATACTTAATGTAAATGACTAGTTAATGGGTGCAGCACACCAACATGGCACATGTATACTTATGTAACAAACCTGCACGTTGTGCACATGTACCCTAGAACTTAAAGTATTAAAAAAAAAAATTACAAAAAAAAAAAAGAAAAAATGTGATTCACAATAGCATAAACAGAAATACTTAGGAATAGGTTTAAGAAAACATGTATAATACCTATACACCGAAAACTGCAAAATGTTGCTAACAGAAATTAAAGCTGACCTACATAATGGAGAAATATACCATTTTCATGGATTGAAAAAGTCAGTATTGTTAAAATGATAATTTTCCCCAAATTAATTTATAAGTTCAATAAAATCCCTATCAAAATTAAAATGGGCTTGCTGGTTGGAAATTCACAAGCTAATCTTAAAATGCTATTGGAAATACAAAAGACCTAGAAGTGCCCAGTTTTTAAAAAGAAAGAAGTTATAAGATTCTCATTACCTAATATCAATACCTACTATAAAGCCACAGTAATCAAAATAGTGTACTAGTGTAAAGACATAACAGAAAGTCCAGAAACAATCCAACACAATTTACGGGTAATTTCTCAGAATTCAATTCAATGGGAAAAGATAGTACTTTCAATTGGAACAATTATATATCCAAATACAAAAAGGTAAATTGAGACCCTTTCCTCACATGTTACAGGAAAAGTAACTTGAGAAGAATCACAGATCTAAATGGAAGAACTAATACTATGAAATTGCAAGAGGAAAATGAAGAAGAAAATATTTGTGATTTTGGGATAGGCAAAATCACAATTAGGTAATTCTTAGGTATACCAATTGTATGATCAATCTATAAAATATTAAGAAATTAAACATTTAAATTAAAATGCTTTCTCTACAAAGATAGTCATCAAGAAAACTGAGATAAGTCACAGAATGAAAAACATACTTATAAATCGCATCTGCTTTTAAAAAAAACTTGTATGCTAATAAAGAATTCTTACAATGCAATTAAGACCAACAACCCAATTTAATACACCAGCAAGACTGAAATAGACAATTCAAAGATATATAAAGCAATGATAAACATGAAATGATGCTTAACATCCTTAGTCATCACAGAAATGCACATTAAAACTACTCTGTGACATCACTGAAATGGGTATAATAAAAAAAGACAATACCAAGAGTAGGCAAGGATGCAGAGAAACTGGCACCCTCATACATTTCTGGTAGGAATATAAAATAGTACAGCCACATTAAAAAATAGTTCAGCAGTCTCCTCAACAGTTAAATACATATTTTCCATAAAATACAGCAATTACATTCTTAGGTATCTACTTTACCTAAGAGAAATGAAAACATAGGTCCACTTAGAGACCTGCACATGAAAGTTTTTACATCAGTATTATAATGGCCAAAAGATGATCAGTGTTTGCCTGTGGCTAGAGATAGGAATGGGTTTGAATGCAAACACACACAAGAGAACTGAATAGATGTTTTTTAAAACTGGTAAGGGTGCACAATTGTACCGATTTACTAAAACTCACTCAACTACATATTTATGATAGACAAATTTAATGGTAAGTAAATTATATAATAAAGCTATTCACACAGAATAAAAAAATCAGCAGTGTCAGAAAAAGTATTTGGTTTACATACCTAAACAACCTGATACCAACATGTTAGTCCTAGTACCAGGTTTATAAATAAAATGTTGTAACCTGCTACAGCTAAGAGCTGAAGTAGGAGTTTACCTAAAGTCCTTTAATTACTAGGGAAAATCTTTATGTGAGATCCATGAACCACTCCTTGAAATTGTAACATCTGGTGTGCATATACAATTATGTACCTAATCAGGTTTACTTTCTACTGAAGTGAAATTCACATAACATAAAATTAACCATTTTAAAGTGTATATTTCAGTGGCATTTAGTACATCCATAGTGTTACACAGCCAGTACCTCCATCTAATTCCAGTACTTTAATCATCTCCCAAAAAACTCTGTACTCACTAAGGAGTTATTCTTTACTCCCCTTCTCTCACTAGTCCCTGGCCCCCACCAATATGCTTTCTTTCTCTATGGACTTACCTATTCTGGATATTTCACATAAATGGAATCATACAACAAAGCAATTTTTTTGACTCCAACTTCTTTTAGTAGGCATAATGTTTTTGAGCATGTATCAGCACTTCATTCCTTTTTATGGCTGAGTAATATTCCACTGTCTGGATATACCACAACTTATTTATCCATTCATCATCCACTGATGGACATCTGGATTGTCTGGATTGTTTCTACCTTTTGGCTATTGTGAATAGTGCTGCTGTGAAGATTTGTTTAGGTACCTGTTATCAATTATTTGGTGGTACAAATCTAGGAGTAGAATTGCTGGGTCATATGATAATTCTACACGTAACTTTTTGAAGAATTGCCAGACTGTTTTCCACAGCAAACCTCAACGGGTTTTCAAGTATCTACAACCCTGGTGAATTTCTTAAATTCTCTTTATGATTTCCTAGCCCAAGTTTTACAGCAGGTTTCAGTATATCTATATGAAAACTTCCCTCTACAGAAAAATCTCTCCTCTTATAGGAAAAATGAAAGCAAGGTTACACTAATGGCCAAAATTTGAATTAGTATACATATGCTGGCTTTAAATGCATAAAGCACCAAACATACTGCAATTAAATTAGTTTCTCTAAGTGAAAAAATAATTGAACTAAGAGTAGTCAAATCTCTTCTTCTATACCTGTGCCTTAGGAGGAAACCGGTTTGTGACTTAAGCACCTTCTGAACAGGAGTGGACTCTTAAGAAATTCCACGGAACATAACTAGGGTGATAGAGAACCATAATGTGTTTACGGCTGAGAAACAGATAAAGACTACTCTGCAACTGGCTGATACTGCTGAGATGACACTATAAGATACAAACTTCACTCCTCTAACTCAACAAAGAGAAAAACTGAGACTTACACAGCTAAGTCAAGGTCTGGAAGGAATGAATACAGTGACTAGATAAGCCCTGACCAGGAATACAAAATTATTCAGCACCTAACAAGGTAAAATTCACAATGTTTTAGTATCAATAAAAAAGTGCAAGGTATGCAAAAAAGCAGGAAAATATAACCTGTAATGACAAGGGAAAAAAAATCAGTAAGAACAAATCTGAAAATGAGACAGATGACGGAATTAGGAATTAATAACACAATGATCTGATAAGCCAAGGTCTGGAAGGAACTAATAATAAATAAGATAACCAGATAAGGAAAAAAATATTCCAGGATTCATGAATTATTCTGACCACTGCTATGATTTAAATGGCCCCTACAAAATGTATGTAGAAATTTAATTGCCAAAGTAATGGTATTTGGAAGTAGGGCCTTTAAGAGGTGATGAGGTCACGAAAGCTCCATCTTCATGAATATACTAATTATATTATCTTGGGAGGGGATTATCAAGGGGGTGGGCCCCAGTTAAAAGGACAAGTTTGCCCCAATTTCCTCTCCCTTTCTTGCCATGGGATGACTCTCACCAGAGGCCTGTGCCATGCTCTTGGTTTTCTCAGCTTCCAGATCCATGAGCTACATAAACTTCCTTTCTTTATAAATTACCCAGTCTGTGGTATTCTGTTATAGCAGAATATAGCAACAGAAAATAGACTAAGATAACCACCATGCCAAGGTGAAATGGCTGATGAACAGGATGATTGATGCCATTTTTTATCTGTTTCTTTTCTCTACAGTCTTCTTTACTCTTTAAGTATCTCCTGTTAAGAGTACCTAACTCAGCTACTCCACTGGAAAAGTCATAGAGAAATATGTTATAAATTGTAAAAGTTAAACCAAAAGAGTCAATCTACAAGAGACTGCAAAATGCCATCCACATCAATAAGCACCATCCATCCACTTTTAGAATGGTCCAGTGCCTATCAAACATTAATATTCATCACCTGGTGATCTTGTCACAATGTAGA
Source organism: Piliocolobus tephrosceles (assembly GCF_002776525.5). Lineage (NCBI taxonomy): Eukaryota > Metazoa > Chordata > Mammalia > Primates > Cercopithecidae > Piliocolobus > Piliocolobus tephrosceles. The sequence goes on from NC_045437.1 coordinate 64,133,406, forward strand.
TTCTGAAGCAGCAGTTACAGGGTGGGGCTAGAGATTCTGCCTAACAAGTTCCCAGGTATTATCAAGGACTATACTTTGAGTAGCAAGACTACATAATCTTGGTTATCAAATAAATTTTAGAAGAACAGGAACCTACCAAAATACGTGAACTATTGTAGTAATACATAATGTACATTAAAAATAACACAGAAAACATCCACTTACACCAAGATGGAGTAATAGAAACTGGCTTTACCCACCCACCGGAAACAATGATAAACAGAACAAAATATATGAAACAGTGGTTTCATACACTGGATATAAGAACAGTAAGCCCCAAGAGAGAGAAAACAAAGTAGGTAATCCAAAATTACTGCCTAGATTTTCCAAACTGCAGTTCTAAGATGGGGGACCAAGGTAAACCCTGGAAATTTCCCTAAGTTGAACAGACCAAAATCGTAGTCTGTGAAGGAAAGGGAGCTGGAGTTTGCAGGGCAGAATACCAGAGAAGACAACTGCAAAGAGAAGGCTCTGAAAATCTGGTGAGCATCTGCAAGTCTCCAGGTAGTAATGATCCGTGAATAAGTCTTAAGAAATTATCTGAGGCCAGGGAAAAGCCAACCAAGAGGAGAAGAGATAAAAATGATCAATTCGTACACATGACTGGCAGAAATGTGGTTTCCCACCAGCTAGAATGGAAAACCTCAGAATTCACAAGACACTGCATAGAATACTGAGAAGAATACTGACTAAGTAGTGGGGAAAATCAGCCCTAGCTTAATGCTATTCTGGTCATGCCTAAAAAAGTCATAAAAGTAAGCCTCAAAACGATATTTTTTCCAAGCAACTTAATTATACCTCAGAACAAATCTCATAAATATGTACAAAAATGCAAAAGTATTCAGCACCCAACAAGGTAAAACTCACAACGTTTTGGCATGTAATAAAAAAGTATCAGGTATGTCAACACGCAGGAAAACACAGTCTATAATGAAATTTTTTTAAAAATCAATAAAATCAGATCCAAAAATGAGACAGATGATAGAATTAGTAAACAAGGATATTAAAAGTTACTATAACAGTACTCTATATGCTCAAGAAAGTTGAGGAAAATTAAACAGCACATTAAGTAAAAATACGGAAAACACCAAAAGACCCAAATCAAAATTTTACAGATGAAAACTCTAAGTGTCTGAGGTTAAAAAACACACTGGCTAGTATTAAAAGCAGATTAAGATATTGCAATTAAAAAAAAAACAGTGAGGCCGGGCGCAGAGGCTCAAGCATGTAATCCCAGCACTTTGGGAGGCCAAGACGGGCGGATCACGAGGTCAGGAGATCAAGACCATCCTGGCTAACCCAGTGAAACCCCGTCTCTACTAAAAAATACAAAAAACTAGCAGGGTGTGGTGGCGACGCCTGTAGTCCCAGCTACTCGGGAGGCTGAGGCAGGAGAATGGCGTGAACCCGGGAGGCGGAGCTTGCAGTGAACTGAGTTCACGCCACCGCACTCCAGCCTGGGCGACAGAGCGAGACTCCGTCTCAAAAAAAAAAAAAAAAAAAAAAAAAAGTGAATAAACCTGAAGTCACAGCAATAGAAACTATCCAAAATGAAACACAGAAACCAAAAATAAAATTATAATAAATAAGCACAGCTTCAGTGGGCTGTGAACAACTTAAAGGGGCCTGATGTAAGTATAACTGGAGTCCTCAAAGAAATAAAGGTAGGGGCAATATTTGCATTAAAAAATGTCTGAAATTTCCCCAAATTTAATGAAAACTATAATAAATCCACACTTCTAAGAAACACTACAAACTCAAGTATAAGAAACATGGGGGGGAAAAAAACTATCTCAGTCACATTACAATCAAGAAGTCAGTGATTTAAAAAAAAAAAACCAAAGAAGCAGGAAAGTCAATCCATCAAAGAGACCAGGAAATAACACAGATAAAAGTAGTAACAAGGACATTTCAAGTTTTTGTAACTGTACCCTATCTGTTCAAGCAGATAGGACTGCATTCCTATAAACCAGAAATAGAAGAAAACATTAAGAAAAAAAAGGAAGCTAAAAAAAGCTAAGACACGGAAGAAAACAAAAATAAATTGAACTTCTAGTAAAGAAAATATAATATCTGAGATGAAAAATGCATTCAGTTCATGCCTGTAAGCGCAGCCTTTTGGGAGACCAAGGCAGGAGAATCACCTGAGCCCAGGAGTTTGAGACCAGTGTAGGCAACATAGCAAGATTTCATCTCCACAAATTATCAAAAACTTAGCCAGTCATGGTGGCGCATGCCTGTGGTCCCAGCTACTCAGGAGGCTGAGATGGACTGCTTGAGCCCAGAAGTTTCAGAATGCAAATGAGCTGTGTTTGTGCCATTGCACTCCAGCCTGGGTGACAGAGCAAGACCCTGCCTCAAAAAAAAAAAAAAAAAAAAAAAGCAGCACTCAATGAGATTAACAGCAGATTAGAAAATTTAGAAGCAAAGATTAATAAATTTAAAGACATTGCATCAAAAATGATCCAAAACTGAAACTCAAAAGAAAAAAAAATGAATATAGTATCAGTGAGTATTGAGACAACTTTAAGTGGCCCAATATAGAGTCCTTGAACAAGAGCACTGAGGACTGCAAAAACAAACCCTAAGACAAGAAAAAAACATGCAAAAATAACACCAAAGTACATAAAAAACAAACTGCTTAAAATCAATGATCAAAATAAATATTAAAAGCAGCCAGAGGAAAAAAGACACATTCTGTACAGAGGATCAAAGGTATATTGGGATTTCTTGTCACAAACTATGCAAGTCAAAAGCCAGTCTTAAAAGAAAATTACAATTCTATACCAAAGGAAAATACCTCTCAAAAATAAAAAAGTAAAAGATCTTCTCATCAGTAGAACTGCACTATAATAAAATGCTAAAGGCATTTCTTCAGATAGAAGGGAAATGATGCTGTACAGAAAACAAGATCAAACGTCACTTATCAGACATGTCAAATTATTTAAGAAACATATTTATTTAAGAAACATATCAAAAACATGGCCAGGCATGGTAGCTCATGCCTGTAATCCCAGCAATTTGGGAGGCCAAGGTGGGACGACTGCTTGACCCCAGGAGTTTGAGACCCTGTGTTGTCTCTAAACAAAAATAAAAAATTAGACAGGTGTGACAGTGCATGCCTTTAGTACCATCTACTAGGGAGGCTGAGGCAGGCAGATTGCCTGAGCCCAGAGGTCAAGGCTGCAGCGAGCCATGACTGCACAGAAGAAAAAAAAAAAAAAAAAAAAAAATCACATCAATAGATGCAAAAAAAGCACTTGACAAAATCTAGTATCTAAATATTTTATACACATATACATACATACGCAAACAAAATCTCTGCAAACTAGGAACAGAAATTCCTCAAACTGATAAATAAAAAGCATCTGTGAAAAACCAACAGGTAATATCATGCTTCACAATGAAAGCCTGAGTGTTTTTCTCCTAACATGAGGAACAAGAAAAGAATGTCCTCTTTTATTACTTCAATTAAACACCGTATTAAAGGTTCAATAAGACAAGACATTGTTCAAGAGGGACAAGTAAAACCATCTTCACTTGCAGAAATTAAACAAACAACAAAAAAGAAACTTCTAAAGAGTGAAATAAGACACAAAGTGATTTTAAAAAGAAAGCTACTCACTCAGCGCATACTGTTTTTCCCGCTGATGTATGTGCAGATACTAGAACAGACTGATTATTGTCAACACACTGAATGGCTTCTCTTTGAAAAGCATCAAGAATGAATGGGTATTCCTATAAAAACAAAATATTAATATCTGCATAAAAACATCTAGTCGTATCAGAGCATACTTAAAATCAAAACACAAGCAGGCTACCCCCCAAAACATTCTGGGAGTATTCCTTTATAATTCTATTTAGAAAACATACTACACATTAGTGAAAATAAGGAACAGTAAACTACATTTTTGCCCAAACAACATAGAAGCTTTCTGCTCTCTAATCTTTTGATTATTACATTATGTTGGTACGTATTATATTAATAACAAAATAATCATTTCCATTTATCAAAAACAAGCTCTGTGGCCAGGCACTGTGTAACACATTTTCCATTTATTATTACTAATTTTCACAACAACCCCTATCATAGATATTATTTCCTTTCACAGGCAGGAACTCTGAGGCTCTAAAAAGTGAAGTCTCCCAGTAAAGTTCACTCTGTAGAGGCAGAACATTACATCTATTAGACTTTAAGAGTTTATGCATACTCTACCATACTGCCTTTTTTATTTACAGAAAATTACTTGGAAAATTAAACCTTAAAATTTCTTGGCCTTTTAAGGTCTATTAGGCCTTCAAAATCCGTCTAATAAAAGCGGAGTTCAGGTTTCATTAGAAGCCTGTTAAAACCCTAAAACTATAGGCAAAAACTAGTACGCATATATTTTTTTCTGTAGAAAGGCTGATAACTTTCATTCCTTTTAAAAGGTTAAGAATCACAACTTTAATATTTTAAAATCTCATTACGTGATAGCCGGTTTCCAGCATAGTTGTTAACTAATTCCGTTCTCACTATATTTGTCTTTGGTTGGCTTGTTTTTGATACATACATATGTATGTTCTGGGAAATATAAAAATCTCATTTGAAATAAGAATTTTAAGAAAAAGAGAGTCTCACAAAACTATATAAACTGCATCACCCAAAGTACAGACCTTAGCAGCTTTTCCAACTCGAGGTTTAAGTGGTAAATAATCTTCATCTGCAGGAAGCGCAACCTGGTAACAAAGTAAAAAAGAAAAAAAAAAAAAAAAAAAACAAAATACCTCACCAACTATTTGACAACTGATGTATTTAGCATTCCATAATGAATGATGGTTTGGAAAATAAAACAGATGAACCAGAGTGATGAACTTTAACTGTCTTAGACACTGTAAATCAAATAACTGTCTTTAAGAACAAGGCAAAAAGCTAGTTTCGACACTCAAAAATTACATCTACTTGCTGTCTACGGGTAATAACTGAAAGCTGATGTTTATTTCCCTGAAGAAACTGTGTATTTATTAAAGTTGAAACTACTACAACACAGAAGAATAACAACACAGTGAGTAGAAAACAACATAGAACAAAAAGAGAAACTTTTGAATGCTCATATGCTGACAGGGAATGGCAATTAGAAAAAAGGAGACTCTAGAGATAGTTAAGGGAAAAGGAAATTAATAAAGTCTTTGTGCAGTGTGGCGATTTCTCAAGGATCTAGAACTAGAAATACCATTTGACCCAGCAATCTCATTACTGGGTATATACCCAAAGGATTATAAATCATGCTACTACAAAGACACATGCACACGTATGTTTATTGCGCCACTATTCACAACAGCAAAGACTTGGAACCAAGCCAAATGTCCATCAATGACAGACTGAATAAAGAAAATGTGGCACATATACACCATGGAATACTATGCAGCCATAAAAGCTGATGAGTTCATGTCCTTTGCACGGACATGAATGAAGCTGGAAACCGTCATTCTCAGCAAATTATCACAAGAACACAAAACCAAACACTGCATGTTCTCACTCGTAAGTGGGAGTTGAACAATGAGATCACATGGACACACGGCAGGGAACATCACATATCGGGGCCTGTAGAGGGGTGGGGGCCTAGGGGAGGGATAGCATTAGGAGAAATACCTAATGAAGGTTGACAAGTTGATGGGTGCAGTAAAGCACTGTGGCACATGTATACCCATGTAACAAAATTGCACATTCTGCACATGTACCCCAGAACTTAAAGTATAATAATTAAAAATAAATAAAGTCTTTGTGGAGATAGAATAAGATACAACCAACAACACTGGCAGAACAACCATCCTTAGTCTGGAAGGGGAATGTGACAGGTGCAAATAGCCTTGGTGATGGAGGTTATAATCAGAGGACATTTCAACTTGATATCCTCAAGCCTGTGAAGAGGAAAAGTCACCCTGCTGAGAAAGTAAGATGTGACAGAATGATGGGCTTAAAGATAATCATGGAGCACAGAAAGGGCTTCTGACCTCTTGAAAATAGAGTTTATTTATTTATTTATTTATTTCTGAGACAGAGTCTTGCTCTGTCGCCCAGGCTTGAGTACAGTGGTGCGATCTCAGCTCACTGCAACCTCCAACTCCCTGGTTCAACAATTTCCCTGCCTTAGCCTCCTGAGTAGCTGGGATTACAGGAACACACCACCATGCCCAGCTAATTTTCTTTGTATTTTTAGTAGAGACGGGGTTTCACCATGCTGGCCAGACTGGTCTCAAACTCCTGACCTCAGGCAATCCACCTGCCTCGCCCTCCCAAAGTGCTGGGATTACAGATATGAACCACCGCGCCCAGTCATGTTTATGCTTTTCCATCTTTTAGAAGCCCAGATAACTGAATAGGGTCTCAGGTATCTTGAATGATCAAATGGACATCGCACCTGTCAGACACTATGTACTATTTCTAAAACATAAGAGACTTTCGGTAGAAAAATAAATATTTTAAAAGATAAATTTCTAAAAATCATGTCTTTTGCAGTAATATGGATGCAGCTGGAGGCCATCATCCTAGGTGATTTAATGCAGAAACAGAAAATCAAATACTGCATAATTCTTGCTATGTTTAGTGAGAGCTAAACATAGGGTACACATGGACATAAACATAGGAACAATAGACACTGAGGACTCCAAAAGCAGGAAGTGAAAGTGGGAAAGGGTTCAAAAACTATTTAATACCTATTGGGTAGTATGTTCACTATTTGGGTGACAGGTTCAACTGAAGCCCAAACCTCAGCATCACACAATATACCCACGTAACAAACCTGCATATGGCTAGGCACAGTGCCTCACGCCTGAAATCCCAGCACTTTGGGAGGCCAAGACAGGTGGATCACCTGAAGTCAGGAGTTTGAGACCAGCCTGACCAACATGGTGAAACCCAGTCTCTACTAAAAATAAAAATAAAAACTAAAAAATAAAAAAAATTAGCCAGGCGTGTTGGCATGCACCTGTAATCCCAGCTGCTTGGGAGGCTGAGGCAGAAGAATTGCTTGAGTCTGGGATGCGGAGGTTGCTGTGAGCTGAGATCGCATCACTGCACTCCAGCCTGGACGACACAGTGAGACTCTTAAAAAAAAAAAAAAAAAAAAAAAAAATTCAAACCTGCATATGTACCTCTTGAATCTAAAGTTTTTTTTTTAAAAAAGATAAAGTTCTAAACCTACATCAAAAGCCTTTTTTAATTTGGATTACTCTGCTTATTCAATAGACTTTTAATGAGATTCTCCAATTACCTATAAAAATAACTTGCTATAATGTTTATACTATAATAAAAAGTTTTGAGAAGAAAACAGTGTTATAGTTCCATTTTGTCCCTAATGTGCATAAATTCTCACTTCTAAATGGATACAAGCTATCACTGACCACCATCTTGTGGCAGAACAAAGAAACTGCAATTTATCAGTCAATGGAGCAAGACATGAAATAGCATGTAACCTTCAAAAGTAGCACTGTTACTTAACTTTAGGAGTAGGAATGTTCTAAACACCTATTCTATGCTAGGTACTTTACCTAATTTACTTCTATAATCCTCACAACCACACCACAAGGAGATCCCTTTATTGCAAATCTTAAAACTTCAAAAAAATAATGTTTTTTAATAAACAAAGAAGTTAAGAAATTTACCCAAGATTGGCCTGGCGTGGTGGCTCACGCCTGTAATCCCAGCACTTTGGGAGGCTGAGGCAGGTGGATCACGAGGTCAGGCGTCTGAGATCAGCCTGGCCAACAGAGTGAAACCCTGTCTCTACTAAAAATACAAAAATTAGCCGGGTGTGGTGGTGCGTGTCTGTAATCCCAGCTACCCAGGAGGCTGAGGCAGGAGAATCGCTTGCACCCGGGAGGCAGAGGTTGCAGTGAGCTGAGATCGTGCCATTGCACTCCAGCCTGGGTGACAACAGTGAAATTCTGCCAAAAAAAAAAAAAAAAGCTGTCAAAATAAGAAACTTACCCAAGATTATAGTTAGGAAAAATGCTGGGGGAGGATCTGAACCCAAGTTTAATTACAAAGCCCCAACTCTTCCACTAGGTACCCCATGGAAACTATTTATTGTTTCCAAGGCCCTCACGGCTAAACTGTCTGCTGATCATCATACTAGATAGTCCAAAGAAAAATCCCATTTATAACACTAACCTTCAGTATGTTGTTTGTGCTTACCTCATGTGTACAACCTTCAACAGTTTCAACTGATTGTACCTTGACTCTGGGCATCAGGTCTGCCAAACTTAAAAAAAATATTGTTTAAAGTTACACAAAAATAAATTACTTTTCTATAATTTGATAATAAGCCTCACATTGCACTGTTAAGGAAAATGACAATGTCCAATCATCAGTATTCCACACAGGAAAAACTTTGGCTATTAAGAATACATAGAAATGTTTTCACATTATGCAAATACACACTGAAAATTAAAAATGACCAGTTAACATCCTTTATTACAGATACAGAACATACTGCCAAGGAATATTCAAATAATTATGTCAGCTTAGTTCCAATAACTCTTTTGAATAAAAAGTACCTCTACCAAGCACTGTCACCACTTCAAAACATAAGCTGGTTATAAACCATTGCACAATAAAAAGTATAAAATAAACTAGCCCAATTCATTTGTTGCTATTATTTATAGAAGTGTTCCCGGCCAGGCACAGTGGCTCACATCTATTATCCCAACACTTTGGGAGGCTGAAGTGGGTGGATCACTTGAGCCTAGGAGTTCAAGACCAGCCTGGGCAATATGGCAAAACCTCACTACAAAAAACTCAAAAATTAGCACACGTGGTGGCACACACCTGTAGTCCCAGCTACTCAAGAGGTTGAGGCAGGAGAATCACTTGACCCTGGGGAGGTTTAGACTGCAGTGAGCTGTGATCACACCACTGCACTCCAGCCTGGGTGACAGAGTGAGACAATGCCTCAAAAGAAAAAAAAAGTTCCTTATTCTCATCAAAATCCTACATTATGCTCATCTGTTTAGACTCTGAAAAGGCAAAACTGAATAAACTGAAGAAAAATAGATGTATTTCTGTGCTAGATTCATTATTATCTTACTGTACTTCTGAGATTTAAGTCAATAATACTACTTTGGACAAACTGAAAAGTTACAAACAAGTAACAATGACTTTAAACTACAAAATATTATTTTGTAACATTATAGTAGCCTGGGAAAACGGAGCATCTTAAATATTCCAGTGACACATCTATCACCATTTATAGGAGATAATTTTACTAACTATAACGAAAGTTAACTGGTTTAAAAAAAAAAATTACAGAAATTGTAAACTCTTCATGGTAGTGCCAAGTTCGAATATGGCACATTAGAAGGGAGAAACAAAGTTGTAAGATCATTACCACAATAGAAAACCGGTCAGCCAAGGGTACTGGCATCAACATTTAGAAAGTTCCAGCTTCCAACATCAGATTCCAGCCACAGATGACCATAGCAGGAGTCTTGAGATGCACAGCCACTCTATTCTACATGCAACAATGAAAATCTAATTCCCTCTAATGTTCCTTCCCACTTATTCCTTCCACTGAGTTAGCTTTATTTTTTTCTTTTATTACACTCTTCCAGTTATCCTTTTCCTGAGGCGTTAACACATAAAGAAAATGTATTTCTTTTTTTAAAAAAAATCAGGTGTTAAGATTTTTTTCTCAAAACTGGATTCTGAAGTATTAAAAGATGCGTATTTTCTATATTGCATTCCAAGTCCCCAAACTTCGGTAAGTGTTCTCTATATTTACATGCCTGTATAAAAATAGAAAGAATACCTTCATTTCTTGAACACAGGCATATATCTAAGTAGCAACATGGAAACAAGTTTTAAAATCTCATGCAACCACCTGAATTATGAGTTATTAACATTTAGGACTTTGGAAATATTACCTTAAGTCTTCAGTTATTGACTCTTCTATCCTGGGCTTCTTTCCAAAAATGGGTTCATCTGTACCTTCGAAATCTACATCTCTCTTATTTTTTCCATTATTAGTTGGTTCTGATTGTAATTTACCATCAAAACGTTTCCTGAAAAGTAAATAGTTTGGAATGAATTCTGCAATATCCACTTTTACTTTAAAGGCAACATCATAAAATACTGCTCTACACCATTAACAGAAAGTCATGTTTTAAATAGATGAATATTACAAACAACAACTGGCTAAAGCCCAGAATACCTAGTAAAACTGAATACTACCGCATTTGTATTTCATTTTTCTTTGAAGGTTTAAAATTATTTTAAAATTCACATTAACATAACTATTAAATATATTTTCTTTAAAACTGTAAATTAAAACACCATTAGACATTAACATGAGTTACTTTAGCAAACATTTAATGCTTTCTCTAAAGCCATGATACTACTATTTGGAAGAAAATTTTTTTTGTGATTAGATTTGCTGGTCAAAAGTAGTGACAATAAATGATGTTTGGAGCCGGACACGGTGGCTCATACCTGTAATCCAAGCACTCTGGGAGGCTAAGATGGGTGATCACTTGAGGTCAGGGGTTAGAGACCAGGCTGAACAACGTGGCAAAATCCCATCTCTACTAAAAATACAAAAATGAGTTGGGTATGATGGCGCACGCCTGTAGTCCCAGCTACTCAAGAGGCTGAGACAGGAGAACTGCTTGAACCCAGGAGGCAGAGGCTGCAATAAGCTGCAATCGTGCCACTGCACTCCAGCCTGGTAGACAGAGCAAGCCTGGTAGACAGAGCAAATCAATTCCATGTGAATTTTAGATCTAACTGTGAAAAGGCAAAAAAAAAAACAAAGAATCTAGAAGATAAAATGAGAAAATTATCTTCCGGACTTCTTAACCAGGACACAAAATTAGGGGTGAGGACTATAAATCAATTATTAAAAGATAACCCAATAAAAAAAAATGAGCAAAGGACTTAGTGGCTTACTTTAGAAAAGAGGATATTCAAATGGGCAACAAGCACATGAAAAGGAGCTCAACATCATTACTTATGACAGAATTGTAAATTAAATAATATTAGGTCAGTGGCTCAAACGTTTTGGTCCCAGAATCCTTTCTCAGTCTTAAAAGTTATGAGAAACTCTAATGAATTTTGTTTATGTGGTTATATCTATTGATATCTGCAATATTAGATATTAAAACTAAAAAATTTTAAAATACTTATTAATTCACTTTAAAATGGCAATAGTAAAACCACTACATATTAACATGAGTAACATTTTTGGTAAAAAAATAACTATTTTGTAAAAAAATTTTAATGAGAATGGCATAGTTTTTATATTTATATACTTCTCATGTCTGGCTTAACAGAAACAGCAGGACTCTCACCTGTTTCTGTATTCAACTTGCTAAGACACATTGTTTTGGTCGAAGCATATGAAGAAAAATCTAGCCTTATACAGATATGTAACTAAAAAAGGACAGGATATTTTAATAGACTTTTCGGAAAACTGTGAATTTGCCCCTCTTATCCCATAACAAAACAGTCACACTCTCAGAACTGCTACTCCATTTACGGTCATGAATTGTGCAAACAATTTTGAGCCAAAGCCAAACATAAAAATATATTTTGTATCATTCCACTTACAAAACAGTCCCAAACAAAAAAATTAACACATGTTGTTACCAGGATAGTTATTTCTCTAAGGGGCACAGAGGGGTTTCTGTAATATTCTATTTTTTGCACAGAACGGTGGCTGCATGGATGTGTTCACATACTCTAGAAATCCATCCCATAATCTGCACACTTTTATGTTCTATTTAAAGAATTTTTAGGCCGGGTGCAGTGGCTCACACCTGTAATCCCAGCACTTTGGGAGGCCGAGGCTGGTGGATCACAAGGTCAGCAGATAGAGACCATCCTGGCTAACATGGTGAAACCCTGTCTCCACTAAAAATACAAAAAATTAGCCGGGTGTGGTGGTGGGCGCCGGTAGTCCCAGTTACTCCGGAGGCTGAGGCAGGAGAATGGGGTGAACCTGGGAGGTGGAGCCTGCAGTAAGCTGAGATCGCGCCACTGCACTCCAGCCTGGGCGACAGAACAAGACTCGTCTCAAAAAACAAAACAAAAAAAAAAAAAAAAAAAGAATTTTTAATATAGGGTAACACAATAATACTGATCCATATGCTTGAACAACCTTTCCATAATGAAGTTCATTCTTTGATACTTAGCGAAACCTAAAATTTATAAATTCTGTCACCCCCAATTTTGCAAAAAAGCTATTCATTCTAGTCCCATTTTGCGAACCTCTTCTGGACAGGCCATCAACATCCTTGGGCCTCAGTAAAATAAGACATTTGGACAATAACTAAGATCCTTTCTAAGTGTAACATTCTATTATTCTATCTCTGAGTAAGCAACAACTAAGCCACTGTATTTAAAACACTATCAGGAGCTGGTTCAAGTCTATAAAACAAAGAAACATGAAAGTTCCCAAACCTTTGAGAAACTGAAATTCATGGTAGAACACTTCTAGTCAGAAGTGCTATATTACTCTTTAATATTGTATGTCAGACTTTAAGGACTCCAGTTGTTTATTTCTCTCATAACTTGTTATGTATGTCACATGTGGAACTTGCACACAAACACAGAAGTTATCCAGGAAGGCTGGAAATGAAGTGTTGCAGATAACCGGCTTACATTTTAAGGATAAGGTTTTAATTTACTGAAACCATCTGAGAATGTTATTCTTCTTAGTTCATAAGGGTAGCATGCTCTATATAAAGCACAAGAAAGAGCACCAAATTGGTCATTAAACCCAAACAACAAATTTGGCCAACATCTAATTATAACTTATTGGCCAACAAACCCAAACTGGGATAACTAGCCTGTAATCACAGAGGATAAAAATCCATCTCTAACCTATAGAGGAATTTGGCAACACCTAGCAACACATTCTAAAATGTTAGGTCATGAAATTCAAAGACTAGTACATACTACATAAGAGAAAAAAGACATGACAACCAAATCACTTAATTCTATATAGAATTATTTTCTTATAAAGGACATTAAAGCAATTGATAAAATCTAGATAAGTCTGCAGATTAGGTAACAGTACTGTTATCAATATATAATTTCCTAATTTTGATAACTATAAACTGAACTGTGTTTACATAAAAGAATGCTCTCATCTTCAGAAAACACACACTAAGCAACTTAGAAATTTAGAGGTAAACGGGCAACATATCTGCAACTTACTCTAAACAGTTCAGAAAAAAGCATATATCCACAAACATACACATACACATACACATGTATGGGAAGAAAGAGGAAGAGAGGAAAAAGTAAACGTGGTAAAATGTTAAAATTTAGAATATCTGAGTGAAGGTGTACAAGAATTTTGGTGCCATTATTACATATTTTCTCTAAGTCTGAAATTATGCCAAATAAGTTGTTTTTTTTTTTTTAAGTACTCACACTGTTAAGTGTTAAGAAAAGTTAAGCAGTGACCGTTGTGCACAACCATTGTGTCTCGCCTAGAGAAGAACATGTGCCAAGCAGACGTACTTGGTCTTTTTAAACTTTTATTTTAGGTTTGGGGGTACATGAGAAGGTTTGCTACGCAGTTAAACACGTCATGGGGGTTTGTTGTACATATTATTTCATCACCTAGGTATTAAGGCCAGTGTCCAAGAGTTCTGTTTTCTGCTCCTCTCCCTCCTTCCAACCCCCCACAAAGTAGACCCCAGTGTGTGTTGTTTCCTTCTTTGTGTTCATAAGTTATCTTTTAGCTCCCATTTATAAGCAAGAACATGCGGTATTTGGTTTTCTGTTCCTGCATTAGTTTGCCAAGGATGACAGCCTCCAGCTCCATCCATTTTCCTGCAAAAGACATGATCTTATTCTTTTTCATGGCTGCATAACATTTCACGGTGTATATTACCACATTTTCTTTATCCAATCTGTCATTGATGGGCATTTGGGTTGATTCCATGTCTTTGCTATTGTGAATAGTGCTGCAATGAACATTCACAAGCATGTGTCTTTATGGCAGAATGCTTTATATTCCTCTGGGTATATACCCAGTAATGGGATTGCTGGGTCTAATGGTATATCTGTTTTTAGCTCTTTGATGAACTGCCATACTGCTTTCCACAACGGTTGAACTGATTTACACTCCTACCAACAGTTTTAAGCGATCCCTTTTCTCAGCAACCTTGACAGCATCTCTTATTTTTTTAGTTTTTAGTAACAGCCATTCTGACTGGTGTTAGATGGTATCTCATTGTGGTTTTGATTTGCAATTCTCTAATGATCAGTGATATTAAGCTTTTTTTATATGCTTGTTGGCCCCATGTATGTCTTCTTTTGAGAAATGTGTTTGTGTCCTTTGTCCACGTTTTAATAGGGTGGTTTTTCTCCTGTAAATTTAAGCTGCTTATAAATGCTGCATATTAGACCTTTGTCAACAGTATAGTTTGCAAAAATTTTCTCCCATTCTGTGGGTTGTCTGTTTACTCTGTTGATAGTTTCTTTTGCTGTATGGAAGCTCTTTAAGTTTAATTAGATCCCACTGGTCAATTTTTGCTTTTGTTGTGATGGCTTTTGGTATCTTTGTCATCAAATCTTTGCCCGTTCCTAGGTCCAGGATGATACTGCCTAGGTTGTCTTCCAGGAATTTTGTAATTTTGGATTTTGCATCTTGAGTTGATCTTTGTACATGGTATAAAGAATGGGTCCACCTTCAATTTTCCGCATATGGCTAGCCAGTTATCCCAGCACCATTTACTGAATAGCGAGTCTTTTTCCCATTGCTTCGTTTTGTTAGCTTTGTCAAAGATCAGATGGTTGTAGATGTGTAGCCTTATTTCTGGCTCTCTATTCTGTTCCACTGGTCAATGTGCTTGCTTTGTACTAGTATCATGCTGTTTGGTTACTGTAGCCTTGTAGTATAGTTTGAAGTAGGGTAACATGATGCCTTCAGCTTTGTTCTTTTTGCTTAGGACTCCCTTGGCTATTTTTGGTTCCATATAAATTTTAAAATAGTTTTTTCTAGTTTTGTGAAAAATGTCATTAGTAGTTTGATAGGAATAGCATTGAATCTGTACATTGCTTTGGGCACTACAGCTATTTCCATGATACTGATTCTTCCTATTCATGAGCATGGGGTGTTTTTCCATTTGTTTGTGTCTTCTCTGATTTCTTTGAATAGTATTTTGTAATTCTCATCGCGTATATCTTTCACCTCCCGGGTTAGCTGTATTTCTAGGGTGTGTGTGTGTGTGGGAGCGGGGGAGGTGTGTGGCAACTGTGAATGAGATTGCCTTTCTGATCTGGTTCTCCGTCTGGCTATTGTTGGTGTGTAAGAATACTAAACATTTTTGTACACGAACTTTTGTATCCTGCAGCTTTGCTGAAGTTATTTGTCAGCTGAAGGAGTGTCTGGGCCCAGACTATGGGGTTTCCTACATATAGAATCATGTTGTCTGTGAACAGATAATTTGACTTCCTCTCTTCCTATTTGGATGCCTTTATTTTTTTCTTTTGCCTGACTGCTCTGGCTAGGACTTCCAATACTATGTTGAATAGAAGTGGTGAGAGGGTAGCCTTGTCTTGTGCCAGTTTTCAAGGGGAATGCCTCCAGCTTTCGCCTGTGCAGTATAATGTTGGTTGTGGGTTTGTCATAGATGGTTCTATTATATTGAGGTATGTTCCTTCAATACCTAGGTTATTGAGAGTTTTTAACATGGAGGGGTGTTGAATTTTATCAAAGGCCTTTTCTGCATCTATTGAAATAATCATGTGGTTTTTTGTCTTTAGTCTCTGTTCATGTGATGAATCACATTTATTGATATTTGTATGTTGAACCAATCTTGCATTCTGGGGATGAAACCTACTTGATCATGGTGGATTAGCTTTTTGATGTGCTGCTGGATTTGGTTTGCAAGTATTCTGCTGAGGATTTTTGCATTGATGTTCATCAAGGATAGTGACCTGAAGTTTTCTGTTGTTATGTCTCTGCCCATTATTGATACCAACAGGATGCTGGCCTCAGAGAGTAAGTTGGGGAGGAGTCTTTCCTCCTCAATTTTTATGAATAATATCTGTAGGAATGCTACCAGCGTTTCTTTGTACATCTGGTAGAATTCTGCTGTGAATCCATCAGGTCCTGGGCTTTTTTTGGTGGGTAGGCTATTTATTACTGATTGAATTTTGGAGCTCACTACTGGTCTGTTTAGGGAACCAATTTCTTCCTGACTCAGTCTTGGGAGGGTGTATGTGTCTAAGAATTTATCTACCTCTTGTAGTTTTTCTAGTTTGTATGTGTAGAGGTGTTCACGATAGTTTCTGATGGTTATTTCTGTGAAGGCAGTAGTAACACTTCTGTTGTAACTTCTAACTGCGTTTATTTGATTTCTGCTGAGATATAAAACAATCATGGAAGTGTTCCACGGGTTTTTTTTTTTTCCTTTTTTTTTTTGAGTTGGGTCCTGGCTGTATCATCCAGGGTGGCCCCAGCCTCCCTAGTAGCTGGGACTACAGGCATGAGCCACTGCCCCCAGCTCCACAGTCTTGTACTTCTCTGTACAATTATACACAATCATAAATACAGACTATTTTTAAAATGCTAGTGTAGAACAAACACCTTCTTAGTTGATGAAAATTTGTATGAAGTACACATATACTCAGAAATAGTTCTATTTTGAGAGCTACAAAGAAGTTAACCTGATAGTAATCCCCAATGGGTTAACTATTGTTCTACGCCACAATGGAATATGTGTTTTTTCTGTGGTTGTTGTCTCTGTCTCAAAAAAATTTATATAATAAAAATAATTACAAATATTTGTCAAAATGATTTTCGACTGTCTGGGCAACCTGTTTAACACAATGAAAAGCACTGGTTTAAAATGGATCAGATGCACATGTAAAAAACAAAACCATACAATGATTTGAAGAAAACATGACAAAAAATCCAAGAGCAACAAGAATGACAAATGTGACTATATTAAAATTTTTCTGAATGACAAAACACTGGGGAAAACATTTGCAATTTACGTTAGAGGAATAATATTCCTGGTCTATAAAGAAGTCCTAAAAATTAAGAAGGACCAACTATTCACTTTTTTCAAGATAAAAAAAAGGTATGAACAATTCACAAATAAAATCAAATAGCCTCTGAACTTATGATGCTTTGCTTCATTCATACAAAAAGAAATATAAATTAACACGAATTGAAATACATTTAATCATCTATCTCACTGACAAAAATCCAAGTTCAATACACTGTGTGAAAAAGGCCATAAAATACTCTCCCACATTATTGTTTGTATCAACTTTTTATTGCTGCTGTAACAAATTACCATAAACCCAGTGGCTTAAAATGGGCCCCCAACCCCTAGGCAGTCCATAGTCTGTTAGGAAACCAGGCTGCATAGCAGGAGGTGAGCAGCGGGTGAGTGAACTTTACCGCCTGAGCTCTGCCTCCAGTCAGATCAGCAGCAGCATTAGATTCTCATGGGAGCACAAACCCTACTGTGAACTGTACATGTGAAGAATCTAGGTTGCACACTCCTTATTAAAATCTAATGCCTGATGATCTGAGGTGGAAGACTTTTATCCGGAAACCATCCCCCTACCCCTGGTCTGTGGAAAAATTGTCTTCCATGAAACCAGCCCCTGGTGCTGAAAAGGTTGGGGACGGTTGGCTTAAAATAGGACAAATTTACTGTTTTATAGTTCAGTAAGAAAGAAGTGCAATATAGGTTTTATAAGACCAAAATTAGGGTACTGTGTTGGCAGGGCTGTGTTCTTACCTGAAGACTCTGGGGGAAAATCCATTTCCTTGCCACTTCCACTTCTAGAGATCACCCACATTTTCTGGCTTATGACCCCATTCCTCCACCTTTAAAGTCAGCCAGAACCCTTCTATTGTTGCTGTCTTTCTGGTTCTCTCCCTTCAGCTTCCTTCTTTCACTTTAAGAATCCTTGTTATCACTTTCGTCCCACCTGGATAATCCAGAATTCTCTCTCCACCTCAAGGTCAACTGATTAGCAGCATGAACTCCATCTGCAACTTTCTCCTTTGCCAAGTAACCTAACAATTTCAAATGTTCTAGGGATTGGGACATGAACATCACTGGGGGACTGTCATTGCTACCACACTGTTGAAAACACAAAATGGTGTATCTCCTGTGGAGAGGAATTTGGCTATACCTAGCAAAAATGCCTACTTAGTTACTCTCTTTGACCTAGTAATTCCACTTCTAAGAATCTATTCCAAAGATAAAACAGCAAACAACAACAACATGAAACAGACTTGTACAAAACAGACATTGTTGCATCATTTGTAACAGGAAAAGACTGAAAATAATACCATGTCCATTCACAGAACATTGATTGAAGGATTGCAACTATGCAGCTGTTTAAAAAAAAAAAAAAAGGCTCTCTACATATTGATATAGTATGATCTCTTGGTCAAAATATCAAGTAAAAACAGATGAACAGTTTTTAATGCTACCTTTTGCGCAAGAAGTGAGAAATGAAGAAAACTGATAGACAAACATGTACATGCAATTTGGTATTTTCAAAAACAAATGAGACAAAGCAAAAACTAAAGGGGAGGGAGGAAATGGAAGAAGGGGTAAGGATGGAAGCAAGAATGTACTGTTTTAAACTTTGATTTTGGAACTATAAAATCTTTTACAGTTTCTTAAAAATTTTTAGCAATTCTTAAAAACTGTAAATACACTGAAACAAATGAACACAATAAATATCAAATTAGTGGCATAAACATTTAGAGAAAAGAACTACTACAGAGTATATTTTCACTGTTACCATGATATATTCTGAGGGCAAAAAGAATTTTGCCCTCAACTGCATTCAATATCTTATTAATAGCAAAATTATTTTTAAACTATTATAAGTATATATAAGAAAATGTTTAATTATGTAATTATCAGCAGGAATGAGGATTTTCTTTTCTTTTTTTTTTTAAACATGTCTGTTTCTGTTACCCAGAAAAGAGTGCAGAATCATGATCACAGCTCCCTGCAGCCCCAACCTCCCAAGGCTAAAGCGATCCTCCCACCTCAGCCTCCTGATTAGGAGGGACTACAGATGCACGCCACAAGACCCAGCTAATTTTTTTTTTTTTTTTTTTTTTTTGTAGAGACAGGGTTTTACCACGTTGCCCAAGCTGGTCCTGAACTCCCAGGCGCAGGTGATTCACTGGCCTCAGCCTCAGAAAGTGCTGGGATTACAGGCATGAGCCATGTGCCTGGCCTAGGAATGAGGATTTTTAACAGAAACCAGAAATGATACATTTATAAAATTCCAAAAAGTTAAATAAAAACCCTGTGATATTAACTGTATTGGAAATGTCCGTATGAATTCTATTTTTTATAACAAAGATTCCCTAGTTCTTTGTACTGTAAAAACCTAAAAGCAAAGCAGTAGCACTGTGTACCCAAAGCACAAAATAACACTTCTCATTATAAGAAACTAGAGACTCCTTAGAGATATGGCTGATTGCAAGTTTGGCACTGAAAGTGTAGTGAGTCCAGAAAATCCAGAAAGCACATAAGCTATCAAAGACTGATGATGTATTGTCAAACAGACACAAGAGCCAACCTAAAGAGCACTCACTGATCAAAACATTGGAAATCCAAGTTTCAAAAAATGTAACGGAAACAACTCAAATGTCCAATAACGGAGGTATAAACAAATATGGTATATGCATAAAACAGAATACTATTCAGCAATAAAAACAAACTATTGATATACACCACATGACTGAATCTCAGAAGCACTATGTTGAGTAAAAGAAGCCATGTAAAAGGAATACATAATGTATTTAAATAAAATTCTAGAAAATATAAGTTCTACATAGGTGGCGACAGGGATGTATTAAAAAGGGGCACAAAAAAACTCCTGAGGGTGATGGAAATGTTTATCTTGATTGTGGTGGTTTACTGCACTTCAATTATACCCCAGTAAGATTAAAAAAAAAAAAGAAGAAGAAATAGGTGCAAAGGAGTAAATATATAAAAATCCACTCATTCACCAAGAAACTAAACATAATCATACACCCATGTTGGTCACCAGTGAAACTTCCTTAGGGCACAACTTATTTCCTTAAAAATTGTTAAAGGATCAAGCATTTATCCTGTCTTTCATGAACTGTATTTCAAGGTAAACAAACAGCTGATGAGACAATGCCTTTTTTAATAGGTGAATTCCAGGCAATAAATGCAGAGAGAAATGATAAAAATAGAAAATCGCCACTGTGCAAGTACTAGTGAATGAACCTAGGCAATTATCACTAGGTGCTAAAGCCATCATGTGAAAGGTGGATGAGGGATCAGGTGATACTATTTTCACCAACTTGTCAATCTTAGAACAGTAGACTATTCAGACATTATGATGTAATGAAATAGGAAATAAATTGAACCTGAATCTACTCAAGCCACTAGATCAGAGCAGTCTAGTATATATACATACATATACAAGCTACAAGCTGCATATGTAATTTAAAATTTTCTAATAACCACATCTAAAAAGGTAAAAAGAAACTATTGAAATAAATTTTAATATCTTTCATTGAACCTAATATATGCAAAATATTATCATTTCAATTACAACCAAATTAAAATTAAGGAGATATTTTACAATTTTCATATCAACTTCTCCAATTCTGGTGTGCATTTTACACTCACTGGACAACTCAATTCTGACAAGTCATATTGTAAGTGCTCAACAGCTATGTGAGGATAGTGGCTATTACGTCACAAAATGCAGCTCTAGGAATGAGGCCAGTTTACAGAAAATACTTGAGGATACAGGAGCAAGTTAAATGACAGTTTAAGAAAACAAATCCAAGATGTGGGAAACTCCACAGGATAAATGACCTGGTTTCTCCCTTCACTCATCCCTCCAAAATAGAAATCAATAGCAGAAGGAAAAAAGAGGGAGGCTGTTGTAGCATAAAATACTTAAGGGATATAACAATAAAAACAGTGTAGGGTTTTGTCTGAATCCTGATTCAAATACCAATAATCAAAAAACACCCGAGACAACTGGGGACATCTCACTGCAGATTCAGTATTCAACGATATTAAGGAATTACTGTTAGCTTTGCTGGATGACATAAATACTGAAATATTTAGGGGAAAAAAAAAACTTGCATTTGATTAAAAAAAAGATGTAGGAATAGACTGACCATGACTTGATATTGGTGAAGCTGAGTTATGGGTACATGAAGCTCTTCATACTATTTTATAAATAATACACACAGTTTTACAATTCTCATAAAGTTATTTTTAAAAGTACTCACTGGCTATGCACAGTGGCTCACGCTTGTAATCCCAACACTTTGAGAGGCCAAGGTGGGAGGATTGCTTGAGGCCAGGAGTTTGAAACCAGCCTGGGCAACACAGTGAGACACCCATCTCTATAAAACATTTTAAAAATTAGCAGGACATGGTGGTGTGCACCTGTACTCCTGGCTATTCAGGAGGCTGAGCAGGGAGGAATGCTTGAGGCCAAGAGTTCTAGGTTACTGTAAGCTGCTAAGCACCAGTGCACTCCAGCCTGGGTGAGAAAATGAGACCCCCATCTCTAAAAGATAAAGAAATAATTTTTTTAAAAAGCATCCACTTGGTCTAGAATACTAAACAAAGGGCAAGCTCCTCTGAAGTTCCATGATTTGCCCTCCTATGTTACCCAGATCACATGAGAATCACACTATGCATGTTAGTATGGTCACTGCAATCAAGCAAATAGGATTTTTTCCTCTTTTTTTGAGATGGAATCTCGCTCTGTTGCCCAGGTTGGAGCGCAGTGGCACAATCTTGGCTCACTGCAACCTCCACTTCCCAGGTTCAAGCGATTCTCCTGCCTCAGCCTCCCGAGTAGCTGGGATTACAGGCGCCTGCCACCAGCCCTGGCTAAATTTTGTATTTTTAGTAGAGGCAGGGTTTCGCCATTTTGGCCAAGCTGGTCTTGAACTCCTGACCTCAGGCGATCTGCCCACCTCGGCCTCCCAAAATGGGTAGAGGCGTGAGCCACCGCTCCCGGCCAGTATTTTTTTTCTTAAAAATACCTAGAAGACCTTGCTACAAGTGTTGGTAGTAAACAAAACCCTTTAAGCTACCAATGTTCTTCTGTTGTTTTCTTATTTCCCTTCTCTAATATTCATTTTCTAATACAATTAAATGTAAATCAGATTTTTATTTCCTCTTTTCATTTTGGAAGGTTGTCAAACAGCTTACCCCAACTACGATGCAAATCAAACTCATTTTACCCTAGCAAATTTGAGGTAAAGTATATATTAACATGGTAAATTACATATGTATTGTCTTCATAACATCATAGTTGCCCATTCAAACACTCTAGCAACTATTACTTCCTGTCTTGAAAAAAACAAAAATAATTGGTCCTCCTTTCTTATTTTCTCTGAAAAGCTTCCCCAAACTCTCCCAATCCAACTTAATGCAAGTAGACTATTTTTCCACTTTGTTCCATTATGTGACATTTCACACTCCTGAGAGAATTTTGTTATGCCTCTAATCTCTCATTTAGGCTTATGTACCCTCTCCAGAAGTTCTGTGTTGTGTCACTTACTTTCCCACAGGGATCTCCACCTCAAGGAGACCAATTCAAATGATATTCAAATATATACCTCCGGTCCTGGTCACTCTCCAAAACTCTATTAAAACTACCCAGCGGACATTTTCCTATGGAAATACTAGCATCCCTTCACACTGTCTTAAGCTAAATTAATTTTATCGCTATATCAAAACCTCTGAACGTCCCCATTTTTTTCACCCTGACATGCAAATTAAACATCTTTTGACTTCCCTTCCCTTGTTCCCCTTAATTAACGAAGGTCTGTCCATCTTTTCCCTAACATGTTCGTACCTTCTCATTCCTCCGACACTGCCTGAGCTGAGGTTCTTTTCATCTTTTCAACCAGGTAACATAATTTCCTAATTTACTTTCTCATTATGAGGGTCTATCTTCTTTCCCTATACTATTATAGTACTCTGCCAACCACTGCCAAATTAATTTTCCTAAACTATCATTCTACTTATCCAATCACCTTGTTCAACAGGGTTTTAAAAATGAAATTAAGACTCCTCTGCTTGATATTCAAGGCCCCTCATGATCTCAAATCAATGTATATTTCCAGTCTTAACTCTTGTAGTCCCTAAGTTTAATAGTTCCTCTTGCCAAATTCGCGCTCCTAACAACAAAGAAACAAACTTGGCACCATTAACAGTACAACTTCCTCAACTCAGAATATCCTCTTGTATGTAAGCCTTCCTGAAGGTCACAAATAGGTATCTCCCTTTCCTGTACTTTTATAACACTTAATTGTATATACCATTCATTTTAAGTTCATCACCTCCTCACCTACACTGTAACTCTTTTATGTGTACCTGTTCTCTTTCCCTGCACCGAAAATTCCTTGAGAGCAAAATCACGTCTAATTTAATTTCAAGCATCTATTGGGTATCTGGCCCCACTATGCCAACAGTATATTTTATTGATTGATAATTAATCACCTTACTTTAAGTAATAGCTTTTCCTTGTTCTACTATAAACAGATCTGTACACTTTCTGGTGGCTGTATGCACCAGTCTAAACATATGGGTAGGGTCCAGTAATTTTTAAATTTTTTCTCAATAAACTCACGGTAGCTAGCATTTATTAGTGATAGCTAGCTGACCACGGTTAGGCACTTTACACGTATATCTCACTGAATCTTCACATCACCACCAGTGGTAGGCACTATTATCTCCATTTTACGGAAGAGAGAACTAGTACATTTTGGAGATTAAATGTCTCTCCCGTCTCATGTTATCATCTGCCTTTTCCCCTCCAAATCAATTCATATCATTTTTTTCTTAACTTTTTCACCCTTTACTCAATCATTCGTTTTGTTTATTAACGACTATGTGCCAGGTGTTGTGCTGGTGCTGTGGCTACAGAACCCAGGAGACAACCGCGAAGACGGGGATAGAAACAGTAACATCAACGTAAGGGAAGTGAAGCAGAAGCTCACGCTGCTTGCAGACACCACGAAACGCCAACACCCCGCTTCCCCGAAACAACATTCTTCCACCCTCTCCAACTTTTTTCTGGAAACCCTTAACTTCCCAACGCCACTCAATGTACACTTCACTTTCTCGTGCTCCTTCCTAAGAGAGTAGTGTTTTCTTCCCCAGCACCGAGAAAAAAAATAAAAGCAACAGCTAGAACTTCTTCCTTACCCTGCCTTGTCTGCAGACCCTGGAGGCCCCTTCCATTTCCCCTTGTCCTTTTCCTTGTCTTTTTTGGTTCCTGCCTCATTGGTCGAGTCACTCTCGAACACGCTGAACAGCTCATCTCCGAATGCGTCCGCCATCTTTCGGAGCTTTGAGAGCGAATCTCCCTCCTACCCACGATGCCCCGCGACCGAAGACGGTGACGTCTCGTGAAGGCTCAACAGTGGCCCGCAGGAGACAAAAGTAGTCGAGTCGCACGACCAACAAAAGTGTTCCCGTGATGCTTTTTTTTCCCCCTGCTTTCCCTTCCTTTCGGACCTGAAGTGGATAAGCTGCTCAGTGGCTAAAGAGCGAGAGTGGCTCGCGGAGCCTGGCGTGTGGCAGGCAGCTGGCGACTCGACGAGGCGGAGCCTGCTGAATTCGACCAATTGCGAGGCAGCGGTCGCCCCGGCCCGAGAAGCCCGGATCGAAGCTCAGGGTGGCGGCCCCGGAGCCGGGGAATGTGAAGAGCTCTCGGCTGTGTAGTAGTGGCGCCGGGGCCTGGGCCGCGAAGGATCTCCTGCCGCAGCTGCAACATGGGCGGAAAGAACAAGAAACACAAGGCTCCAGCGGCCGCGGTGGTCCGGGCCGCCGTGTCTGCTTCTAGAGCCAAATCTACAGAGGCTGGAATTGCCGGGGAGGCCCAAAGCAAAAAGCCGGTGTCGAGGCCGGCCCCTGCTGCCGCTGCCAGCGCCAGGGAGCCCCGTATCAAGCAAGGTACGAGGGGTCCCCCAGCCCCTGGCTGTCTCCCCTGAGACCCTGCTGCTTGTCCTGAGGAAAGGACCTTAGAACCTGGGAGGAGCTTCGGGCCCAACATTTCTATCTCCCAACACTCGGGCCGTTAGCTCCCCATGGGATGGCCTTGTCTTAGATTAAAAATCGAAGCTCTTTGGGCCTCCAAAATTCTGACAGTAACCCTGTTGCAGCCTGGCATCTCCCTTTTAACTCACACTTTTCCCCCTTCTAAAAACAAAATAATTGCATTAGCTTCTGTTTCAGCAGGGATCCATCCTCAGTACTGTCTCAGCTAGCTACATGAATGCAAAGACGAGTACTGAGTGGAGTTCCTGACCTCCTGGTGCCAGCCAGCCCCATTTTCTGTCTGTTCTTCATATCATTTTCAGTAGCAATCTAGTGTCTCCATGCGTTCTGGAAAAATCAGTACTTAATAAAAATTACAGGACTTACACACTGGTTACACATTGGTTACGTGTAACCTATTGTAAAATTGTCCGTGCTTGTTTCTGCCGCCATGTATTTTTGCTTACTGTACAAATTGATTTGACAACTCAACTTGTAGATGGCCGATTCCTGCTGCAGATGAGCAGGCCACTATTACGGTTGAGCTCAAAAGTTGAACAATTACATGCTGTTGTGTTCTTCTGGGGTTGTTTGCTTGTACTTATTGGAATATTCAAGAAATATTTGCTGAGCATTTATGTGTATATACGCAAATATTTAGTATGTATCTGATAAGATATGAGGGATGTGATGAGCAAAATAGAGACATCACCTCATGGAGCTTGCCAGTCTAATGTCAGAGATAGGCATTAACTGACAGATAACGCACACAGACATATTTATAGCCTTATAATAGATAAGTGCCACAAAGAAAAGCCTGGGAAGACAGTTTAACAGGATAATCTAATTTTTCTGGGGATGAGCAGGTATCATGGATAGTGTCTGGAAATCTAACTGTTAAGCTGAGATCAGGAGGATGAAAAGGAGTTGACTCTGTGAAGCATGGCGAAATTAGTGTTCCAGGCGGGGATAGTGAACATCATGTGCAAAAATTTTGAGTCAGGAAAGAGCTTAGGGCTCTTGAGGAATTCATAGAACATAAAGCATTGCCAAAGGAGGAAAAGAGATGAGACTGAAAAATGAAAAAGTAGGCAGGTACCAGACCTTTACCTAGAACTGGTGGAAACAGTTATTTGCCTTGCAATTTATTGTAGTGTTTTAGCTACAGAGTTAGTATGCTTGTAATTACAAATACATAGAATTTCTCCCTGACAACTGTGGCAGTTTTACTGTGTGGATCAGCCTCTTTTTTACTTTTCCTTTGTCTTTTACTGACATTCCTGTGAATTATTTGAACTGATAGTCATTTGTTGTATTATTTGGCTTCCCTTTCCTCCAGCCCCAAAATGTGACCCTTTCTCAAGGTGTCAATCCTTGACAGTATAGTTCACTCCTAAAGCCCTTCTAGGAGTGTTCGTCTATTTCCATTACTTCTATCTTTTCCTTTATAGATGGTCTGTCTTTCAAGCTCAAGTCGGCAATTTATACATTTTCCTGGATCCTCTGACCCTATTTTTTGCAAGCATCTCAAATTTAACAGGGCTAGTACTAAACTACTCTTCTTTCCCCAAACTAACTTTTCCTTCGACTTCCTTGTTTCTGTTTTTCCATAATTCACTTTGCATTTGTGTAATTCACACCCTAGTCTAGGTACCTGTGAATTCCTGGAGTACCAACAAAGTCTTTTAATAGGTCTCCATAGCTGTGCACATTTTGCTTCCTCCAGTTGGTCTTGCATATCAGCATCAGATTGGTCTTTCAGAAATGCTGCTTTGGTCGTGTAACACTTCTTGTTTTCTTCCATGGCATCCTCACTGACTTTGCAATAAAGTCCAAATCATTTAGCTAGCTTCTAAAACCCTCTTTCTAGCCTTTTAATATTTCCTCTATTCAACTATAGCAAATCTGGTGTGTTTTCATTTCTCCAAATGGAGCTCTTGGCTTTCTTCGTCTTCATATTTATTCTTGCCATGTTTTTCTTCATAGTGTGCAATCTGTCCCTAACATCATCTACCAAAACCTTAAAATATCCATTTCAGATAACAACTCCCTTTTGAATTCTTCCTGCTATTCACAACTGACGTATCATAGTTGTTTAAATCATTCTTTTTGATAGTTAGGTCTTGCCTTATGATATATAAAGAATTATACATTTTATATATCCTACAAAATTACAGGAGGTAGGAACTGTTTTATGGATATGTGTTAACATTTCCCCAGTATCTACTCCAGTGCTGTGCATACCGTCATGAAGAAAATTTCTTGGATAACTAGTAAGAAAAGTTCAAAGGAATTATTAAGACAAAGAAATCAAGAGAAAAAAACTAGAGGTTATCTACTAAATTTGCACATAACTTTTGGGTTTATTTTGGGGTGCTTTTAATATATAGTATAACATATAATAAATCTGTTTTGGAGAAAAAAAGTGGAAAAATGCTCAACTCTGTGTAGTTCCTAATGTAAATGTAATGGTTCTACTCTACTTCCATCCCTCCTTATCTTTCCAGTTTGAAGGATTGTACACAGCACAGCTGGTCAAAATTGTCCTGTATTGTAGAGGTACAAAATCACCAAATGGCTTGCACAATTTGGGGTATTCTTACCACTCTTGTTTTTTTCATTTCATTTGTTCATCAAAGAATGTTTGAGGGGGCCAAATAGGGAGGAGGGTGGGGAGAGGTTCAGTATTAAATAGGATGGTCACAGAAGGAAGGCATCATATAAGAAGGTGACATTTGAGGAAAGGAGGCAGGTAAAGTAGTTACACAGATGACTGGGTAAAGAGCCTTCTGGGGAGAGGGAACAGAAAGGCCTTGAGATGCAAGCCTGGAGTGTTATAGGAATAGCAAGACCTTTCCCCATCTTTCTTTTACTGTCCTCCCCTTTGCCTTTTCTTTTCTTTTCTTTCTTCTTTCCATTCCTGTGCTTTTGCTTTAGAAGTGCCACTTCCTTAGCCTAATTATAATTTTAAGCTGCTTTATCATGTTATAACTGAGACCAAAATAAGAGGTTCAGTAATTTTTCTCTTCCAACCAAGAGGCTTGTGTTTCTGAAAATTCTTGAACCTAGCTGAGGCTTAAAATTTTAAGAGGGGAATAAGAATGGGGAATGGATGTTACAAATTTATAAAAGCCATTATAATTTTTTTTTTAGGGTCACCAAAATAGGAAAAGTGCTATGAGGAACAGAAAATGGTGACTTGGTAAAGATTAAATGGAGAACAGAGGGTCTGTTTTGGTTTGGAATAGGAATAGCTTCCCTTAGAAAACATTTAAACTGAGATGATCTACAGAGTATTTGTGGCAGAGGGAGAAACAAGCCTAAAGACCCTAAGGTGGAAACAAGTTTGACATGTTGTAAGAAGATAGTGCTGTGTGGCTGGAGTGAAGGAAAAAAGAGTTAAAATGTGGCTGGAAGTCTGGGAAGGAGCCAGA
Organism: Piliocolobus tephrosceles; assembly: GCF_002776525.5. NCBI lineage: Eukaryota > Metazoa > Chordata > Mammalia > Primates > Cercopithecidae > Piliocolobus > Piliocolobus tephrosceles. Next base: position 64,161,923 of record NC_045437.1, read on the forward strand.
GCAAGTGCAATGGGAAGTGGGGGCCGGTGTTGGTATTAAGTAAAGGAGAAACTTTAGCTGGTTTACATTTCAAAATGATTAGTCAGGCGGCCCTGGCAGTGTGTACTTCCTCACAGGCCTTAATTGCTCAGACTACATCAGTTCACCCTCATCTATTCTCTTGGCACTCTGCACTTCCCCTTTATTACTCATTTGAGTAACTAGTTACTTACTAATTATATTACTGTTCCAGATTATAAGCCCCATGAGGACAGGGACTGGATCTGTTTACCACCACAGTCCCTGTTTTGGTCCCTTGCTTGATTAACCATTCTGCAGATGTACACACTGTTGATCAGAAGGGAATCAGAGTGCTAACAACTCAAAGTGAATGTCTTAGTCATAGTGGGTCATTAGCATTGTTTTTTCCTTTAAAATACAGTATAAAAAGAATATGTAGCAAAAGAAAAGAATATTGGGCAATAAGAAACTGATTCTGGTTGATTTTTGTTTTTAATTAGCTGAGTCATTTTGAGGAAATCAGTTTGTCTGTGCTTCAATTTTAATGTAATAAATATTTTTGAGAGCCAGCTATATATGTTGCGTCGTCCCATGACCTTTCATTTATGAATTTGGAATTCATAATACTTTGCCTTGGAGATACTGCATACTAACATCCTTACTTCCAGTCAGATTTCCAGTAACTTCCGCCATCTTTAACAGAAAACCAAAAATTGTAAAAGTCTCCAGGCAATAAGGAGAGTAGCTGTCATAAATCTTATGCACTTTACTTGGCAAAAGTGAATGTGGCCCAGTGAATGTTCCTTGATTTCTCTGATCATTTTTCAGAAATTCAGCTCTTTTATTTACCCTCTGGAAGTTTGCAGTATAAGCCCATTTCAAGGAAGTGATACAGTTGAAACTCTTAGGTGAATTGTTTGGAGGAGACAAATGAGAATTTACTTTAATCTTTTCAACTGGGTAAATTAAAAACCAACCAGTTTTTTTGTTTGTGTTTGTTTTTGTTTTTGAGATAGGGTCACTCTGTTGTCCAGTGGCTCACTACAACCTCTGCCTCCCAGGCTCAAGCAATCCTCCCAGCTCAGCCTCCCAAGTAGCTGGGATTACAGGCACAAGCCACCACACCTAGCTAATTTTTTTGTATTTTTTGTGGAGATGGGGTTTCACCATGTTGCCAAGACTGGCATTTTTAAAGGAATTTACATTCTTACTCTTGTCAGTAACACATCAACTTTGAACTCTTTCTCCGTGTAATCTTGGTAATGGACTGCTCATCTATCTGTAACTTTTTAAAAGGGTTATAACTGGGGCCTCTTGATGCATTTGAGGACCTCTAAAACTGCGTGGTAAATTTGTGCACAAGCTTACTAAAATTGATAAGATCCCCCAGAAACAGTTAAAGACTACTAAATATATACTCTCCTTTATGACGGTTGACATGAATTTATGAGAGAGATTGCTAGAATTAAGGTAAAGTTTGAGACTAGAAGATAAGGACACTAACAGTACTATACCAGAGTTGTTATTATCTTTTTACATATGCCAGGTAGCTTTGGGTACCTCCGACATAACTATAGCACAGCACTAATTCAGAGAACCACAAATGTTTCTCTTTCAGACTGCCCAGATGTACAAGTTAATTTCAAGTAGTTATTCTCAAAAACTTTTGTTCTTTTAAAATATCTAATTGGCCGGGCGCGGTGGCTCAAGCCTGTAATCCCAGCACTTTGGGAGGCCGAGATGGGCGGATCACGAGGTCAGGAGATCGAGACCATCCTGGCTAACACGGTGAAACCCCGTCTCTACTAAAAAATACAAAAAAAAAAAAAAAAACTAGCCGGGCGAGGTGGCGGGCGCCTGTAGTCCCAGCCACTGGGAGGCTGAGGCAGGAGAATGGCGTAAACCCGGGAGGCGGAGCTTGCAGTGAGCTGAGAACCGGACACTGCACTCCAGCCTGGCGACAGAGCGAGACTCCGTCTCAAAAAAAAAAAAAAATCTAATTATATTAGCTACCATCATAAAACGAAGAACTTAATGTAACCCAGCAGAGAGTAAAGTCTTTGACTTTAAAATCATAAGAACATTTAATGTTTAAATGTCTCAAAGTACAAAAAATACTTTTTTTTATTTTAAGGTGTGTAAAAACCATGCAAGTAGATTTATGATTCTGGAATCATTCTCTTTTATTTATTTATTTTTTTTGTTGAGATGGAGTTTCACTCTTGTTGCCCAGTCTGGAGTGCAATGGCGCAATCTTGGCTCACTGCCACCTCCGCCTTTTGAGTTCAAGCGATTCTCCTGCCTCAGCCTCCGGAGTAGCTGGGATTATAGGCATGCGCCACCACGCCCGGCTAATTTTGTATTTTTAGTAGAGATGGGGTTTCTCCATGTTGGTCAGGCTGGTCTTGAACTCCCGATCTCAGGTCATCCACCCACCTTGGCCTCCCAAAGTGTTGGGATTACAGGCGTGAGCCACCACATCTGGCCTGGGATCATCTTTATACAGCAGTGGTTCTCAAAATGTGCTCAGGAGGTCCTAAGGAACCTGAGACTTGTTTGCCAAGGGCTCCATGAAGTGAAAACTATTTTCATAATAATTCTGAGATGTTATTTGCCATTTTTCATGCTCATTTTCTCATGATTATGCAGTGAGGTTGTCCAGTGGCTACATGATGTGTAATGTTACAGCAGATTGAATGCAGAAGCCAGATGTTATGAACTGAATGTCTGTGTCCTCCAAAAATTCGTGTGTTTTTCAACATACCCACAGTGTGGCTACAATTGGAGATAAGGACTCTGAGGAAGTACATAAGGTTAAATGAGATCATAGGGATGGGGCCCTGATCCAACAAGATTAGTATCCTTATGAGATACCTAAAAGAGCTCAGTTTCTCTGAGTAAGCACAGAGAAAAAAGCCATCTGAACATATAGCAAGATGGTGGCCACCTACATGCCAAGAGAAGAGGCCTCAGAATGAAACCTACCTTGCTGATACCTTAATCTTGGACTTCCCAACCTCCAGAACTGATGGTAAAGCCATCCAGAAGTCTGTAGTATTTTGCTGTGGCACTCTGAGCAGACTAAGATACCAGATATTAAAGAGATTTGCAAAAACAGAAATTTTTTTTGTCTTGAAAAATATAGTCATTTCATCAAAAGCATCATTTATATTTACGTAACAGGTTTATTTTTATTAATATTATTGTTTTGTTGAGGTTCTTTTGTTTGTTTTTTTGAGACAGAGTCTTGCTCTGTCGCCCAGGCCGGAGTGCAGTGGTGCAGTCTCGGCTCACTGCAACCTTCCGCCTCCTGGGTTAAAGCAATTCTCCTGCCTCAGCTTCCCAAGTAGCTGGGATTACAGGCATGCATCACCAGGCCCAGCTAATTTTTGTATTTTTAGTAGAGATGGGGTTTTGCCATGTTGGCCAGGCTGGTCTCAAACTCCTGACCTCATGTGATCTGCCTGCCTCAGCCTCCCGAAGTGCTGGGATTACAGGCATGAGCCACCACACCTGGCCTATTATTATTATTATTAGAGACAGGGTCTCACTCTGTTGCCCAGGCTGGAGTGCAGTGTTGCAGTCACAGCTTACTGCAGCCACTACTGTAGCCTTGAACTCCTGGGTTCAAGCAGTTTTCCTGCCTCAGCCTCTGGGACTTCAGACATGCTACCACGGCTGGATAACTTTTGTAGAGGCAAAGTCTCACTATGTTGCCCAGACTGGTCTCAAACTCCTGGGCTCAAGGGATACTCCCACCTCAGCCTCCCAAAGTGCTGGGATTACAGGCATGAGCCACTGCACCTGGCCAGCTTTATTATTTTCAGTGAATGAATGAATATTTTAAAATTTCCCTTATAATTTATAATATGCTAAATATCAACAGACATAACCCACATAAACAAAAACTATTTGGATCCTCAGTAACTTTTAAGAGAGTAAGGGGTCATGAGACCAAAAGTTTGAAAATAATGTGTATTGCTTCCTGGTTACTCATTGTTAGAGGATTGAGACTAGACAGCGTTTCTGTTCACTGGAACAGACTTGGCAACTGTAGTGGGTTGAGTGAGTAGTGTCCCCCCAAATATTCATGTCCATCTGGAACCTCAGAATGTGACCTTGTTTGGAAATAACCTCTACATATCTATGGAGCTTGAGATGAAATTATACTAGATTTGGGATGATCCCTAAATCCAATGATGAGTGTCAAGAGAAAGGAGAGGGAAATTTGGACACAGAGACAGGGAAGAAGGCCGTGTGAAGGAGGAGGCAGAGACTGGTGTTATGCTGCCACCAGAAGCTGGAAGAGGGAAGGAAGGATTCTTACCTAGAGCCTTCAGAGAGAGCATGGTCCTGCTCACACCATAATTTTGGACTTCTGGCTTCCGGAATTGTGAGAGAATAAATTTCTGTTGTATTTAGCCATCAAGTTTGTGGTAATTTGTTATGGCAGCCCTAGGAAACTATAGCAACCCTGGACTTCAAGGAGAAAAGATGAAACTCCCACCTCCCTTTTCACCTAGCATACCACCTTCAAGAAAGAGTGCTTTTTCTTTAAAATTGTCCATCTACTCTGCCAACCATCATCTTCTGAGAAGTTTTGCCTCAGCTAAGTGCTGGGAGAAAAGCATCTGACTAAAAGATCTGAGGATAAAGATAGATTTAACCTAAAAGATACGTAGGCATTTGCATTTTATGAGAAACTGGTTAACATGGAAGAATGCTAATTGGTAAAATGTTTAAAATTTAGAGAGGATATTGCTAGCTACTAGATTGAGTTATTTGGTGAAGTATGGGGGGGGAAGCTGAAATCAAATATTTAATATTTAGCGTTCTTCAGAGGAAAATTAAAATAATGTAATAGATATTAATCATTAAATTGCCTTGTCTATTTGTTTGTGTTATTTACAGGTCCAAAAATTTATAGTTTTAATTCTGCAAATGATTCTAGTGGTCCTGCAAATCTGGATAAATCTGTTTTGAAAGTAAGTAACCAAGGTTTTGAGTCATTTCAAAAACGGTTCCCCCCTTTTTTCCCCAAAAAAAGATGTATCCTTAAATGTAAGAAAATGATGGGGTGTTTTAAATTTTTGTAAATAGTAGTCTAAGAGCTAATCTCTACTAAAAAGAAGTAAATCATACACATATGTTGAAAGACTGTAAGAAATGAAGGAAGGTCTGGTTAAGATCTAAACTTCTAAGCATGGCATATACATTTTTTCAGCTCTGTCTTAGAATACCTTTTCACCCTCCTCTCTATTACTCTGATCTTTACTTAATATTTTAGTTCGTGGGACATCTCATGAATATCTCTTTTGTTCTTCTAAATCTGTGATTTTACAACTTCAAGCTTTTACCCATGTACTCTCTGCATAGAGTGCCCTTATTTCCCCTTTTTATTTGTCAACCTGTGTGACCTCTATGAAGTCCTTTATAACTCATCAAGTTGATTTTCTTGGTGATTCCGCTATTACTTGATATATCATTTTTGAGAATTGGCATGCTGGGTTATAACTTGTTCTTTATATGTATTTTTTGGGCTAGACTGCGAATTTCTGAATTATATTTTTGGGCTTAGTTTATAGTAGGCATTTAGTTTAAAAAGTAATAAATGGAAGATATTTTTGTAAGTAGATGCTTGTGTACTTTTAGGTCAAAAATAACAAAAGAACAGAAAATAAAATGGCTAGTAGGAAAAAGTAGGAATCAAAGTCTAGAAGCCAAAAGATTTTGTGTAGCTTCTTATTATATATTTAGTTTTCAGTTTTACTTGTTACACCTCTTTTTAGTGTAGCATTCATTCTTTTAGGTTGTGTGCTTGCGCTGGTTTACATTAAGGCAGATTTCTGGGCTCCCTCCAAGAATTCTGATTCAGTATGTTTGGGATAGAGCTTAGGAATCTGTCTTTGTGACAACAGCCCAAGGGTGGTCCAAGGACAATGTCTTGTGACATTGCCCTTGAGAGGCTTTTTCTTGCCATGTGTTATCTTGTTGCTTTTTTCATGCCACATTTTTTCTTAAAGAAATGATAGGAATGTGGTCAAATGGGTGGTAGTCCAAAAAATGATAATTACTGTATCTGATTTTAGCTGAAATTTTGGGCTTGGTTGGCAGGAATATAGAAAACTGTATGATAAGCTTTTAATTTTTTAATAATTTAGCTTCTAAATGATATGACCTTTGTGGCCTTAACAGGTGGTAATTAATAACAAACTAGAGCAAAGAATTATTGGAGTGATCAATGAGCATAAAAAGCAAAATAATGACAAAGGAATGATTTCTGGAAGACTTACTGCCAAAAAATTGCAGGTATTTTGCAAACTTTTTTAAGTTCCTCAGTTTTAGTGAAGCATTTTTAGACAGCTCCTCATGTGAGATAAAAAAAAGGCTTTACAACTTCCATTGAGATTTTATATAGATCATGTCCATCTCTAAGAATAGAGAAGGAATTGTGCACACATTAAATCAAGGAGGTGCAAGTGCACACATTAAAATGGTGATATGAAAATTAAGGTATATCCCCAGAATTATATTATTGAGCACCTACTATGTTAGATTCTGTGCTGGGCACTTTGTTTACATTTTCTCTGACACAACAGTCCTATGAGGTAGATGTATTTGGTCCCATTTTTTCAAGTGAAAGAATGGAGGCTTGCAAGGATGACATAAATGATACCGTAAGGTTACTAGTAAACAGGGTCTGGATTTGAACCCAGCTGTGCCTAACTATAATGATTATGCTTTAGAAAGTATGTTAAAATGCTTTATCTTTATGTATAAAGATGTTCACTGAACCACAGCTTGTAATAAAAAAAAAAAAATCCTAAGTGTTCAGCCATAGAAAAATATAAAATTAAATTAGGATATGTCCACCCAGTGGAATGTTATGTAACTATTCAAAGTGATGATGCAGAGTTTCTACTAACTTTGGAAGGTGCTTATGTTACAATGTTAAGTGAAATCTATTTTTACAAAATCATGGAAAAATGACTAAAAGAAATGTACTACATTTAGTATCTTTGGACAGTGAAAATAGGAATAATTTCTCATGGTTCTCTTTTTTAAAGATCTCTGGTTTCCAAATTCTTAATTCAATAAACACATTTCATTTTTAACTGGGAAAAAAAAGATTGTTTTGAAATTATAATTTGTGTCACAGCTTCTGGTTTAAAATGAATGGAATAATTAGTAATACAGGAAGGGAACTTTGACAAATGTGACTTTTTTTATATTTGCTTGTCATAGGATTTATATATGGCTTTACAAGCATTTTCATTTAAGACAAAGGACATTGAAGATGCCATGACCAATACACTCTTATGTGGAGGTGACCTTCATTCTGCCTTGGATTGGCTCTGTTTAAACCTTTCAGATGGTAAACAGTATCATTAAATTCTTTCAGTTTCTAAAACCTTTTGAAGTCGTTTTGGTATTTGTATCAACCTTTTGGCTCATACTCATATTTTTTCACTGTCATAATTATTTACTTTTAAAGTGTTCTTACCTTCTGTTCTTTTCAGGATATTTTCCTTAGAGATTGTGACCTATGCAAAAAAATACTATGTTTTGTGTTCAGTTGTTGATTGTTATTTTGCTATGTCCTTAATACAAGGTTTGCGTGTCTCCTGGTTTTTGGTTTAGAAATTAGGACTGTCCTTGGATATATAGTATTTTACTAAGCAGAGGATCATGATTGTAATCTTTGGCAAGAATCTGGAGTGCAAACGGCTTGTGGTGACTAAGGATACTACCACATGCTATGGCAGACAGCCAAAGAGTGGGAAGGATTAAGATCTTATGACAATTTAGGAGCCTAACATTGAGGGTGAAATAATGACCAAATAGAAGAGGGTTAGCTATCATCTGATGAATATGTTCACTTCTAGTTTGACAAATAAAACCAGGTTCATCTTAGGATTTCTGTTCTTAGGAGATGAGGGAATAGAAGAAAATTAGGTGCTCTGAGTCTAGGCAAGGTTTATAAATGCTTAACAAATATTTGTGTGTTTTATGTATCATATGCCTGTTTATTTTCAGCGTAGTTTCTTTTATTTTAAGATGCACTTCCTGAAGGATTCAGTCAGGAATTTGAAGAGCAACAACCTAAAAGTAGGCCTAAATTTCAGTCTCCTCAAATACAAGCCACTATTTCACCTCCATTGCAACCTAAAACCAAAAAACATGAAGAAGACCCTAAGATTAAGGTAATTTAAGAATTAAGCATTTAAAGTTGTATAAAATCAGAATGGAGCACATGTAACTGTTTGAAGAGTATAAATATTAGGTTTCTGTAACATTTTTACTTCTTACAAATAACTAATTGGTTTACTAGACTTTTCTATCACTGTTTTAGTTATCACTATATAACAAACCACCCCAAAATGTAGTGGCTTAAACCAACTATTGGTTCTCATGATTTTGCAGTCTGTGCTAGGCTCAACAAGGTGGTTCTTCTGTTCCAGGAAGAATCTTCCAGGGCTGGGACATCCAAAGTGGCTTCTTCACTCCCATGACTAAGCTGGAGGCTAGCCAGGCATCCCTCTGTCTACATGTTTTTTCTACATGACTAGCTTGGGTTTCCTCACATATAGTGGTCTTAGGGTGACTGGACTTCTTATGGCATCTGGCTTCCAAGAATATTTTAAGACAATAAGCCAAAGTGTACAAATTCTTATCAAGCTCCTGCTTTATCATTTTTGCTCATGTTCTATTGACTGAAGCAAGTCACATGACCAAGCCCAGAGTCTGTGGAAAAAAATCACAGATGAATGTGAATAATGGAATTGTAATTCATTAGGCCATTACACTTAAATACTCTGCATATTGTAAAACATCTATGGAAAAAATAATCCTCATAAAACCACTGTTTTTAAGGAATAACAGTAGTTTTTAACAGTTCTCATTTCATTCTTTTTTACCACTTTATATAAATATATTCTTTGGATTTTGCAATTGTAAATTTCTTAATGTTGAGGTCAATTTATTTGTCCTTCACTGAGCAATAAAGAATAACAGCTTATATATGTCTACTGTTTTTGAGTGTGAGGAAATTGTAAAAGCAGTGACAAGATAGTTTTGACACCTTTTTCTAACTTTGGTTTTTCAGATATTTGTTTTCTCTTTCTAGCCAAAAAAGGAAGAAAAAAATACGGAAGTAAATATGAAAGAGTGGATTTTACGATATGCTGAACAACAAAATGAAGAAGAAAAGAATGAGAATTCTAAAAGTTTAGAAGAGGAGGAAAAATTTGACCCTGTGAGTAGAAATTTGTATTAGGCTTCTTTTTTTTTTTTAATGATTAATAGACCATTTATTTAGGCAGGAATACATATAGTCATCATTGCCAGACAACGTGAGAGCTGAAATGTTCGATCCAATTTTCCTTCCCGGATAAGTTTTTCTTTCCTATCCCTGTCAGTTTTGATAATACAATACAGGAAGATGAGGGGCCCGATTCCAAATAGAGCTCCCATGAGTGAGTTTTTAGGAGTGGGTCTGAAATTAGGATAGACATTTGTTGTTCTTGCATAGGTCCAACGAAGCAAGGCAGGATTTTCGATGAGCCCTCGGCGGTTGGGATCGTTGTACTGAAGCAGGTACTCTCGTTTCAGCCGGGCTCTTATGGCCAACCGCTCGGCTTGCGCCCGCCGGGTTTCCGGAGATGTGTCATATTCAGCTGGGTCGAGGGTCTCGGGCAGAGCGGCCAGGCGCGACGACTTATAGTTTGAGAACGACATCTTGGTGACCCAGGGCACCTGTATTAGGCTTCAAACTGGATGTTCCTAAGCAAGATATATTTACTTTTCTGAGCCTTAGTTTGCTCATTTGTAAATTGGAAATGTACCTCTAAGGGGCTGATGTGAAGATTAAATAAAATAACACTTAGGTAAAAACTTAGCAGAAAGTTAACTGCTCAAAAGATGTTAATTACATTTCTCATGTTTAAAGAGATAATCATCAAATATTTTAAAATGATTTTTATGAGTAAGGAGCATGCTAAATTCTTTAGGTAATAATAAAAAGGCACATTCCTTTACAGAAGTTCATGGTTTAGAGAGAATAACATAGACATCATATGGTAAGATAGAAATATAAGGCAGAAAATATACTAAGTCAAAAAAGCAAGGTATGGGAAATACTGTAATATATATATCTGACAAAGGACTTCTACACATAATTATATAAAGAAGCTTTAAAAATAGACACCTCACAAAAGTAGATTAAATTAGAGAAATGAAAATGAAAACTTAAATGAGATACCACTATATATCCATCAGAATGGCTAAAACTAAAAAGATCAGTAATACTAAATGTTAGGAGGAATGTGGAGCAACTGGAATACTCATATTGCTAATGGCAATGTAAAGCTAATGGAAATGTAAAATGGTACAGCCACTTAGAAAAACTCGTCCTTTCTCATAAAGTTAAACAAATACTTGTCATATGACCCAACAATTTTATTTCCAGGTATTAAGAAAAATTAAAACATTTGTTCAGAGACTTGTACACAAATGTTCATAGCAGCTTTATTTGTATTAGGCAAACACTGCAAACAGCCCATATGTCTGTCAACAGGCAAATGGTAGATGTTGTAGAACAGCATATGTAATCTGATGAATTCATTTGTGTAAAAGAAAAAGTACATATAGCTACGTATTTGCTTTTTTACATAAGCAAAGAAAACATCTGGAAAGAGACACAAGAAGCTGTTACTGGTGATTAGGACCAGGGTGGTATAGTGGGATGGAGAATTCTTCTTTATATTCTTCTGTATATCTAAGTTTTTTTAAACCATGTTCCTGTATTAAACTAATATAAGTGAAATATTTAGGGCAGTATAAGTCTACTTTGAGATTTGGAGAAAGAAGAGGTCTCTTCTGATTGGAGCATTAAGTCAAGACTTCAAAGAGATGGGACCTAAAGGATGCGCAGAGTTCAGACAGGCAAAGAAAGATGGGAAGATGGCCCTCATGTGTGAAATACTGTGAACAAGGGTACAGATGTGGAATTGTACAAGGAGCCTTTCAGTAATAAAAAATGGATGAGCATATATAGAGATAAGATGTATAGATGAGTATTGGTAGATAGGAGTAAACAGGTGAGTTCACCTGAGACTGGAAGATTTTGATGTCCAGAAGGTGATTTTGACACTTTTCCTTGAAAGTAAAGAGCCACTACAGATTTAGGGGCAGGTGACTGACAAGAAGAATGATATTTTAGGTCAAGCTTAGTAATACTCAAAGTGGTTTGGAATACTGAGTAATGTTTAGGGCAATTTGGAAAGTGTAGGGAGGCCATTATGGTAGCTATTGCACTTGCTCAGGTGTGAGATAATAAAAGCTCAAATCGGTAATTGGAAAGGAAGAGAGACATTTGTAAAGCAAGAATCAATAGAAATTGATGATTTACGGAATATAAAGGCTAAGGAAGATTTCTTCAGAGAAGATATACAAATCACCAGTAAGTATATGAAGAAATGCTCAACATTACTAATCATTAGGGAAATGCAAATCAAAACCACAGTGGCATACCACTTCACACCCATTAGGATGTCAGCTATCAAAAAAAACTGGAAATAATAAATGTTAACAGGGATGTAGAGAAATTGGAACCCTGTGTACTATTGGTGGGAATGTAAAATGGTGCAGCCATTGTGGAAAACAGTTTGGTAGTTCCTCAAAAAATTAAAAATCGAATTACCATATGATCCAGTAATTCCATTTCTGGGTATATACTCAAAAGAATTGAGAGCAGAGTCTTGGAGGAGATTCTTGTACACTGTGTTCATAGCAGCAGCATTCACAATAGCTAAAACGTGGAAGCAATCCAGTATCTACCAATAAGACAAATGAATAGGTAAAATGTGACATGCACATAAAACTGAATAGTATTCAGCCTTAAAAAATAAGGAAGTTCTGGTACATGCTACAACACGGCTGGACCTTGACCAACTTTATGCTAAGTGAAATATGCCAATCACAAAAAGACAGATACCATATGATTTCACTTATATGACGTCCCTAAGTCAAATTCATAGAGACAAAGTAGAATGGTGGTTGCCAGGGGCTGGTGGGGGATGGCAGAATGGGGAGTTAATGCTTAATGGGATTAGAGTTTCATGTTTGCCAGATAAAAATGTTCTGAAGATGGATGGTGGTGATGGTTGTACACCATCATGAATGTATTTAATACCACTGAACTGTACACTTAAAAATGGTTAAGATGGCAAATTTTATCGGGGAAAAATGTGCCAAAGATGGCAAGAGGTGCGTAAATGGAGGGATGGTGGTATCACTGCCAAGTACAGGAAAGATGGAAAGGATAAGTATTATATGAGTGAATTTGAGGTGGTAGCTAACCCTCCTGTCTGTTACACTGATATTTGTATTGATATTTGTCTCTATACAAAATGGTACCAGAATTCAGCTAGATATGCTTGCTTAATTGTCTCTTTTTCCTTCTTTTATCAGTTGTGTTTCCTTCTCCAGTCCATAGTTTTATGCTTCTAATCTACTGTCACTTATTAACCTAAGGGGAAGAAAAACAGTAATTTGAGTTTAACTTTAAACTTCCTAGTTTTTGCTCAGGAGTCAAGTCATGTCCTTGAGGGTTATGACATCCATTTTCCTCAAAAGCCATTTTTTCCCTGTCTTCCATAAGATAGAGATTATGTGAAGTTAACTTTCAGATGAGTATTATTATTACTGCATGAATAATCCTTTAAACACACATACTTATGAAACGATTTTTTTTTTTTAGAGACAGAGTCTTGCTCTGTCACCCAGGCTGGAGTGCAGTAGTACAATCTCAGCTCACTGCAGCCTCTGCCTCCCAGGTTCCAGTGATTCTCTTGCCTCAGCCTTCTGGGTAGCTGGGATTATAGGCGCCCACCACCACGCCCAGCTAATTTTTGTATTTTCAGTAGAGATGGGGTTTCACCATTTTGGCCAGGCTGGTCTCGAACTCCTGACCTCAGGTGATCCGCCCGCCTCGGCCTCCCAAAGTGCTGGGATTGTAGGCGTGAGCCACACCACCCGGCTGAAACAATTTTTATAGAAATGAGCTCTACTTTTTATTCTGCACTTTGCTTTAGTTTACTAACACGTCAAGGAAGTTTCTCTATGTGGGTCACTCTCTTTCTTTTACTAACCTTATTTTATTTTCTAATGACTAAATAGTCTTCTCTGTAGAGATGTGTCATATATGATTTCCAGTTTTTCTTTTACAGTCAATGCCTCACCAAACATCTATGCACCTGCAAATCTGTGCATTTGTTTTATTTCTCTATGAAAAATTCCTAAAAGTAGATTTGCCAGATCAAAGGATAAAGTAAAAATATCACAGATTTTGATACAGTAAATTGACCATAGATATACTAATCTTGCTCTTCTTTTTTTGTTCCCCCTCCCATTGTTTTATTTGGAACAGAACGAAAGGTACTTACATCTTGCAGCAAAACTGCTGGATGCAAAAGAGCAAGCAGCTACCTTTAAACTAGAAAAAAACAAGCAAGGCCAAAAAGAGGCTCAAGAAAAAATAAGGAAATTTCAAAGAGGTAAACACTTTCAAATACTTAGATGTATAAATGTAATTGTCTTCTATTTGTTGGCCTTCCTGGAATGGGTGATGCTACCTTTTAATGTGTCTGCCCTTTTCTAACAGTTTATACATGGGATTAGCAAACTTGTTAAATAATAAGCTAAGTAGTAAATACTGTGGACTTCATGGGCCATACAGCCTCTGTTACAACTATTCAAATTTGCTGTTACAGCACAAAAGCAGCCATAGACCATACAAAAATGAATGGCTATGTTCTAATCAGACTTTATTTATGGATACTATAAATTTCTAATCATTGTATAATATCACCAAATGTTTTTATAACCGCTTGAAAATGTAAACACCATTCTAGCTTGCAAGCCATACAAAAACAGGCAGTGGACTAGATTTGGCCTACAAGACATTGTTTGCCAACCTATGATTTTTTTTTTTTTTTTTTTTTGAGACGGAGTCTTGCTCTGTCGCCCAGGCTGGAGTGCAGTGGCCGGATCTCAGCTCACTGCAAGCTCCGCCCCCCAGGTTCACGCCATTCTCCTGCCTCAGCCTCCCTAGTAGCTGGGACTACAGGCGCCCGCCAACTCGCCTGGCTAGTTTTTTTGTATTTTTTAGTAGAGACGGGGTTTCACCGTATTAGCCCGGATGGTCTCGATCTCCTGACCTTGTGATCCGCCCGTCTCGGCCTCCCAAAGGATTTTTATACCATAAAATATCGTCGTCCTTCAAGAAAGAAAGGTGAATACAATTCCATGAGTATATGTAATGAAGATGTTTGTTTTTCCAGGCTTATTACACCTATTAAATAATGTATTTTAAAATTTTTGTATGTGTTGTGAAAATTAATAAATTGCCTCTGATTCCTGCACAGATTCCTAATAGGAATTATTAAGTAATTGGCTGCAAGGAAAAAGAAGGAATGCAGTTTTTTTAACCATTTTTAAAAATAAGGCGTGAAAACCATGTAACTCCTTGTGTATAAATACCAAAAAAGTAAACAAATAAAAGATAAATAACTGTTTTTTTAAAACCGTGAAACTAAACATTATATTTTTTCTGGTAGAAATGGAAACATTAGAAGACCATCCAGTATTTAACCCAGCCATAAAGATTTCACATCAACAAAATGAAAGGAAAAAACCTCCTATAGCCACAGAAGGAGAAAGTGCATTGAATTTTAATGTATTTGAAAAATCTGCAGCTGCTACTGAAGAGAAAGGTAAAATTAAGGGAAGATGGTCAGGGTGTAATTTATAAATAATAAAATGTCAAGGAATATATAATGGTAAAATTTGTTACTTTGCATTCTGGCAAAGTACGTGTAAGATTGGCAGTGAAGTTACACTTCATAAGCTGTCTTGAAAAAGTATTAACAATTATGATAACATATGTACAGCATTTTGTAATTACAAATAAATATCTTGCCTCAGTCTCATCTGTCTCTGATTCATCTCCAGACTGCTGCCAGAGTTATCTTTCTATAATACAGATCTAAATGTGAGTTTCCTGGCACAAACCTTTAATGGCTATGAGCCTGCTGACATCAGTAACAAGTCCAAATCTTTTAGCATGGCATTCTGGATCTTTTGCATTCTGCGACAATCTACCTTTCTACCTTATTCCCTTGGCTTATTACTCCAGCCGCATTACTCTTTAAAACATGGGCTGGGCCGGGCGCGGTGGCTCAAGCCTGTAATCCCAGCACTTTGGGAGGCCGAGACGGGCGGATCACGAGGTCAGGAGATCGAGACCATCCTGGCTAACACGGTGAAACCCCGTCTCTACTAAAAATACAAAAAAACTAGCCGGGCGAGGTGGCGGGCGCCTGTAGTCCCAGCTACTCCGGAGGCTGAGGCAGGAGAATGGCGTGAACCCGGGAGGCGGAGCTTGCAGTGAGCTGAGATCCGGCCACTGCACTCCAGCCTGGGCCACAGAGCGAGACTCCGTCTCAAAAAAAATAAATAAATAAATAAAAATAAAAAAAAAAATAAAACATGGGCTGTTTTATGGTTTCATTACTTTGCTCATCTTCTTATCCCCTACTTGGCCAACCTGTTCCCATCTCAAGGCTTAGTGCAAACAGCTCCTCTTCCCTAAGCCCTCCCTAACTCCTTCCATACCACCAGACAAGTAATCATGTACTTCTTTGTGCTCCCAAGTTAATTATTTGTTTAAAAATTTTTTGGGTTAATTATTGATATAGCAAGTACAGTATTTATCAGTTTGTATTTTAGTTTTTAGAAGACCATTCACTATAGTCTCAAATAATATTTTAGTATTAACCATAATATTATAATTTGCATTATAGTTTTTAGAAGACCAGACTGGATGGTCTTCTAAAAACTATAGAAGTTTTTTAGTTAATTATTTTTTTAAAATAATAGTATATAGCAAATAGTACAATATTATATACTATAGTTTAATAGTATACTATTTACTATATACTATATTTTTTATTTTTATTTTTATTTTTTATTTTTTTTATTTTTTATTTTATTTTATTTTTTTATTATACTTTAAGTTCTAGGGTACATGTGCATAACGTGCAGGTTTGCTACATATGTATATATGTGCCATGTTGGTGTGCTGCACCCATCAACTCATCAGCACCCATCAATTCATCATTTATATCAGGTATAACTCCCCAATGCAATCCCTCCCCCATCCCCCCTCCCCATGATAGGCCCCATTGTGTGATGTTCCCCTTCCTGAGTCCAAGTGAGCTCATTGTTCAGTTCCCACCTATGAGTGAGAACATGCGGTGTTTGGTTTTCTCTTCTTGTGATAGTTTGCTAAGAATGATGGTTTCCAGCTGCATCCATGTCCCTACAAAGGACGCAAACTCATCCTTTTTTATGGCTGCATAGTATTCCATGGTGTATATGTGCCACATTTTCTTAATCCAGTCTGTCACTGATGGACATTTGGGTTGATTCCAAGTCTTTGCTATTGTGAATAGTGCCGCAATAAACATACGTGTGCATGTGTCTTTGTAGTAGCATAATTTATAATCCTTTGGGTATATACCCAGTAGTGGGATGGCTGGGTCATATGGTACATCTAGTTCTAGATCCTTGAGGAATTGCCATACTGTTTTCCATAATGGTTGAACTAGTTTACAATCCCACCAACAGTGTAAAAGTGTTCCTATTTCTCCACATCCTCTCCAACACCTGTTGTTTCCTGATTTTTTAATGATTGCCATTCTAACTGGTGTGAGATGGTATCTCATTGTGGTTTTGATTTGCATTTCTGTGATGGCGAGTGATGATGAGCATTTTTTCATGTGTCTGTTGGCTGTGTGAATGTCTTCTTTTGAGAAATGTCTGTTCATATCCTTTCCCCACTTTTTGATGGGGTTGTTTGTTTTTTTCTTGTATATTTGTTTGAGTTCTTTGTAGATTCTGGAAATTAGCCCTTTGTCAGATGAGTAGATTGCAAAAATTTTCTCCCATTCTGTAGGTTGCCTGTTCACTCTGATGGTAGTTTCTTTTGCTGTGCAGAAGCTCTTTAGTTTAATGAGATCCCATTTGTCAATTTTGGCTTTTGCTGCCGTTGCTTTTGGTGTTTTAGACATGAAGTCCTTGCCCATGCCTATGTCCTGAATGGTACTACCTAGATTTTCTTCTAGGGTTTTTATGGTATTAGGTCTAACATTTAAGTCTCTAATCCATCTTGAATTAATCTTCGTATAATGAGTAAGGAAAGGATCCAGTTTCAGCTTTCTACTTATGGCTAGCCAATTTTCCCAGCACCATTTATTAAATAGGGAATCCTTTCCCCATTTCTTGTTTTTGTCAAGTTTGTCAAAGATCAGATGGTTGTAGATGTGTGGCATTATTTCTGAGGACTCCGTTCTGTTCCATTGGTCTATATCTCTGTTTTGGTACCAGTACCATGCTGTTTTGGTTACTGTAGCCTTGTAGTATAGTTTGAAGTCAGGTAGCGTGACGCCTCCGGCTTTGTCCTTTTGACTTAGGATTGTCTTGGCAATGCGGGCTCTTTTTTGGTTCCATATGAACTTTAAAGCAGTTTTTTCCAATTCTGTGAAGAAACTCATTGGTAGCTTGATGGGGATGGCATTGAATCTATAAATAACCTTGGGCAGTATGGCCATTTTCACGATATTGATTCTTCCTATCCATGAGCATGGTATGTTCTTCCATTTGTTTGTGTCCTCTTTTGTTTCACTGAGCAGTGGTTTGTAGTTCTCCTTGAAGAGGTCCTTTACATCCCTTGTAAGTTGGATTCCTAGGTATTTTATTCTCTTTGAAGCAATTGTGAATGGAAGTTCATTCCTGATTTGGCTCTCTGCTTGTCTGTTACTGGTGTATAAGAATGCTTGTGATTTTTGCACATTAATTTTGTATCCTGAGACTTTGCTGAAGTTGCTTATCAGCTTAAGAAGATTTTGGGCCGAGACGATGGGGTTTTCTAAATATACAATCATGTCATCTGCTAACAGGGACAATTTGACTTCTTCTTTACCTAACTGAATACCCTTGATTTCTTTCTCTTGCCTGATTGCCCTAGCCAGAACTTCCAACACTATGTTGAATAGGAGTGGTGAGAGAGGGCATCCCTGTCTTGTGCCAGTTTTCAAAGGGAATTTTTCCAGTTTTTGCCCATTCAGTATGATATTAGCTGTGGGTTTGTCATAAATAGCTCTTATTATTTTGAGGTACGTTCCATCAATACCGAATTTGTTGAGCATTTTTAGCATGAAGGGCTGTTGAATTTTGTCAAAAGCCTTTTCTGCATCTATTGAGATAATCATGTGGTTCTTGTCTTTGGTTCTGTTGATATGCTGGATTACGTTGATTGATTTGCGAATGTTGAACCAGCCTTGCATCCCAGGGATGAAGCCCACTTGATCATGGTGGATAAGCTTTTTGATGTGCTGCTGAATCCGGTTTGCCAGTATTTTATTGAGGATTTTTGCATCGATGTTCATCAGGGAGATTGGTCTAAAATTCTCTTTTTTTGTTGCGTCTCTGCCAGGCTTTGGTATCAGGATGATGTTGGCCTCATAAAATGAGTTAGGGAGGATTCCCTCTTTTTCTATTGATTGGAATAGTTTCAGAAGGAATGGTACCAGCTCCTCCTTGTACCTCTGGTAGAATTCAGCTGTGAATCCATCTGGTCCTGGGCTTTTTTTGGTGGGTAGGCTATTAATTATTGCCTCAATTTCAGAGCCTGCTATTGGTCTATTCAGGGATTCAACTTCTTCCTGGTTTAGTCTTGGGAGAGTGTACGTGTCCAGGAAATTATCCATTTCTTCTAGATTTTCTAGTTGATTTGCGTAGAGGTGTTTATAGTATTCTCTGATGGTAGTTTGTATTTCTGTGGGGTCGGTGGTGATATCCCCTTTATCATTTTTTATTGCGTCTATTTGATTCCTCTCTCTTTTCTTCTTTATTAGCCTTGCTAGCGGTCTGTCAATTTTGTTGATCTTTTCAAAAAACCAACTCCTGGATTCATTGATTTTTTGGAGGGTTTTTTGTGTCTCTATCTCCTTCAGTTCTGCTCTGATCTTAGTTATTTCTTGCCTTCTGCTAGCTTTTGAATGTGTTTGCTCTTGCCTCTCTAGTTCGTTTAATTGTGATGTTAGAGTGTCAATTTTAGATCTTTCCTGCTTTCTCTTGTGGGCACTTAGTGCTATAAATTTCCCTCTACACACTGCTTTAAATGTGTCCCAGAGATTCTGGTATGTTGTATCTTTGTTCTCATTGGTTTCAAAGAACATCTTTATTTCTGCTTTCATTTCGTTATGTACCCAGTAGTCATTCAGGAGCAGGTTGTTCAGTTTCCATGTAGTTGAGCGGTTTTGATTGAGTTTCTTAGTCCTGAGTTCTAGTTTGATTGCACTGTGGTCTGAGAGACAGTTTGTTACTATACTATATACTATACTATAGTATACTATTTGCTATTAAATAGTAATAGTATTACTAGTTACATAGTATATTGTTTACTAATAGTAAATAGTATAATATATAGTATTTATCACATTGCATTGTAGTTTTTAAAAGACCAAGCATAGTATTTATCAGATAATATTTATAGTATTTATCATAATACCATAATTTGTATTATAGCTTTTTGTTGTTGTTTTTTGTTTTTGAGACGGAGTTTTACTCTTGTTGCCCAGGCTAGAGTGCAATGGCATTATCTTGGCTCACTGCAGCCTCCACCTCCCAGGTTCAAGTGATCCTCTTGCCCCAGCCTCCTGAGTAGCTGGGATTACAGGCATGCACCACAATGCCCTGCTAATTTTTGTATTTTTAGTAGAGATGGGATTTCACCATGTTGACCAGGCTAGCCTTGAAGTCCTGACCTCAGGTGATCCTCCCGCCTTGGCCTCCCAAAGTGCTGGGATTACAGGCGTGAGCCATCACGCCCGACCTTTTTCTTTCTTTTTTTTTTTCTTTTTTCTTTTTTCCAGCTCAGACTGGAGTGCAGTAGCACAATCTCAGTTCACTGCAACCTCTGCCTCCTGAATTCAAGCAATTCTCCTGCCTCAGGCTCCCCAGTAGATGGGATTACAGACGCGTGCCACCACGCCTGGCTAATTTTTGTATTTTTAGTAGAGAGAGGGTTTTGCCACGTTGGCCAGGTTGGTCTCAAACTCCTCACATCGGGTGATCTGCGCGCCTCGGCCTCCCAAAGTGCTGGGATTACAGGTGTGAGCCACCGCGTCTGGCCACACATTACAGTTTTTAGAAGACCAGAGTGGATGTTAATTGTTTAAAAAAAAATTCTGAGTTAATTATTGATATAGCAAGTATATTATTTATCAGATTTCATTATAGTTAGTTTAGACCCACTCTAAATAGTCAGTTTTTTAAATTATTCATTCTTTCATTAGTATTTATTGTTTTCGTGAGGCATGTTTTTTGAGACAGACTCTGTCACCCAGGCTCTGGAGAGCAGTGGCACGATCTTGGCTTACTGCAACCTCCGCCTCCCAGGTTCAAGCGGTTCGCCTGCTTCAGCCTTCTAAGTAGCTGAGATTACAGGTGCATGCCTACATGCTCGGCTAATTTTTGTATTTTTAGTAGAGACAGGGTTTCACCATGTTGGCCAGGCTGGTCTTGAACTCCTGACCTCAGGTGATCCACCCGTCTCGGCCTCCCAGAGTGTTGGGATTACGGGCGTGACCCATCACACCTAGCCTCAGTAGTATTTATTGTGTGTTCAGTAATGAGCAAAATAACCTAGTCTCTGCCTTCTTCAAGTGTACAGTAGAAAAGGTAAGCTTCAAACATATACAATACATAATTACATATTATGATGTGTGCTATCAAAGGAAGTAGCTTCTAGTAATATAGATAACAAAGGGGTCTAATTTGGATTGGGAAGACCTTGTTGTAATGACATTTACTCTGAGATTTGACAGATGTTTAGGTGTTAGCCTGGTGACAAGTTGGTGGAACAATCCTTCCAAGAAGCAGAGGGTACATTGGAAATCTAAGGTAAAAAAGCAGCACTATTCAACAGAATTTTCAATGATGGAAATGTTCTATATCTGTACTACCCAGTGTCGTAGCTCCTAGCCAAATAGGAGTATGAAGCATTTGAAATGTAACTGAGAAACTGAATAACTAATTTACATTTAACTAACCACATGTGGCTATGTCTACTGTTCTGAGACAGGCATACTTAGAGCATTGAAGAATTGACTGATGGCCATTGTGGTTATAGCATAATAAGCAAGCAAGAGGGAAGAGTGGCAACAGACAGGCAGAGAATAGTAAGGAATTTGGACTTTATCTGTAACAGGAAGCTATTGAGGATAGTGCCGGTGCTGGTGGCCGACAGCTGATAAAGCTAGAAATGACATCTGATTTCTATTTTTTTAATGGTTTAACTACAGATTAGCCTTGCAAACATTGTAATTTGTAGTATCCTTAGTTCATCACGTGGATAGTATCATATTTTACAAGAATACATAAGTTCCTCAAGATAATTATTTTAAAAGAATTTTCTCAGGTTCTGTCCATTAAGAGGATTTCCTTATGTCACTTAGAGAAAATCAAGCTTCACCTGTTATCTTTTTTTTTTTTTTTTTTTTAAAGACAGAGTATCACTCTGTCACCCAGGCTGAAGTGCAGTGGTGCGATCTTGGCTCACTGCAAGCTCTGCCTCCCAGGTTCATAGTCATTCTCCTGCCTCAGCCTCCCGAGTAGCTGGGACTACAGGTGCCCGCCACCACGCCCGACTAATTTTTTGTATTTTTAGTAGAGACGGGGTTTCACTGTGTTAGCCAGGATGGTCTCAATCTCCTCACTTCGTGATCCGCCCGCCTCGGCCTCCCAAAGTGCTGGGATTACAGGCATGAGCCACCGCGCCTAGCCTCACCTATTATCTTCTAAAAGTGCTGTTCTCCAAAGCAAGAGAGGACTTTGACCACTGAAGAGAGAATGCTTAGCCATTTTTAAAGAACCAATCTTTGTTTACCATTTTAGATAAAAAGAAAGAACCTCGTGATGTAAGAAATTTTGACTATACTGCTCGAAGTTGGACTGGAAAATCTCCCAAACAATTTCTGATTGATTGGGTCAGGAAGAATCTTCCCAAGAGTCCAAATCCTTCCTTTGAAAAAGTTGCAGTAGGTAGATACTGGAAATGTAGGTATGTTTTGTTTTTGTTTTTGTTTTGATTAACTCAATGAACTTTAGAAAAATGTAAGGTGGAAATCTTTTTGTTTCCTGTGAGTTAAGCAGACATTTAGGAAGCTCTCAATTCTACATGTCAGGTTTATTGTCTGATAGATTATCATTATCTAATACATGCCTTCCATGGAAATATTTAAACAATTAACAAATTTGAGTTTAATGTTAATGGAATTCTGAATTTTTTTAATCTGACTTTATCAACTGTATTTTTTAAAAATGTGTTTGCTTCTTTGTAGGGTTAGGGTAATCAAGTCTGAAGATGATGTCCTGGTAGTATGCCCTACAATCTTAACAGAGGATGGCATGCAAGCTCAGCACCTGGGAGCTACTTTAGCCCTTTATCGTTTAGTTAAAGGGCAGGTAAGACTTTTTAGGCCTAACTATATCTGTATGTGGAAGGCAGTATTTAATTATGGTTCAATTTTTCTCTTTAGTGACTATTTTTCTGATTAATCCTTTCTCATTATTCCTAATTTGGCTTCCTTTCAACCCTAAACACAGTTTGATCTTTCTTTCCTCTTAGACTAGAAGTCTGAAAGAGAGAGTATGATGATCCGACTTTTGGAGCTATGCTAAAAACAGTTGATAGTGTGGTTGAATTAAGGAGAATTTTTGTTTTGAGACAGCATCTCGTTATATTGCCCAGGCTGGAGTTGTGTGGCAGAGTCATAGCTCACTGCAGCCTCAAGTGATCCTCCTGCCTCAGCCTCCTGAATAGCTGGGACTACAGGCACGTGCCACCACATCCAGCTAATTTTTTAAAACAGATTTTATAGAGACAAAATCTCACTATATTGCCCAGGCTGAAAATTTTTTGTTTGTTTTCCTTTAATGTTATATTGTCTCTCTTAACTTAAAAAATTTATATAGATATTGCTTCCATTTTTCAATTTTAGGTTATATTAACAATACACTTCCAGTTTCAGGAAGGATTAAAATAAAGTGCTACTGAAGGAATGCTCTTTTTTAAAATTTTGGATTGTCAGAATGCTCTTTTTTAAAATTTTGGATTGTCAGTATTTCCTTTTTACAGTAAATGTGTTTCTTTCTTCATAGGAAATTAGAACCTTCGAAAATTTTAGACACTGATTAAGTAGAACTCTGGACAGTAGTTCTTTCCCTATTTCTGCCAGTAAAAGTTATTAATGTCTTTATTTCCCTTATTTTGCAAAATAAGGCACTATGAACTATTTGCTTGATAAAAATGACTATCAGTATCAGAGAGATAATTGTGGATTCTTTATAGCACAGAATTAAGATAACTTAGATTCCATCCAGTATAGTTCATTTAAAATACTTTGACCTGTAACATTATACAACTGCCAGAATCTCAAAAGAACTGCTTTATGGTTCATTAACATTTTATATAGTGCCACTGCAGGAATAAGTAATAGACATTTGTTCAGTAGTTTAACATGTTCCAAGAGTAAGCACCTCACATATCTTAACTAAACCTCAGAATATGCCTATAAGGGAGGTACAATTACTAGCCCCATTTTAAAAATGCAGAAGCTGAGACACATAGAGGTTAAGTGAATTGTGCAAGGTTACACAGCTAGTCAGTCAAGAAGCCTGAATATGATGTGCTGTTCTTGAATTTGCATCGTACACATACATATATTAAAGTAATAATAATTTGAGTCAAATTATATTTTAAGATGAATATATCCTTTTAAGTGCTAATCTATTGAATTTTAAGTGCTATCCTTTTAAGTGCTAATCTATTGTATTTCCATATTGAATAGTTAGTGAAAATAACATACTGCTGTTTTTACTTTAGTCAGTTCATCAGTTACTTCCTCCCACTTACCGAGATGTTTGGCTGGAGTGGAGTGATGCAGAAAAGAAAAAGGAAGAATTAAATAAAATGGAAACCAATAAACCACGTGATCTTTTTATTGCCAAACTTCTGAATAAATTGAAACAGCAGCAACAGCAGCAACAACAGCATTCTGAAAATAAGAGAGAAAGCTCTGAAGATCCTGAGGAATCTTGGGAAAATTTGGTTTCGGATGAGGATTTTTCTGCACTGTCCTTGGAATCAGCAAATGTGGAAGATTTGGAACCTGTTAGAAACCTCTTTAGAAAGTTGCAAAGCACACCTAAGTATCAGAAACTTCTAAAGGAAAGACAACAGTTACCTGTATTTAAACATCGGGACTCAATTGTTGAAACTCTTAAAAGGCACCGGGTAGTGGTTGTGGCAGGTGAAACAGGGAGTGGTAAAAGTACTCAGGTACCACATTTTCTATTGGAAGATTTGCTTCTAAATGAGTGGGAAGCAAGTAAATGTAACATTGTCTGTACTCAACCCCGAAGAATCTCAGCAGTGAGTTTAGCCACCAGAGTATGTGATGAATTGGGCTGTGAAAATGGACCTGGAGGAAGGGTAAGCTGTCATTCAACTCCACCTCAGTGAATGGTGACATTATTCACCTTTGCTTTTGTGATCCAAATGGAATGTGTACCATATGTGAATTTTCACTGTTACTGGTTGACCAGTAGCACATTTCAGGCACTTTTCGTGTTTTCTTTGATAGATGTGATAGTATGCCACTGTCCTATGAGAAGGATTATCAGTAGTTCTGTCATTAAAATTCTCTTAGAAAAAATATATTAACTATAATAATTGAATATTCAAATATGTTACCCACTAAATTGAACAGCCAAAGAATGTGGACAAACTCAAATTCTACTAAAATATATCTCAAGTTTTTGCAAACCTTTTTCTGTGGAATGTATTCCTGAATGATTTTCATTCTTTTCAGTGAGCAGAAGGGAAAAACAGTATAATTAAAATGCTAGTATTTTCCAACCCCATATTTTTTTAAAAAATGAGAAAAGTACTTAAATGTCTATTGTCATGCATTTTGCCATGCTAGTATATACAAAACTGGCCAGACCTTAACCAGAGTGACTGCAAAGTATACAAATTAGTTAATTAAACTAGTTAGAACCAAATATGACGAATTGCAATTTCATATAATTCTGATTATTTATACTTTGAATTGTTCATTCTGGAGATGGCATATTATATTTTTATCTCTAAACTGGGTACCCCTTCATTAAAAGTTTTCTATTTAGCAAAATTGTCTGGGTTTCTGTCATGGAATAGAGGAGGAAAAAAAAGGCACAGTTTCTGCTCTTAGAGAATGACAGACATATATACAAATAAGACAATGGAATGACTGAAGGAGTAAGAAAGAAAATGTGATGGGGGATGTTATGTTAAAATTCCACTAGGCACTACTAGAAGGATACTAGCTGCTTTTTAATGACAGCAAATTTTATGAGATCTTGGTAGAAAAGTAGACCAAATTATAGAAGCTGCTTAAAATTTCATTCCTGAGTACCTCAATATTTTGCTTCATGATTATTTAGGAAGAAATTAATTCAACATTTATTAATGTTTTAATAATCATATTAATGGTATTTAAATAAGGTGACCAGTTTTTTCCTCAACATCTTGAAAAGAGCAAAAATTTTGGGGCTGGGTATGGTGGCTCATGCCTATAATCCCAGCACTTTGGGAGGCTGAGGTGGGGGGATCACCTGAGGTCAGAAGTTTGAGGCCAGCCTGGCCAACATGGTGAAACCCCATCTCTACTAAAAATACAAAAATTACCTGGGTGTAGTGGCATGCCCTTGTAATCCCAGCTAAGTGGGAGGCTGAGACAAAAGAATCGCTTGAACCCAAGAGATGGAAGTTGCAGTGAGCCGAGATTGCACCACTGCACTCCAGCCTAGGCCACAAGAATGAAACTCCATTTGAAAAAAAAAAAAAAGTTTTTCTGTTCAAATTTGCCAAAATATAAAATATATTTTAAAGCTTTATAGAGTTGAAGACCATGGGAAAATGCTTTTAATAATAAATTGCACTGAACAGATTTGCTAATGTATTTATTAATAAAGTAATAATTATTAATATATTATTAATAAATTGTACTAGATTACTTACAGTGCTTCATTTAGCAGCAAGATCAGCACTTCTGCTTCACTTTTTAAAGCTTGTTTCCCATATTACTCATGAGAATCTAATCAAGGCCTTATGTTCTCCCTTTAGAATTCATTGTGTGGGTATCAGATCCGGATGGAATCTCGAGCTTGTGAATCTACTAGGTTACTCTATTGTACAACAGGGGTTTTGCTAAGGAAACTTCAAGAAGATGGTCTTCTAAGTAATGTGTCTCATGTTATTGTAGATGAGGTGAGTGGATTCTATAGTTGTATTCAAAAATTTGAAATATTTTTGTATTAAAAAGATGTTACTCCTAATACTAGATAACATTTTCTTTATGCTTACTAAATTATTATATACTTTCCATATAATAATTTCTTGTAACAAATGTATCTCCTGTTGGTTTAATAAATACTATGTAATATTTGCTATATGCTTAATGCTGTTCAAAGTGTTATGTATAGCATATGTGTGTGTAGGACAGTAGGCAGTGAATTCATTTAATTCTTCTAGTAACCCAGTGAAGCAGATATCCTTATTTTAAACTGAGGTACAGAGAGGTCATACAGCCTGCTCAAGTGTTCATAGGCAGTAATTTCTGTAGCTGGAGGTTCAACCCCAAGCAATTTAGCTTCAGTCTGTATTCTTAACAGTATACTGCCTCTCAACTACTACATTTAGTTGTTAAAGAATCTGCTGTAATTCTTACAAAAAATAAGAAGTCTTCGTCACTATATCACTTTATTGGTAGATATACCTCAACGTGAATCAAATTTGAATGCACACTTACATTGAATTATGCTATAAGTTTCTCCTTATTATTTTAAATGCCATAGGAGCCTAGTGTATATAAACTAATTTGCTTGTGTATAATTTTTCAAGAACAGATAAGATATATACCATTCGTGTTATTCAGAAAATGAAATTAAAAATCTCCCCAATATAAAGTTTTTGTAAATGTCGTTAATTCACTAAGTTCAGAAACCAATAGTGAAAGTTCATTCATTCATTGATTTTTAATTAATAGACTATATATAATTGGGTTATTTTCCTCCTTTTGGTTAGAAATTATTAGAAGCATAGAAAGGTAGAAAAATGAAAAGAAAAAGTATGATTTCATGATTCAGAAAAAAATGTTAATCTTTAATTTGTATATTTGTATGTGTATATTTAATATGTGTATTTATAATTCTTTCACATTAGTCAACAAAAACCTTTTTTTTTTTTTTTTTTGGAGACAGAGTCTTGCTCTGTCACCAGACTGGAGTGCAGTGGCGTGTTCTCGGCTCACTGCAACCTCCACCTCCTGGATTCAAGCAATTCTCCTGCCTCAGCCTCTTGAGTAAGCTGGGACTAGGCGTGTGCCACCACATCCACCTAATTCTTGTATTTTTGGTAGACGGTGTTTCACCATGTTGGCCAGGCTGGTCTCGATCTCCTGACCTCATGATCCGCCCATCTCAGCCTCCCAACGTACTGGGATTATAGGCATGAGCCACCATGCCTGGCCCAAAAACATGATTTTTAAAAGTAGCTTTATACTAGTATATAATTTGGATGGTCCCATAATTTATTCAGCTATTTTCCGCTTGTCAGATAAGTTTGAGTGAAGACATTTTAAAATAACCTAATTAATATTTTGATAATAAATAAATTATAGGAATTTTTATCTAAGGAGTCTTTATTCCTTAACGGGAGAGAACACTGTACTGTTGTTACAGGAGCAACAGGTTTGTATGCTCACTATGTAGTAACCGACTAATGCACTGAGACAGTAGAGTTTGCAGCAGAGAAAGTGTTTAATGGTTGCAGGGCACCAAGCAAGGAGATGAGGAGACCCTCAATCTATCTCCCAGAGGAGTTACGGGCTTTTAAGGGGATTTTGGAAGGCAAGGGATTGGAAAATTGGCATCATTGATTGGTAAGGGTAAAGAGAATAAAAATCATTAGGATGTAGAAACTGCATTATTTGGGGAGTCAGCTCTTTGTGGGGTCCTTCATACCAGCTGGCATCAGTGGGGTCCTTCAGATCAGCTTTGAGTCAATAGTTTCACTGGTACATAGGACCTGAAGGAATTTCTCAAATGGAAAACGTACCATTTCATAATGTTCAAGTTATCTATAGAGCAGTTAAGGGGAACGATAATCTAGGGTCTGTGTGATTCTAGGACAATAGTCAGTGAACAACTTTCTTCCTTGATTAATTTTATAAAGTTTATAGGGATGGTTTCACTCTTATCACTAAAATATCAAAGAGCTGAATGGCTGCTTTTTTATCTGGCCCATAGGCTCCTGCGGGAAGGGAGTAGAGGTAAGGTGTTACAATTGTGGCTTTGTATGACCAAGACCTGGATTTAATCAGTATCATCAAGGGTCAATGTGAGCCAAAATGCTGATTTTTTTTTCGTATTACCATTCTTAAAATAAGCTACAATATATTTATAGTGAGAAATTCTTACTGTTAGGTAAGTTGAAATATCTGTAGCAGTTAATAAGTTCTGTTGAACCCCAAATTATTACCAGAAAATTGCTTGGTAAATATAGATCAGGATGAGCTCTAAAAACCAGACCAACTTCAGGAAGTTGTATTCTTTCATGGTTTTGTATTAGCCATTCGTAGACACAGTTAACTGAATTGAGCTCCAATGTGATCCCATCAACCTCTTAGACACTACAGCAAGTAAAAAAAACCTAGAAGTGAAATTCATTGTCATGTTAAGTATTTATTGTAAGAGATGTCAGGACAAAGTCCATGACATACAGGAACCTCTTTATGAAGACAGAATAATGCTTCTTCTGGCCTATTAGGAATTGTGTGATTTTAGTTTGTAGTCAGTGTGTGAATTGAGTAGATTTTCTTGATGGTTGATAGTGTGCTTACAGCCAAATTTTATGCCCATCTATACCAAGTATACTTAATAGTATGCATTTTTATTTGCTCTATTTTATGTTCTATCCTTATTTTTTTCCTTTTAAAAAAAAATCTGGCCAGGTGCAGTGGCTTGCACCTATAATGCCAGCAATTTGGGAGGCTGAGGCGGGAGGATCACTTGAGCCCAGGAGTTTGCGACCAGCCTGGGCAATATAAGGGAGACCTCCTCTCTCCAAAAAAAAAAAAAAATTAGCTAGGTTTGGTGGCTTTTGCCTGTAGTCCTGTCTACTCACCTATAGTCCCATCTGCTTGTAAGGCTGAGGTGGAGGATTGCTTGAGCCTGGGAGGTCAAGGCTGTAGTGAGCTGTGGTAGTGCCACTGTGCTCCAGCCTGGGCAACAGAGCGAGACCCTGTCTCAAAATAACAAACAAAAAAGCCTTATTTGTATAAATTCATATCTATTTGATGAAGTTTTCCAGATCTATGCCTTCCATCAGATTTCTTTCTTGAGCGTCAGACTTAAATATCTAGCTACCATCTAGATACCTTCAGTCTCAGGAACTCCAAACTCAGCAGTTTTACTACTCAACATCTCTCCTCCCTGTTCATCTTGTATAACTTGCCCCTTCTGCTCTCTTCTAAATCTCTGAATGATCCCCAGTCACCTGATCAAACCACCAAAGTAAAAATGTCTTTAAGATTTTTCCTTCTTTCTCCCACATCCCCTGAATCCAGTCAGCTAGTCCTTTTATTTTGCCTTTCTCAAGTACATTTACTTGTCTCTGTATTCACTGGTGTTACCCTTGAAGACACCACCGTTATTTCTTTAATTACTACAAAAGTCTCTAATGAATTAAACTTCCTGCTTTGTTTTGCTCTCCTCCACTACATTTTCCACATTGTAGCCAGGA
Organism: Piliocolobus tephrosceles; assembly: GCF_002776525.5. NCBI lineage: Eukaryota > Metazoa > Chordata > Mammalia > Primates > Cercopithecidae > Piliocolobus > Piliocolobus tephrosceles. The sequence goes on from NC_045437.1 coordinate 64,191,894, forward strand.
TTATCCTTTTTAAAATAAAACTCAGACCACATGATTCCTCTGCTTTAAAATGCTTTAATCACTGCCCTTCCTGACTCATTAGGAAAAAGTCACAACTCCTTAACCCAGTTTACAAGGCCTTACAGGGCAGTTTATTGAGTATCTTACCAGCTTTATTTCTGACCCATCTCCCATCCCATGCTCAAGTCATTGTTTTTGTTTCTCCAGTTCCTGAAAGTTAGTATGATCCTTCTTTCTACCATGAATTCATACACACTGTGTACCTTAACATGAATGCTTTTTTCTCCTTTTTTCGTCCCGTTTCTTCCTCCTCTTTTTCTTTTCATACTCATCCCTCAGTCCTCAGCATCAATGGCATTTGTCTTAGTAGTCGCCTTGACCATCGGGATTAGTTCTCCTTCATATATAATTTCAAACCATCCTATACAGCATCTTCTTACTGCACTGAAAACTCAAAGGAAGAGAACTCTCTTGGTTGCTTTTTAAACTCCAGCATCTAGCACAATGCTGAGTACTTACTGTTAGGCTCTGTTCTAAGGGCTTTGCATTATCTCATTTGATTGTCACAACTCTATGAAATTTGCATTATTTGTATTCTCCTTTTATAGAAGAAATAGACCCAGAATATTTAAATGACTTTACCTAAGTCATTTAAATTTCCCCAAGTCACACTGTAAGTGGCCAAGAATTGGACCCTAGCAATTGATTCCAGAGTCTGAACACTTAACCCCTGCTGCCTCCCTTCCAAACAAATGAATGATAAAACCTGTTTTGTTATCTTGATATACTTTATCCTTTTGTGCTACCTTAAATCTGTTATAAAATAGAGTAGAAATAAGTCACAGTACAGAAAGTTGGAAGATAGACTCAGAGTCAACAGATACTAAAGTTCTGACAGTATACCTCATCCATGCTCTTCCCTAAAATGGATGTGTTAGAAGAGCATAAAACCCTTTTTTCTGACAGTGATAGAGATTCTCTCAGATTCCTGCTAGTTAATGCCTCTTTTTCTACCTAGTAGATAAACCATATGTCTTGTAATGGTGACAGTATAGTTTTATATTAGTGGCAGAGATTTAGCAGTCACTCTTGCTTCTAAGTGAAATTTGGGATATACCCTACATCTTTTCTTTTTTTCTGAGACAGAGTCTCACTCTGTCGCCCAGGCTGGAGTGTAGTGGTATGAGCTTGGCTCACTGCAACCTCTGCCTCCTGGGTTCAAGTGATTCTCCTGCCTCAGCCTCCCAGATAGCTGGGATTACAGGTGCACACCACCGTACCTGGCTAATACTAGTATTTTTAGTAGAGACAGGGTTTCGCCATGTTGGCCAGGGTGGTCTCAAACTCCCAACCTCAGGTGATCCACCCGTGTCGGCCTCCCAGAGTGCTCAAATTACAAGTATGAGCTACTGGCAATAAGGAATTCCTTTTTCACGCATCCCTCAAACTTAGAGTTGTACCCAGCCTTATCAGCTACATCTGATCTGATTTGCAAACCATCTCCTAGGGTAGAATCATGCTGTCATGGCTAATCTAGTTTATTATATGATTTTCAGTGACTTCAATTTTAGAGAATGACTTTATTTTCAGTTCTGAAGATCTGCCTTATTTAAAACATACAGCTTCTCCCTCCCTGCACATGTACTGACTGTACTTAGATATTGAATAACTTTTAGTAAATCTGGGTGTCTGATTGTTCAAGCCTCTTACTAGAATTTATACAATATATGAAGAATTTTTTTATTCCCTTTTTAAAACTAGGTTCATGAAAGAAGTGTCCAGTCAGACTTCCTACTAATTATCTTGAAGGAAATTTTACAGAAACGTTCTGATCTACACTTGATTCTAATGAGTGCCACTGTGGACAGCGAAAAATTTTCTACATATTTCACACACTGCCCCATTCTCAGAATTTCAGGAAGAAGTTATCCTGTTGAGGTAAGTTTTCTTTATAATATGTGTATAAGCAGAAACTGCATTACCAACAGGTTCTTTCCCTGGGAGATGGGTGCTTGTAGTCTGAGGCCAGAACTATTCCTAGGTTCAGTGAGTCGTCAGAGGAGGGGGACATAGCCTTAAGAATCAGATGGCTGTTACTGCCTTGCCTGAGGCTGGATAGGAGAGAAAGGAGGGTGTTGACTCAAGACAGCCCTGAGGGCTAAAAAACATAAAACTATTTTCACATGAAAATCATTATATTCAGATTAAGAGTTGCCGCCCTTCCCTGGTCATCTAATGGTCAGGGGGAAAAAAAAAAAGAGTGGCTACCTGGCAATAAGGAACTCCTTTTTCACCCACCCCTCAAATTTAGGGTTGTCTTTAAAGCTTCCTTTCTACATATTCTATTCTTGATTCTTACCTTTTCAGTTCAACTAATATAATCTACTCTTAACTGTTTCACATTATATGTATATATATAAATATATCTCATAATGTAATTTGTCTTGAGGCTTTAGAGACAATCCTTCTCTGTCAACCAAGTCTTCATTCCCAAATAATACTAAAAATTTTTTTTCATAATATTCTAAATTAGTGTTTGGTGACATTCAAAAGGTGGTGTCCCCTTGTTCTCTTTAAAATGATATTTACTAAAATGAATTTGAATTCACCCATTTATATGCCTTATTCTATGCAGGTTTTTCATCTTGAAGATATAATAGAAGAAACAGGTTTTGTACTGGAGAAAGACTCAGAATATTGTCAGAAGTTTCTGGAAGAGGAAGAAGAAGTAACCATTAATGTTACAAGCAAAGCCGGGGGAATAAAAAAATATCAGGTAAAAAGAAAATATTTTGAAAGATATCAGATAATGATATCCAGGGCCTAAGCTGCCACAAGAGTTTCAAAATCATATGGTTAACACAGTGAATTTGAGTATAATTTGATAGATGAGGAACAGATCTGAGAATGAACCAATTTTAAAGGTTGTTTCTTTAATCTTTATTTCATAGACTGTAGTCTTTGATTTGTGATACTTTGATTGTCCTCTTAAACTATTCTGGGCCATCTAGGTACACATACAAAATCAAGGACCATACAAGTTAGAAGCAACTTCTTACAACAATTTTGTAACAGTGATCAGTTATTGAGTAGTACATTAGTAGTGATTTTTCTCTACTTCATCTCAACACCATAGGTGATCAGAATAGGGCAGGTCTGAAATCTAGATCCTTGCCATTGGTTTTCTTAGCCTCTGTCCTGGCAGGAGCAGGGCAGAGGCAAGATGGTGATAGGTAGATATAGATAGATAGATAGATAGATAGATAGATAGATAGATAGATAGATAGATAGATAGATAGAGATAGATAGATACATATATACGTACGTACGTACATACATACATACTGAAGCTGTGTAGGGCATAGTTCTTCCTGGGAAGTTAGTTTCAATTACATGTTTTCAGAAATATCAAAAAAAATCCTGCATTTTAGCCAGTGGTACTAGATCCAGCATTTTTGTCATATCCATGATATTTCATGCATGTTTCCAATTTGATGAAAACACAGAGTTAAAGTTATCTTTATATTTTTATTAAGCAGATAGACCAAGAAAGCAAAAATTAAAATCTTGCCCTAAAACACCAGAGGTAAAAATTACTAACTAAAGAAAGACTTTAGAAAAATATAATTATTTCAAAAGAGATGACTGGAATTCAGGAGCCAAAGTAGAATGTAGAAGGAATGAGCCAGGTACAAACTACTTATTAAAGTTATGACCTCTCTTGGCCTGGCTGCTTTTTGGTTGCCACAGAATGATGCATACATGGTTACAATATGCTTTTCTACAATTATTTTAGTATGTATATGCCAAGATAAAAAGGTTTTGCTATACCTAAGGGCTGGATGACGTTATAGGAGAGAGATGATACCTCCTGATACTCTCGCCACTATTAAGTATATTCTTTCTGTATCTTAACAAAATAGTAATGGTGACAATGAGAAAAATATAGATTTGATGAATGCAAATACCGCCTTTTTTCCTTCTTTGTCTTACAAAAATACTTAATATTTTTATTCAGCTCCCTCTGGTTGGATTTCTTTTAGGAATACATCCCAGTTCAGACTGGAGCAAATGCTGATTTAAATCCATTTTACCAAAAGTACAGCAGCCGCACTCAGCATGCTATTCTATACATGAATCCTCATAAAATCAACCTGGATCTCATTTTGGAACTTCTTGCATACTTAGGTATATTTCTATTTCTAATGGGTCTCCATTTTATTTGATAAAACATTTCTACTAGCTGGAGATGTAGTGTTAATATTTTATATGCTGTTCCTTTTATCTTCTTATTTTGAATATTGTATCTTTTTTTAATTTCAGATAAAAGTCCCCAGTTCAGAAATATTGAAGGAGCAGTATTGATCTTTTTACCAGGTCTTGCTTATATTCAGCAGTTGTATGATCTTCTGTCAAATGATAGAAGATTTTATTCTGAACGGTAACTACACATCTTCATTATATTCCTGGTTGTTTTAAAATAGGAAAATATTTGGTACATTAAAACCCTTGATCAGAGTTTTCAAAGTCTTTTCACCAAAGGTTAAAATTGGCTATGGGGAAGTAAGATTTTTTTGTTTAAACATTTCCATTATAACATGTTATCTACTAAAAATTTTTAGGTACTATATTCTGCATTTGTTCCATTTTATTTTATTTTTGAGACAGATTCTCTCTCTGTTGCCTAGGCTGTAGTGTAGTGGCGTGGTTGCACCTTCAGCCTCAAACTCCTGGGGTCAAGCAGTCCTACCACCTCAGCGTCCTGAGCAGCTGGGACCATAGGCGTGCACCACTACGCCCAGCTAATTTAGAATTTTTTTTTTCATAGAGACAGGGTCTTCCTCTGTTGCCCAGGCTGGCCTGAAACTCCTGGGCTCAAGCGAACTTCTCATCTTGGCCTACCAAAGTGCTAGGGGTTACAGGTGTGAGCCACTGCCTGTAGCCTTCATCTTCTTTTTTTTTTTTTAAGGCAGAGTCTTGCTCTGTTGGCCAGGCTGGAGTGTAGTGGCACAATCTCAGCTTACTGTAACCTCTACCTCCGGGTTGATGTGATTCTCCTGCCTCAGCCTCCCCAAGTAGCTGGGACTACAAGTGCACGCCACCACACCTAGCTAATTTTTATATTTTTACTAGAGATGGGGTTTCACCATGTTGACCAGGCTAGTCTCAAACTCCTCACCTTAGATGATCCACCCATCTCAGCCTCCCAAAGTGCTGGGATTACAGGCATGAGCCACCGCACTCAGCCAGCCTTCATCTTCTTAATAAGATTAAGCAGAGGGAATCCTGTGGTTTAAAAGTAAGATGGTGACTCCTGCCAACCTGCTAAATCGTGCAAAACTCCAACCAAACTGCAGTTTATCAGCCATATATATTTAATCAGCTGTTTACTATATGTTTCAATAGAGTTTATTACTACTGTAATAAACCATACAAGCCACTTCAACATTAGAAAGAACATTAAAAAAATTTAATCCTGTTCACATAATTTGTTTATATTCTCTGTGATGTGTGTATATGAGGTTTCATTGTACAATTCTGTAAACACTTGTGTATGTTTAAATTTTTTCATAGTAAAAAATCTTAAAGTTGCTTGCTATATGCAAATAAATTTTGTTGTTCTTTGCAGTGTCTTCTAAAGAGAAACCCTTGCTAAGAACTATGATTTTAACTTTCAGATATAAAGTGATAGCTCTGCATTCTATTCTTTCAACCCAAGATCAAGCTGCAGCATTCACACTTCCTCCTCCAGGAGTCAGGAAGGTAAAATTTAGTACAGCAAATTTATATGTGATACACCTGAAAATATTTTACGAAGGCAATATAACTTTTTATCTTCAAAGACAGTTGTTAACATTAAGTGCTTGATGTGCACTGCCAACTCCAAGTGTTCTGCGCCTTACCATCATCAGAAGTGAACCCAATGTTACAATTCAAGCATTTGTAGGTTTACATTATGTGCTATTTAAGGGAGAAGACTTCATTGAGAGAGTGCTAGTTGAAAAATATGGTATGCATGTTGCCTGTTGAGGGAAAAAAGTCACAACTTTTTCCCAAGAAGGCATCACAAAGGAGATTGGATATTAGGCATCACAAAGGAGACTGAATATTTAAATCCTGGGAGTATTCTTCTTGTTCTCTAGGCAGATCCTCTCTGATGATTTTTCCTGTACATAAACCATTAGGTAGGTCACAAAGCTAATAAGTACCAGAGCCAGGACAACAACCTAGTTCTTCTCATTAATGTGATTTTTTTTTTCCCTAATAATAGTGAAGGGCTGTGCTCAGCTGTCTTCATTCTCTACCCAGTTTCCCATTCTACTTATGTTTTTTTTGTTTTGAGACGGAGTTTCACAACAACACTCCAGCCTTGTTGCCCAGGCTGGAGTGCAATGGCACAATCTCAGCTCACTGCAACCTCCTCCTCCCGGGTTCAAGTGATTCTCCTGCCTCAGCCTCCTGAGTAGCTGGGATTACAGGCACCTGCCACCAAGCCTGGCTAATTTTTGTATTTTTAGTAGAGACAGGGTTTTGCCAGGTTGGCCAGGCTGGTCTCAAACTCCTGACCACAGGTGATCCTCCTGCCTTGGCCTCCCAAAGTACTCGGATTACAGGTGTGAGCCATTGCGCCCAGCCCTACTTATGTCATTTTTAAGATGATTGACTAGAACTAGGGGAGTGGTATTTTTGTTGGACTAAAAAATCTGTATTTTAGATTTAGTCTAATTAGTAAGCTAAGCTGACAAAACTAGAGTAAATTAAAATTACATAGTAATAGCAAATAGATTGTAAATTTTTGTGACTGAAATTGAAATTCAGTTTTTAAATTTCATCAGCTCATACTAATATAAATAATGATATATTAATGAAAGTAGTCTAAATGTTTTAAGCTTTTTGTTTTTTTTCAGATTGTTTTAGCAACAAATATTGCAGAGACGGGTATCACTATTCCAGATGTTGTATTTGTAATTGATACTGGAAGAACAAAAGAAAATAAGTAAGTTTAAATTTCCCAAATCAAAACATTTTTTAACCTGGAAAGAGGCTGAGGCTCTTGAATTCTTGGAATTCAAGAATTCCAAGGATCTTAGAAAATCCTAAATGTCCTAGTTCTGTCCAAAGCAAAAGCCTTAGAGAAACTATAAGAAACTTTAAAATATCTGAGTAAATGTCAGAATTTCATGTCATGGGTTTTCCCATAAGTAATGCCAGTATAGTGCGACTTTTAAAAAGTACTGAGAAAAATTTTCAAAACACAAATTTTTATAGATTTTTTATTTGCAAAATAAATTGTTTAACAAAAAACATTATTTGTGTAATTTGGAAAAGAAACATGGCTTTTGGAGTAAGAGGTGAATTTAAATCCCTTGAGCAAGTAACATAACATATAACCTCTGTAATCATCAGTTTCCTTATTTGCAAATGGGTAAAATGAAAAATTTTCATTTTATTTTATGTTTTGAGATGGAGTCTTGCTCTGACACCCAGGCTGGAGTGCAGTGGCACAATCTCACTGTAGCCTCCACCTCCCTGGTTCAAGCAGTTCCCGTCTCTGCCTTCTGAGTAGCTGGGATTACAGGCGCTTGCCACCATACTCGGCTAATTTTTTTTTATTTTTAGTAGAGACAGGGTTTCACCATGTTGGCCAGGCTGGTCTTGAACTCCTGACCTCAGGCAGTCTGCCCGCCTTGGCCTCCCAAAGTGCTGGTATTACAGGCATGAGCCACCTCACCCAGTTAAAATGAAAATTTCAAAACTGAAAGTGCCTAGTTCAGTAACTGGAACCTAATAGGTAACTGTAACTAAAGTACTAAAAGTAGTAATCAACAAAAAGATTACCACTGTATAAATAATGTTTATATTACATAAATAGAACAGACCACCTTTAGTAGTCTACTGTAACCTAGATACACTATCCCCTGTTTTAGGAAACCATAGCAATATCTGCAAGAGAGTACCGCTATTCAATAAAAAGTAGATTCTTGATTCTTTGAATTGTACCTCTAGAGAAAATGTTTTCAGGGTTTAACTGTATTGTGAAAAGTATGTTGAATTATAATATTCACAGTAACACTTCTCAAAATATCTCAAAGAATTCTCATTCCTTACTTAATAGATATTCTACTAAATTTTAAAAAGATTCTATGATCAGGTTAGTATGAGAAAGGATAAGTTAAAGAAGTTTTTTTCTTTTGCCAGACTTTTAATTTGTAGTGTATTTAATATGCAATGTTTACTAAATTATTTAAATATGAAGCATAATTTGAGAATTATTGGTCCACAATAATGGAGTTTTTAAGCCTGTATTTAACTTAGTTGTAACAGTCAAATCCAGCTTTCTCCAATTTTGACTTAAGTCAATTATCTACATATTCCCTCCTAAAACATTTCTTCAGGTACCATGAAAGCAGTCAGATGAGTTCTTTGGTCGAGACGTTTGTCAGTAAAGCCAGTGCTTTGCAGCGCCAGGGAAGAGCTGGGCGGGTCAGAGATGGCTTCTGTTTCCGAATGTACACAAGAGAAAGGTATGGCATAGCACTGGAAATGTAAAACACATAAACCAGTACTGTGTGACATTTCTGATAATACGTATTTAGTATTTCTTTATTTTTCAGATTTGAAGGCTTTATGGAATATTCTGTTCCTGAAATCTTACGTGTACCTTTGGAGGAATTATGCCTTCATATTATGGTAATCTCAAGGGAACTCAGATGAATTTTGTCCTTCACCCCTTTCTAGAAAAGAAAAAAATGAACACCTAAACTTACCTTATATTGCTTTAGATTTTCAACTTTTTTACTCTTATTTAATATATGCCCTTATCCATCTTATTATAAGTAAATCCACTGTGTTTGGGTTTTGCCAGACACTTACACTTTACAGATTATCAGCCTCATAACCTAGACTAGTAGTTCTCAACTGGGGGCACTGTTGCCTACCAGGGGACATTGGGCAATGTCAGGAGATATTTTTGGTTGTCATAATTGGACAGGGAGGGTAAATGGTATCTAGTAGGTAGAGATCTGGGATGCTCCTAAACATCTGACAGTTTACAGGGCAGCTCCCTAAAACAAAGAATTATCCAGCCCAAAATATCAGTAGTATGAGATCAAGAAACCCTGACCTAAACAAAGGTCTTCTTTGACTGAAAGATATATAATATCCTTCAGTTCTTAGATTTTTGACTCTATCAAAATCCGGAATTAAGAAACTAAAACTGTGGAGTGGAAAATCTAATCCTTATTCCCTCCCCACCCACACACACACAAACACTCACATACTCTTCCCCCCAACTCCTCTGCCCCCATTATAAAAAAAAAAAAAAAAAAAAAAAAAACAGGATAGCCCTACTAACACATTTTACCCTCTTTGCTCAAAATTTTACTGAAGTCAAATTTAGTTCCAGTACCATCTCATTGGGTAGTGTTAATTCTTTGATTTCATACCAATTTTATTACTTTTTTAATCTGCAGAAATGTAATCTTGGTTCTCCTGAAGATTTCCTCTCCAAAGCCTTAGATCCTCCTCAGCTCCAAGTGATCAGCAATGCAATGAATTTGCTCCGAAAAATTGGAGCTTGTGAATTAAATGACCCTAAACTGACTCCGTTGGGCCAACACCTTGCAGCTTTACCTGTGAATGTCAAGATTGGCAAGATGCTTATTTTTGGTGCCATATTTGGCTGCCTTGACCCAGTGGTAAGTCAAACAATGCTGCTGCTTCTTCACTTTAAATATCCTTTGACCAGGAAATTACAAGTTTGGAAACAAGTGTTAATTAAAAAAATTTTTTTAACTAAATAGAATGTCTGTACTAACAATAAAACTGAGAGGGCCTGAATGCTTGATAAGAATTTTTTTTTTTTTTTTGAGACAGGGTCTGGCACTGTCGCCCAGGCTGGAGAGCGGTGGTGCAATCTAGGCTGACTGCAATCTCTGCCTCCAGGGTTCCAGCAATTCATGCCTCAGCCTCCCAAGTAGCTGGGATTACAGGCACATGCCACCACACCTGGCTAATTTTTGTATTTTTAGTAGAGATGGGGTTTCATCATGTTGGCCAGGTCAGATAAGAATATTTTAATATAATATTTAAGTTTTTATATTTATGTACTTGAAAATCTGTTCATCCATTTACTTAAGTGTACTGTAGGTACTATTTTGTGAGTTATTTTGACTTGTCTAAACTTTTGTTTTCAACCCACTTGAAATATTTAATGGAATATGTAGTGGATGATTCTTAGGAAGCTTTGAACACTACCGACTGAAAAGTAAAATTAAAAACTTTTTTCTTTCCTTTTTTGGGCTCTCTTTCTGAACCAATAATTAGCAGAGTTCTCTTTTCTCAAATTATCTCAGAATTAACAAATTCAAATCTGTCTGAGTCTCTGGACGCATATGCTTACTGTGCCATTCCAACTTTCCAACTTTATGAAGCTATGGCCTTTTCTGGGATTACCAATAAAGGCTATTTAAAAACAGAATGGAATCCTGGGCAACATAGTGAGACCCTGATTCTGCAAAAAAAAATTAAGATTAAAAAAATTGGCCAGGCATGGTGGTGTACCCCTGTAGACCCAGCTATTCAGGAGGCTGAGGTGGGAGGATTGCTAGAGCCCCGGAGTAGGAGGGGGCAGTGAGCTGTGATTGGGCCACTGCACCCCAGGCTCGGCAACAGAACAAGACCCTGTCTGTAAAAAAACCCAGAAATAAAAACAAAATGAAGAAAATGTGACTTATTACTGTAGTCTCTCTCTGTTTAGTATTCGAAATAGATATTCACCAGAATTTTGCGAAGTTCAAAAAATAACCTCTTCCATGATAGTTTATCTGAAAACCTACAACAACAAATGGATTGTTATGTCCAAATTATTTTTAAAGATCATGGCAGACTAAGAGTGGAAATTTGACAGTCTTGGAGACAAGATAACTGAGTTAGGATTCCCAGATTGCCTCTAACTGTATGACAGACTATAAATCATTTATATAAATGTTCAGTTTTTTTTCTCTGTGGTGATAATTGCCTCCTTACCTCACAGAAAGGGTATAAAAGTAAAGGGATGTATTTTTGAAATTCCTTAAAATGGAACAAAAAATAACTGTTTAAAATGAAAATATAAATTAGCTATAGTAGAACATAATAAAAGTATTGAAAATAAACAGGCAACTTAAAGGGTGATTGTTTTATGATTTGCTTTCTTTTATAAGTTAACTTTCACTGTATAGCTCTTTAATGATAAATTGTTTTGTCATTTATGGATAGGCAACACTAGCTGCAGTTATGACAGAGAAGTCTCCTTTTACCACACCAATTGGTCGAAAAGATGAAGCAGATCTTGCAAAATCAGCTTTGGCCATGGCGGATTCAGACCACCTGACAATCTACAATGCTTATCTAGGGTAAAAACATAATCTGGCCGTTATCAATAAGCCAATTACGTGAGGTTATTTACTTAAAAAAAATTACCTTTGACTCATTAAAATTGTACATCTGAGGTTTAAATTTATTTTTAGTTATTTCATCTGTCAAGGTATAATTATTTTAGAGAGTCATGTGTTTTATAATCCTTCTTAAAACTTAAGAATAATATATTTGGTATTATATGTATATTAACTCATATTTGAAGTAACTTAATAATTTACTGTTAAACGTAAACAAAAAATATCTGTTAATACTGTTAACATATCTGTTAATAAGTTAATATTCTTATATACAATTGGTAGCTGCTACAAGCAAGATCCCTCCCCTTTTTAAATTATAATTTAATTAAATCTTACTTTGGTTATTAGCTCTGAAAAAGAGTTTGGAAAGAGAACATGGTGAACTTTATTCATTAATTGACATTTTATTTATCTAGATGGAGGAAAGCACGACAAGAAGGAGGTTATCGTTCTGAAATCACATATTGCCGGAGGAACTTTCTCAATAGAACATCACTGTTAACCCTAGAGGTAATTCTTAATATGGATCTCTCACTCAGAGTCATGGGTAACTATAAGTTTATTTTGGAAAAAAGAATGCCTAGGAAAATACTTGTCACATAGTAAGGGCTTAATAAAACATTTGTTGAATTAGTACATTTGTGATTGTACTTGCCTTCTTTCTTCCAGCAAGTAACTTGTATGTATTACACAGTGATTTAAAATAGTATTTAATAATCATAGTATGGCTGGGCGCAGTGGCTCACACCTGTAATCCCAGCACTTTGGGAGGCCGAGGCAGGCAGATCACGAGGTCAGGAGATCGAGACCATCCTGGCTAACACGGTGAAACCCCGTCCCTACTAAAATTACAAAAAAAAAAAAAAATTAACCGGGCGTGGTGGCAGGCACCTGTAGTCCCAGCTACTCAGGAGGCTGAGGCAGGAGAATGGGGTGAACCGAGAGGCGGAGCTTGCAGTGAGCCCAGATCGCACCACTGCACTCCGGCCTGGGTGACAGAGCAACACTCTGTCTCAAAAAAAAAAAAAACAATAATAATAATAATCATAGTATGTTCAAGAAATGATTAAAAAGACTGGCTCGTGCCTGTAATCCCAGTGCTTTGGGAGGCTGAAGCAGGAAGATGGCTTTAGGCCAGGAGTTTGAGACCAGCCTGAGCAACATAGTGAGAACATGTCTCTACCAAAAATAAAAAAATGAAATGGGCATGGTAGCACATGGCCTGTAGTCCCAGCTACTCAGGAGGCTGAGGTGGGAGGATTGCTTGAGCCCAGGAGTTCAAGGTTGCAGTGAGTTACAATTGTACCACTGTACCCTGAGTAACAGAGTGAGACCCTATCTCTTTCAAAAAAGAAAAGAAAAGATGCAACACGATTTCATAAACACTATCTTGGGAATTAGAAGTCTCAGTTTTTCACTTAAAAAAAAGGGGGGGGGGGGCCGGGCGTGGTAGCTCACACCTGTAATCTCAGCACTTTGGGAGGCGGAGGTGGGTGAATCACCTGAGATTGGGAGTTCGAGACCAGCCTGACCAGCATAGAGTAACCCCGTCTCTACTAAAAATAAAAAATTAGCCAGGTGTGGTGGCACATGCCTGTAATCCCAGTACTCGGGAGGCTGAGGCACAAGAATCACTTGAACCGAGGAGATGGAGGTTGCGGTGAGCCAAGATCGCGCCATTGCACTCCAGCCTGGGCAACAAGAGCAAAACTCCGTCTCAAAAAAAAACCAAAAACAAAAAATACAAGGACTGGGCGCAGTGGCTCATGCCTGTAATCCAGCACTTTGGGAGGCCGAAGCAGGTGGATCATGAGGTCAGGAGTTCAAGACCAGCCTGGCCAAGATGGTGAAACCCCATCTCTATTACAAATACAAAAATTAGCCAGGTGTGCTTGCGGGCGCCTGTAATCCCAGATACTCGGGAGGCTGAGGCAGAGAACTGCTTGCACCCAGGAGGCAGAGGTTGCAATGAGCCGAGATCGCGCCACTGCACTCCAATCTGGGGGGCAGAGCGAGACTCTATCTAAAAAAAAAGGAAAGGAAAAAAAACAACACGCAAGTTGAAAGGAGATTAATCTATATTTCTTCTCAACTCTGAAATGTGGTTATTTTTCTTTAATTACGGAAAATTTCAAACGTACATCAAATTGTATGGACATAATGAACTTTCATATACCCATTTCCCACTTTCATAATTATCAACCTGTGGTCAATCTACTTGTACTCCTTTTATTCTACTATCTGCCCTCTAGATTTTGAAGCATATCCAAGGTATCAGATTTTTTTAAACATTATCACACCTAAAAATACCCAATTCCTTAATACCATCAGATATAGACAGTATTTAAATATCCTCAGTTACCTCATTACTGGCTTTTTTTACAGCTAGTTCAAAGGATGATCCAAACAAGGCCCACACCTTAAGTTTGGTTGATATGTTTTTTAATAAAGTCTCTTAACCTATCGTCACCCCTTTCTCAGTTTTTTCCTATTTGCCATTTATTTTTTGAAGAAACCAGATATTATTGTCCTGTAGAGTTTCCTGCATTCTGGATATGGCTGATTGTATCCTTGTGGTATTATTTAACATATTCTTCTGTGTCCTGTATTTCCTATAGATGGGTGTTGAGAGTTTAATCCAATTCAGGTTCATCTTTGTTTTTTTTTCTTTCTTCTTTTTTTCGGAGCCATCTCCCTTTTTGTAACATTAAGATATATCAGTGGGGCCAGCTAGATTCATCCATTACAGAATTCCCCACTGGCTTTTCATGTAAGGCTTTTAGCAGCCATTGATAACACTCAGACCTATTGTTTCATTAGGGTCTGGATAAGGCTGATTATATCCTTGTGGTATAATTTAACATATTCTTCTGTGTCCTGTATTTCCTATAAATGGATGTTATATCGAGAGAGTTCAATTCAAGTTCATCTTTTTTTTTTTTTTTTTCTTTTTTCTTTTTTTCGGAGTCATCTCCCTTTTTGTAACATTAAGATACATCAATGGAGCCAGCTAGATTCATCCATTACAAAATTCCCCACTGGCTTTTCATGAAATGCTTTAAGCAGCCATTGATAACACTCAGACCTATTATTTCATTAGGGTTGCAAATGATGATATTATAGTTCTACTTGTTAGCTAGAATTATTTCATAAAGAACTACTTTTTCCTTATTAATATTTGAATACCCTGAGGTACAGTTTATACAAGAAAATTAGGATAAATGCTTGTTTCCTTTTACCTAGCAGTTTTCATAATGAGTTGATTCCTAAGCATCTCCACAAGTAATCAGTGAATCTTGTTTTTTTAAAAAATTGTTACGAACTTATTGATTTAAATATATTTGATGTGTTTCAGTTCTCTACAGATGTTAATTTTTTAATACTCAAATTTTCCCCTTTGGGAAGTGAGAGCTCCTTTGTGTTGGCTGCTGAGTTCTTTTCATATAATCTTAGCAATCTTTGATGGCTCCCTTGCTTTTGGTATGGAAAGCTTCTCTAGTGTATTTTATGCTCCAGGCTTGGAATCAGTCGTGTTTCCAAAGAGCCCTGATTCCTTTTCATGAAATTCTATTATATGTCCCTAAATATTGGCCAGCTATTTAGCTACAGCCTGGGATGGCTAGTTATGAAAAGGCATTCAAAGCATCATACTTAGTGACTGGTTGTGATCAACTTTATCAGTCTGTTCTTAGGAAGGGAAACCAATGGTTTAGCCTATTAGGTTGCTATTCAGGAACAAATTTATTTCTGGGAGGAGAGAGAGTAGAAGCATAGTCAAAATGTAAAGACAGGTGAATGTGAAAAGCAGGGTTCCCCCACAAATACTGTCTTTTTATTTTTATTGATACTTGTGTAAAAGGAAATAATGTTTAATACAGATAGGCTATAAAAGTTTTTTTTTTTTTTTTTTTAATAAATGGGGTCTTGCTGTGTTGACCAGGCTGGTTTTGAATTCCTGGTCTCAAGCGATCCTCCCATCTCAGCCTCCCAAAGTGCTAGGAAGGATTACAGGTGTGAGCCACCTCGCTTGGCCCAGATATGCTATAAAAGTATTCAGAAAATAATGTATCTCTCACATAATCCCCCTATTCTATACTCATATTTTAAAAAGTAAAGTTTTTTTCCCATATTTGACACACTATTTTTTGTGATTAAAAAAAAACTGCTAGGATGACAGCAGAGACTTCTCTAAGTGGAATGAACTTTGTCCTTCTCGAAGCATATGAAGAGCTAAATTGAAGAAGTAGCCCCCTCTGGGCCACCTGACTGGGAACATGTAGAAATCTTAATCAGCCCAGAGGGGGCTATTTCTTCAATTTAGCCCCTTTTCCTTTATCTCCTCTCTACTTCTCCCAACCTTCAAATTGCTTTCCACCCCCTTTCTTCTGTGAGCCTTTTCTTCACCTCCCTGGGACTACAAAGTTTTACATGTCTTCACTAACCCTGTGGTGTTATGGCAGCCGTCTGTTTGGTCTTTTCTCCCCTAGAATGAAAGTCCCTTAAGCCCCAAACTTAAAACATAAAGGATATCCTAAAGGTAAACATCACCTTTTAATTGCTTGTATCCTGTGTACTTTGAAAAACTGCCCATCCTTCCTGTGCTAGTTTTGCTGATCAGCACATATTAAAGGTAGAAAAATATTTTAGGCAACAATTTTAGATTAAATGAAGTTGCCATTAATAAACTTTTTCAAAGTTCTTTGAGAAATTAAGATAAGTTTCCAGAAACAAATGAAGAAGGTACTTGCAATCTAGAATCAAGATTTCTGTCAGTTCTTTCTCAATGCTGACCATCCTCATTCAGTAAAAGTCTCCAGAGAAAAAAGGAGAGCTACTATGGAAGTAAATGTAGCGAATGAAAATGTGTTCAGACACATTTTTCTTGCTCTCAAATTTTATACATTCTTATGTTTTGAGACATCTAAAGTCTTAGGGTGAAGAGAATAGCTGATTCTAGTTGACTTTCCAGTATCTTTTTTTTCTTCCTTAAGGTAATTTGGGCTATAGTTAGCTAAATAATCATTAGCATCCTGTCAATTTTTATAGGAAGCAGTAATATAAATTACACTGTTATTTGGAAATTTCTCTAATCAGTTTGATTATTTCTGTTTTTAACATAAACCAATCTAGGATGTAAAGCAGGAGTTAATAAAGTTGGTTAAGGCAGCAGGATTTTCATCTTCCACAACTTCTACCAGCTGGGAAGGAAACAGAGCATCACAGACCCTCTCATTCCAAGAAATTGCCCTTCTTAAAGCTGTACTGGTGGCTGGACTGTATGACAATGTGGGGAAGATAATCTATACAAAGTCAGTGGATGTTACAGAAAAATTGGCCTGCATTGTGGAGACGGCCCAAGGCAAAGCACAAGTACACCCATCCTCAGTAAATAGAGATTTGCAAACTCATGGATGGCTCTTATACCAGGAGAAGGTGAAGTACTCATTCCTAAATTCCAGTATTCAGAGCATTATTCTACAAGTCATTCATAACAAGTTAGGATGCCCTAACAGGTATTTTATTTGGTTCTCAAATTGAGCTATTCATATTTGTTAATATTTGAAATCAAGATGCACATAGCTTTTCAAACAAAAGAATGCTTATTTTCTCTTCAAAAAAAAAATTAGTAAGGTTTCTACTCTGCCCATCATCTTTTCTACTTGGAATAAAGACAGTAATAGCAAATTGATGTTGGTTAATAATGTATCAATCTCCTGAGTATTTCATTAAAAGGTGTGTCTCAGAAGGGAATAAAAGACAAGTTGTATGTGCTATTTCCAAATAAAGGGAATATTGAATGGTGTAGTAGAACTGTGGATGATTTGCAACAGTGTCGGTCAAGTATCACCTAAGATAATTTAATAACAAATTTATAGATTACAACGAAAACAACCTTTTAAATTGGAGCTGCATCATCACTCCATTTTCTTATTTTTTAACATATGGTGAAGGTTAAGATGGCATTTTCTCTTCATATTTTGGGTTTTTGTTACCTGTCTCATTTATACATTTTTAAGGCAGTATGAGAAGAAAAGGGAACATAAAAAATTGAAACATAATTCTTCTCCCTTTACAAAGAGTGCCTCCATTTTGTTTCTTGACCTTTAAAATAACAAAGATCCGTAATTTCAAGCACTGACTTGAATAACTCTCAACATTTATCAAACTTAAATGTAAAACATGAGAAATTACTGATTGACGCCCGTAGCTGAATATTGGTCTAGAAACCAGAAACTGAAAGTTAATCATCATTTTAACATTAATTATTTAATATCATTAGCATTATAAAATTGCTTGTACCTAGTTTCCTTTATGTTCAACGTCTAACTCAGCCTTAGAAATAATATTTACAATGCCTTTTTATAGTATAAATGCACAGGTGGTAATAGTAATTACTATAAAATTGATAAATTATGCACATAAGAAAATGAAAATGTAGCTTTACAGATACTCTTGGCTTAAAATGTAGAATAATAAATTGTAGAAAAATGCTTACTTGAAAAAGATAAATGACTTCCTTCTATTTTTATATTTTGAAATTATTTCCCCTCCTTTTTCCCATGTAGATAAGGTATGCCAGAGTGTATTTGAGAGAAACTACCCTAATAACCCCTTTTCCAGTTTTACTTTTTGGTGGTGATATAGAAGTTCAACACCGAGAACGTCTTCTTTCTATTGATGGCTGGATCTATTTTCAGGTACGTAGTACAACTGATTTTGTTGATTATTAAAAATGTTCAACTTTCAGTACCATTGAGGTACATTTTTAAAATTTTATTGGAGTCTGCATAATGTCTTCTTATGAGTTAAGTAGAATTGCTTATTTTATCTTGCCTCTGTGGTTTTAAATCTGTTAAATTTGAAAATCAAATTATATTGCTATTACAAATTCTATTTATAATTAATAACAATCCTAGCTTTCTATGTGTTGGGTACTTCAATAGTTAACTTTATATGGATTTTCCCAAATTAATAGCCTAACAGCCTTGTTAGGTAATTTCTATAGTTTCTTTTATATAGATAGAGACACTTAAACACAGTGAGAAATTAAATAATTTTCCCAAGATTTACATGGATTGTTACTGAAAGAGCAAGATTCAAATCTACGACTATTTGATACCCAAATTTATTCTCATTCGACTACATTGTGGAATAAAAAGGAATAAAAAGACCAAACAGATTTATAGTTTATTTCATACTGTTGAATTCTTCTCTGGAAAAATCAGACCAACCTATGCTTATTTCTAGCAATAAGTCTATCTGTTTCTCTGTACTCCCATCAAGATTGACCAGCTTAAACTAAACAAACCTGTTACATTGTTAGGTTATTCTATGACAGCCGTTTGTCTAGGACTGGAGAGGTGAATTTTAAGTGCAGCTGTACAATTATATGCACTTTGTGCAAAGAAATTGGGGTGGTGAAAATGTTTTATAACTGGATTGTGATGGTTGCACAACTCTATAGATTTACTGAAAGCTATTGAAATTAGTGAAAATGAGTGAATTTTTAGGGTAAGTTATATCTCAATAAAGCTGTTTAAAAAAATTTCCCACCCCAGGCCAAGTGCCGTGGTTCATGCCTGTAATCCCAGCACTTTAGGAGGCAGAGGCAGGTGGATCATGAGGTCAGGAGTTAGAGACCAGCCTGACCAACATGGTGAAACCCTGTCTCTACTAAAAATACAAAAAATTAGCCAGTCATTATGGCGCGCACCTGTAATCCCAGCTACTTGGGAGGCTGAGGCAGGAGAATCGCTCTGAACCTGGGAGGTGAAGGTTGCAGTGAGGCGAGATTGCGCCACTGCACTTCAGCCTGGGCGAAAAATTATCTCCCCAAAACTGTAGTCTTAACTTCCAAAGAGTTGATATAAATAGAGAAGAAAACAATTATTGGAATAATAGTTGCCTTATTTTGGGAAGAGTTACCAGATTTAATAAGGAAATTGAGAGGTTTGCATGCCTAGCTAGCAGAAATAATTTGTATTTTTCCCATTGTGTTTTCCATTAAAAGCAAGACGTGCTAAGGCAGATTGTAGTATATGCTTGCCTTGATTTACTTAAACACATTCACACTCCCCTGGATTGACTTTGTCCATTTTTTTCATCTCCTCTTAACAGGCCCCTGTAAAGATAGCTGTCATTTTCAAGCAGCTGAGAGTTCTCATTGATTCTGTTTTAAGAAAAAAGCTTGAAAATCCAAAGATGTCCCTTGAAAGTAAGTGTTTGCTTATAATGTAAGTGAAAGACGGTATACACAAAAGTGTATGTGTACCTATGTATGTATGTGTATACATAGGTACACATTTAATTATAATTGGTTTTGGAGATTATTTTCCCTTCTTGGTCTATAGGGTTTAAATTCTGCAGACATCAAGGACTGATAAGAGGATGAGGCAGTTACACAGGGAATCACAACATTAAGCTACAGATACCACAGACGTAGGCCTTGCCCTTAAAGCACACAACGATGAGCAAAACATGGATGTATGTATGTATGTGTATACATAGGTACACATACCTATGTATTAATGTGTGGAAAAACTTTCTTAAGAGGCCAGGCACGGTGGCTCACGCCCATAATCCCAGCACTTTTGAGAGGCCAAGGCAGGTGGATCACCTGAAGTCAGGAGTTTGAGACCAGCCTGGCCAACATGGTGAAACCCTGTCTCTACTAAAAATACAAAATTAGCCGGGTGTGGTGGCGGGTGCCTGTAATCCCAGCTACTTGGGAGGCTGAGGCACAAGAATCACTTGAACCTGAGAAGCATAGGTTGCAGTGAGCACCAAGATCATGCCATTGCACTCCAGCCTGGGCAACAAGAGCGAAACTCCATCTCAAAAAAAAAAAAAAAAAAAAACTTTCTAAGAGAAAATCTGAAATATTCTAGAAATTATTTTTTTGTAACATTGGAGTATACTAAAGCATACTGAAGTTGTAAAAAAATTCCATCTATTTTATGCTGAATTCCATCAAACTCAATTAGTGATTATTCACAACCTAATTATCCTCTTAAGGTTTAGTTTACTCCTGTCTCTTAAACTTCATTTCTAAACTTCTAGCCATTTCATAGAAAAAAAGGTTAATAAAACTGAGCATAGTAAACTTTGCTACTTATTAGCATTTTAGTAAACTGGTAACATAGCTATTATTTAAAAAAATAATAAGCCAAGCATGGTGTCATATGCCTGTAGTGCCAGCTACCCAGAAGGCTGAGGTGGGAAGATAGCTTGAGCTTAGGAGTTAAAGTCCAGCCTAGACAACATAGAGAGACTCTGTCTCTAAGAAATATATGTATATAAACACATACCCGTATATGTATTTGTGTGTGTGTATATGATTTAGGGACTTTCTGTTAGGTTTGTTTCAGCATGATTTTTCCATTGTGTGTTTCTTTCAAATGCAGAGCTATTTCTCTGTATAAAATAAACACATTATCCTTCAACAGAAATCTGAAATGAGTCAGGCATGGTGACGCCTGCCTGTAATCCCACCACTTTGGGAGGCTGAGGCAGGAGGATCACTTGAGGCCAGGAGTTCAAGACCAGCCTGGGTAACATAGGGAGATGTCATCTGTACAAACAATTTTAAAAAAAATTGGCCAGGCCTAGTGGCATGTACCTGTTGTCTCAGCTACTTGGGAGACTGAGGCAAGTATCTGCACTCCAGTCTGGGTGACAGAACAAGACCCCGTATCAAAAAATAAGAGAGAGAGCTGCAATGGACACACCTGAGTTTGCAGTTTGCCCAGTGAAGTGTTTCTCAAACTTGCCAAATCATCAAAATCATCAAAATCATCCTGGCAGTTGCAAAGAATACAAGGTCCAAAGACCTACCCTAGACATACTGATCTCTATGGGAGAGGTCTGTGGCTGTATTATTTTTAAAATCTTTTATTCTGTAGCACTTCCCCTCTAAGGCTATCCCCTTTTTAAATGCAGTTAACTATTTTTAATAAACTGAGTTGTTTTTCTGGTAGCATGTCCCACATTTAATATTTGGTTAGTTACATACTCATGCTTTAACATGTTCCTGTATTTCCTGTAAACTAGTAGTTATATTTGGAGGTATGATTAGAATAAGTTTTGAGAAAAATAATACTTTCTAGTTGGTGCTATATTCTCCCCATTGCATCACACCAGGAAGCACTTAAATTTGGTTGTCCTTTTAATGTTAAGAATTGATCAGTGACTTCAGTATGATTGTACTGAACAAAGTATCCCCAGTTTATTCTCAAAATTATCCCCAGTTTATTCTCAAGTCAGGCAAGTTGGGGGAGCTCCTGATCTAGTTCTGCTACCCTGAAGCCTCATACTCTTGTGTTTTTTTTTTTTTGTATAACTAAATATGAATGCATAAGCATTAAAATGTATTAATTTTCCTATATTGCTGGAAGTAGATCAGGTCTTAACATATTAAGACATGTGGGCTCTTTTCTCAGGGAGCTTTGTGCATCACAACTTTGGCAATAGAAAGAATTACATTTTATAAAGTATAGGTTGAACCTCAGCTTTTAATTAAGCAAAATGAATTTTTGAAATGATATCAGTGTTCCCTTTGCCATAAGAGAGAGAGCAGAACTTACCGTTGGGTGTAGTGTATACTTTTGACTTGGGAGGAAGGAAGAAGTATGTTAGTGCTCTCTCTTGGGTTTATAACAATATAATTATAAAGTTGGTAGAATGCCAAACATTTGAAAAAGAAGTAACTGAACTTACTCTCGTACTTTCTTTTACTCATTCTTCCTCAATTTAAAAGTCGTGGTTCTTGGAGCCAGGTATGGTGGCTTGCACCTGTAATCCCAGTTACTCAGAGGGCTGAGATGGGAAGATTGCTTGAGCCCAGAAGTTCAGAGCTGCAGTGAGCTATGATCACACCACTGCACTACAGCCTCGGCAAGAGTGAGACTCCATCTCTTAAAAAATAAAAAAGAAAAATGTTCTTTCTAGACCTGCCATTGTTCCAACTTCAAACAAATGACCTCTCTTTTTCCCCTCCCTCCCACTTTTTTGTTGTTGTTTTTAATGCCACTGTAACCATTGCAACCATTGAAAGCCACAGCATTTTCTGAGTATCTAATGTAAATGTAGAATTTCAGTTTTGCAGCCCTGATAATTGTAACTTTCTAAAGAGTGGTTATGAGGTCCTTAGGAAGTCACAATTTCAGAGTAACTACTAAGTAGAAGCAGTTGTTAACAAAACCCCTTTAGCAAATAATGCAGCCTTTGTTGCTCTGTTTGTCAAATTAATTGGTATTTGATTCCTTTGTTGTGTAGAGTGGTCTGTCACTTCCCCATTGACACCTCTCCAAGAGCACTTCCCTGTTAGAATTTTTTGCTTCCTTTGGACTAAACATGGAGAAACTGATAACAGTTCTTTCTTCCTTCCTTGCTTATACTTTGGAAATTCTTCCATACTCTGAAGAACACTGAATAGTCAGTAGAGCCTTCAGTATATTTCAGCGAAGTGAAAAAGTTGAGAAACTTACTTTCTTCAAGGAATTTTTATAGAATAAAATTTATAATTCCTTATAAAGAAGTAACAGTTCACATCATATTATCTCTTTGGGATTTAGCCTATACAAATGTTATCTTTTTTCAAAATGTTAACTTTTGTCAAAGTAGGTATGGCATAACCTACAGCAATAATTAAAATCTATGTGGGGCAAAAAATATTTATCGGCGTCTCTAGATTTATTACTGGTGTTAATTCTGTATTCTAATGTAAAAAATGTTAGTGACGTATACCTCTTATTTACATGTGTATACATTGGAAAATTAGACAATGTTGCATTTATTCATGGCATTTTTTTTTCTTCCACTCAGATGACAAGATTCTGCAGATCATTACGGAATTGATAAAAACAGAGAATAATTGACGCTGAAATTCATGGTCAACTGCTTAAAAATTAAGATGAAGATACAGTCATGAAATTATCTGAAAATGGATCATCACATTAAGTATTTCATTACTTAAAATGTTGGTACTAGCCATTAACTTAAAGGTGGTGGGAAAAAAGCACATACTTTAAATATGTGTAATTTTCTAGTTCCTTTTTAACGATGATTATTCTGAATGTATTTGCCACTACATTTACAATAAATTCTTTGGTATCATCCATGTTTTGTTCATCGTTGTGTGCTTTAAGGGCAAGGCCTATGTCTGTGGTATCTGTAGCTTAATGTTGTGATTCCCTGTGTGGCTGCCTCATCCTCTATCAGTCCTTGATGTCTGCAGAATTTAAACCCTATAGACCCAGAAGGGAAAGTAATCTGCAAAATCAATTATAATTAAATTTCCATGAAAAGGAACAACTTCAGAAGTCAGTTATTTAGTATTTGATACTCAATTTCAAAACCTAAATAAGTGCACTATTAATAGATTCCACCTATTTCAGTAACATACAGAAAACATAAACATGTAGTTCTGGAGGACAGGCAGGATTGACTAATACTCCTGTCAGCCTTGCATTGTTTTTCTCAAGCTACAGCTGTGATATCCCCTGAACCCTTTTTGTACACGTGATTGAACTGGTAAGGTCAGTAACTTTGAGATAGTGAAGTATGCTTAGGTATTTTTCATTGGTCCTATTTGTTTTGCTTACTGATGATCTTTTGAAATTCCATTTTTATTACTTAGAGGGATTTCTCTTCATTTCTTATCAATAGATTGTTGATAAACTTCAAATACAGTCCCTTTTAGATCAAAAGGCAGAAATTGCATCTTAAAATCAAAAGATTAGAATTTAATAGGAACCTAGTATAACTGCTTGGCTCTCATAACAGGGATATAATTTTAATATTTTTTGATGAACAAATAAAACCGTAACTTGGAAGTAAAAACAATACTTAGTAGCAATCTCTAACTTGAGGTTTCTACTTGCAATGTGGCAAGGGAATTGAGAGCAAGGAGTCAAATGTGACCGTAGTTTGGAATCTCTAGTGCCATTAATAAAAATGGGCATGTCAGGAGAAGGAGCTAGATTGGGTGTTGAAGGCAATTCCTCTTGGGATACATGGAGGCTAGTACCCCAGATTTGTCTATTAACTCATTTATAGACAACCTACGAGGTAGGGGCTGTATTAACCTACTATTTGTATTTTACAAATGAGGAAACTGAGGCACACAGATAAGTGAAATAACATGTCTGAGATCACACTGACAGTAAGTAACAGAAGCATTATGGCTCCAGTACTATTTAGATTTCTGAAATGTAATCATTATTCCTTTGAAATGTGAAACAGTGACTCACATCAGGTAAGGTCATAGGGTTAGAGTCTTCTACACAGAGATGATAATTAAAGATGGGGGAGTTGAGGTAATCACCAAAGGGGTAAGAAAATCAAAGTCTCTTACTTCTTTCATATTCTCAGCTGTCACTCAGACCCAGATCACCATTGTCTTTCACCTACACCACTGCAGTATCTCCAAACTAGGCTTTCTCCTCCTTTTTGATACTTCTAATCCAAAAAAGAATATTTTTAAAGGGTATCTGTGTCACTTGGCTTCCCATTGCTCTTAAAAATTTAAAGTTCTAAACATGACCTCCAAAGCTGTCTAACTGATCTGGACCTTGCTATCCTCCAATCTCATCTCCACTCTTTCATCTCATGGTGCTCCAGCCACACTACGATCCTTTTCAGTTGCTAGAAGATGCCAAGCAGTTTTTCTGAGCATTTACACATGGTGTTCTCTGCCATAATACATTGCTTCCGGTTCTTTACCAAACAGACTTTTCTGCTTTAAAGCCCTTCGTACAGGCCACCCTACTGAAGTGCATATCCCCTTTTACTCATAATACGGTATTTTTCTCAGCTTGTACCATTTGCTTTTCATCTTCTCACTAGAACATATGTTGCACCAGGACTGTTTCACTTGCTGATACGTCCTTAACACAATGCCTTGCATATATAGGCATTCAATAAATGCTGAATGAATGAGGGATGAGGAGGGTTAGAGTAGGCTATCTTAATGCCAAGGACGATTTTTGAAAGCAAAAGTATTGTCAACAGATGTTATGGAGTAGGGAAAGATTACTAAGGTTTAATGAATACATCAATCTTTTGAGAGAGTTTGAATGGAGGGTGGCAAGGAAGGACTCTCAGAAGTCCCACAACCACATGCACATTCATTGATACACCAGAAGGACTTGCAGGACTCAGAGGCTAAAGTTGATTTTGTAGAGAAAGGATATACAATGGAATCAGCAAGGGAAAAAGACGTATCACATGGAGTCTGAAGAAATCTATACACAGGCGTCCTATGTGCTATGCAGTTTCTGCCCAGGGAAACCTAACTACAGAGTCATACTACAGCGTCAGTGCAAGGATTTTTATTAGGGGCAGGTCATATAAGCACAAAGACCAGGCATAACAAAATTCCAGGCTCCCAGAAGGAAAGCAGGCATTTAAGTGTTCCTAGCAGGCAAAACAGTGTTATCAAAAAGCAGAGGACTTTTCACAAGTCAAGTTCCCAGGCTCCAGCCAAGGGCCAGTCCTACAAGCAGTCTCTTCTAAAGACCTCTGGCTTGCTACGTTAACTCTTTTCTGCATGAGTACAAATCATAAGTTTAGGGAGTGAATAAAAATGAAAAGGTGAGGCAGCAAATAGAGTATTCTTTATAGATGTGATAAAGGAACAGAAAGCATAATAGGTTGAATATGAATATATTCATAAAAGTTTGAAGACCCTCACTGATTTGCAGGCAAAAATAGAAATAAGCAGCAGAAAGTGAGGATAATATTAACATCAGAGTGGGCTCAACAAAGGACTAAAACAGAATAATGTAGGGATCAACTTGGAAAGGCTTTTTGGTTTTCCCCAGCAATGCTTACTGGCTTCAGATAAGCTGATAAAGTTGATAGTGGATAGGATATTTTAGTCTTTTGTGGGTTTTTTTGCATTCAAGTCACTATGGGATCTTAGAATGAAATAGACTGTGTCATTGAAATGGGTGACTGAAATCGCTTATTTAGAGGCATATGAGGCCAGATCAGAGTCCATGGACCAGGAAAATGCAGAGGTCGGACTCTAATCCCAAATTCATTATACCGTAAGTGAATGGTAGGGAGGCCAGTTAGAGGAGAGAATTTCAGAATTTCAAATCTTGAGATGTCACTGTTTCAATAATAAATAAACCTGAAGGGTTTCCCTGCTGATGGACAGCAAAATGGATGTGGGGAGAATTTAAAGTAGGGACAGGATGAACAGCATATTTGTTCATCAGTGTGGATGCAGGAAAAGGATGGAGAAGACCAGGCCAGGTGCTACAGTCACTAGGAAAAGGAGGTGGGTGCCCTGGATCTTAACATACAGTGGCAAGAAAAATCAAGTGTCATATGAGAAAGTTACACTCTTCAGATAAGAAGTTGTTTAGTCCTGGTGGTAGTTCTGGAATATGCCTGCCTCTTTTCATGAAATCCATTCTCATGCATGAGACATTTAGAAGTAGATGGAAAGTCGGCTAGGTGCAGTGGCTCACGCCTGTAATTCCAGCATTTTGGGAGGCCAAGAAGGGTGGATCACCTGAGGTCAGGAGTTCGAGACCAGCCTGGCCAATATGGTGAAATCCCGTCTCTACTAAAAATAAAAAAATTAGTCGGGCGTGGTGGCAGGCACCTGTAATCCCAGTTACTCAGGAGGCTGAAGCAGGAGAATCTCTTGAACCCAGGAGGTGGAGATTCGAGTGAGCCAAGACTGTGCCACTGTACCCCAGCTGGTGACAGAGCAAGGCTCCATCTAAAAGAAAAAAGTAGATGAAAAGTCTTCATTGGAGAGGATTAGTGGGAAGGAAAGGGAGTATTATCAAGGGAAAGTATATTTCCAGTTTTTAAATTGCTCGATTTAAAATTTAAACTTATATGATAAGCACTTAACTAAAAGCTTTATTATATTCTTGTTTACTCCTCACAAGATGGTAATATATTTTCAATTTACAAATGAGAAAACCGATGCTAAGAAGCTAAATTTTCTGAGGTCACTCAGCTAATGGGGAAGAAATGAAAAGATCATTCAAAAATAACCTAAACAGTCTACTGATGTAGGGGTCCCTCCACCTTCTGAAAGTTCAATAATCTCTCTATAAAATAAACTGACTATAGACAGATTAACAGGGAAAAAAGGCAAAAAAAAAAAAAGTATTAATGTGCATAAACATAGGAGCTATACAAAATATGAGGCTCAGAGGAGGGGCCAGATGAAGTTTATATAGTATAAAGGAATAGAGGCTTAGAATGAGGCAAGACAGGTTATGGGAGGGAGAGGAAAGGAAAAGCATGGGGAGCAAAGGCTCCATCCTGTATGTAGGTGAAGTCTCAAGGGTAGCAGCCCTCAGAAAGACTAGATGGTAGCCCATGGTAAAATTTTTGTTAGACCTTTAAAAGTGTCAGATTTTTAGTCTCCTTTTCCTGTGAGGTAATCGTTCCTAGATCCGGATAAGGCAGATAAGGAGGGGCCTCAGAGAGAGCCTGTTTGCATCTGGGGTTTACTTCACTAATGTAGATTTCCTCTACAGATGCAAATCTCCCGCACAAAATGACAGTTTTTCAGAGCAATTACCTGTAGTGTGCAGCCCTTCCAAATTGCTATCTTGAAATATGGCCAAAAAGTATTTGGGAGCTAGCATGGTGGCTCATGCCTACAATCCTAATACTTTGAGAGGCTGGAGTGGGAGGATCACTTGAACTCAGGAGTTCAAGGCCAGCTTGAGCAACATGGCAAAACCCTGTCTCCACCAAAAATAGAAAAAAGTAGCTGGGTGTGGTGGTGCAGGCCTGTGGTCCCATCTATTCAGGAGGCTGAGGTGGGAGGACACTTGAGCCAGCATGGCAGATTGCAATGAGCTGAGATCAGCTGCTCTGCACTCCAGTATGGGTGACAGTGAGACATCATCTCAAAAAAAAAAAGTATTTGAGGGGTGTAAAATATTAATTGGCATAAGGATAGACATACACAGTCTCTGACTTAAGATGGTTTGACTTGAAATTTTTTGACTTCACAATGATGTGAAAGTGAAATGCATTCAGTAGAAACTGTACTTCAAATTTTGTTTTCATATTTTCCCAGGCTAGCGATATGCAGTATGATTACAGTATTTTCAATTGATGATACCTTTATCAGGACGTAACCCCACTGTAAATTGAGGAGCACTGGTATATAGAATTAAAAGTTCAGAAACAAACCCATGTGTCTATGGTTTGCTAATTTTCATCAAGGGTGTCAGTGGTGAAATAATCTTTTCAATAAACGGTGCCGGAACCACTGGATAGCTACATGCAAAAGAAATAATTTGGGCCCTTACCTCATGCCATGTACAGAAATTAAAGTGGATGATAGAGCTAAGTGTAGACTGAGCATGGTGGCTCATGCCTGTAATCCCAGCACTTTGGGAGGCCAAGGTGGGTGGATAGCTTCAGCCCACAAATTTGAGACCAGCCTGGGCAACATGATGAAACACCATCTCTACAAAAAAGTGCAAAAAGTAGCAGGGTGTGGTACTGCACACCTGTAGTCCCAGCCACTTGAGGGGCTGAGGCGGGAGGATCACTTGACCCTGGGAAGTTGAGGTTGCAATGAGCAGAGATCGCGCCACTGCACTCCAGCCTGGGTGACAGAGTGAGACCTTATCTCAAACAAACAAGCAACAACAACATCAAAAGCAAACAAAAAAGAGCTAAGTGTAAAAACTAAAACTACAATACTCTTAGAAGAAAATACAAGAGTAAATCTTTAGGACCTTGGATTCAGTAATGATTTCTTAGATGAGACACCAAAAGCACCAGAAACAAAAGAAAAAAAAAATGGTACTTCATCAAAATTAAAAATAATTGTCCAGTACTGAAGGATCCCATTTATATGTGGAATCTAAGAAAGTCAAACTCATACAGGCAGAGTTGAACAGTTTCCAGGAGGTAGAGGAAATAGGGAAATATTGGTCAAAAGGTACAAACTTTTAGTTATAAAATGAATAAGTTCTGGGGATCTAGCATACAGCATGGTGACTATAGTTAATAATACATTGTTTACTTGCAATTTGCTGAGAGAGCAGATCTTAAGTATCCTCATCTCACATACATGAAAGAGTTAACTGTGGTAAAGGATGAATTACTCTGATTGTGGTAACCATTATATGGTGTAAACATAGATCATATCATCACTTTGTACACCTTGAATAAATATAATTTTTATTTGTCAGTTATACCTCAGTAAAGCTGGAGACAATTTAATTATTAATATAATAAAAATACTTGTTCTTATCTCTGCACTTTGGTGGACTGAGGCAGGCAGATCACTTGAGACCAGGAGTTCGAGACCAGCCTGGCCAACATGGCAAAAAAAAAAAAAAAAAAAAAAAAAAAATACTTGTTCTTCAAAGGACACAATCAAGAAAGTGAAAAGGGGCCGGGTATGGTGGCTCACACCCATAATTCTATTACAGGAAACGGGTCCTGATTCAGACCCCCAAGAGAGGGTTCTTGGATCTCACGCAAAAAACAATTCAGGGCAGGTCCATAAAGTGAAAGCAAGTTTATTAGGAAAGTAAAGGAATAAAAGAATGGCTACTCCATAGACAGAGCAGCCCTGAGGGCTGCTGACTGCCCATTTGTATGGTTATTTCTTGATGATATGCTAAACAAGGGGTGAATTATTCATGCCTCCCCTTTTTAGACCATATAGGGTAACTTCCTGATGTTGCCATGGCATTTATAAACCATCATGGCAGTGGTGGGAGTGTAGCAGTGAGAATGACCAGAGGTCACTCTCATTGCCATCTTTGTTTTGGTGGGTTTTAACCGGCTTCTTTACTGCTACCTTTATCAACAAGGTCTTTAGGACCTGCATCTTGTGCCAACCTCCTATTTCTCTCTGTGACTTAGAATGCCTTAACAATCTGGGAATGCAGCCCAGTAGGTTTCAGCCTCATTTTACCCATTCAATATGGCGTTGCTGTGGTTCACATGCCTCTGACAATCCCAGCACTTTGGGAGGCTGAGGCAGGTGGATCACTTGAGGTCAGCAGTTCAAGACTAGCCTGGGCAACATGCTGAAACCCCATCTCTACTAAAAATACAAAAATTAGCCGGGCATAGTGGTGCACACCTGTAGTCCCAGCTACTTGGGAGGCTGAGGTATGAGAATCATCTAAACCCAGGAGGCAGAGGTTGTAGTGAGCCACGATTGCGCCACTGCACTGCAGCCTGGGCAACAGAGCAAGACTCTGTAAAAAGAAAGAAAGAAAGAGAGAAAGAGAGACAAAGAGAGAGAGAGAAGACAACCCCACAAAACAGGAGAAAATACTTGCAAATCATATGCCTGATATAGGAGTTGTATACAGAAGATATAAAGAATTCTTACAACTCAATAATAAAAAGACAATCTGATTTCAAAATGGCAAACTAGGAATAGAAGGCAATTACATCAATATAATAAAATTAATATATGAAAATCCCACAGGTAACATTATAGTCATTGATGAAAAACTAAAAACTTTTTTTGTAAAAATAGGCCCAAGACAAGGATACCCACTCTTGCCACGCTATTCAACATAGTACTGGAGTACTAGCTAAAGCAATCAGGCAAGAAAAAGAAAAAAGGCATCTAAACTTAAAAAGGAAGAAGTAAAACTCTGTTCACAGATTACATGATCTTATATGTAGAAAACTTTAATGATTCTACAAAAACTGTTAGAAATAATACATTCAACAAAGTTGCAGCATACAAAACCAACATACAAAAATTAGTTGTTTGTACACACTAACAATCCAAAAAGGAAATTAAGAAAGCAATCCCATCTATAATAGCACCAAAAAGAGTAAAATACTTGAGAATAAACTTAAATAAGGGAGGATAAAGAGCTAATACATTGAAAACTGCAAAATATTGCTGAAAGAAATTAAAGAAGACACAAATAAATAGAAAGATAGCCCATGTTCACAGATTAGAAGACTTAATATTGTCGATATGACCCAAAGCAGTCTATAGACTCTATGCAATCCCTATCAAAATCCAAATGGCATTTTTTACAGAAATAGAAAAAATAATCTAAAATGTGTATGGAACCACAAAAGACTGATTGCCAAAATAATCTTGAGAAACAACAATAAAGCTAGTGACTTCACACTTTCTCATTTCATACATATTACAAATCTACATTAATCAAAACAGTATGGTATGGCATAAAGCAGACATATAGACCAACAGGACAGAATAGAGTTCTATAAATGGTTCATATGTATATTCCAGCAAGCTGATACAGAAACAGCAGATATGATGATAATATGGAAATACAGGTTAGGAATTTTTCAGTCACTCCAAAGGTACTGGGAAATATTTTTCCTGAAGGATATACCTTTAACATCCAGATCTTCCACAGGAAAAGAAAGCCTAGCCACTCCATCCATCCATTTATTTCAAATCTGTATAGCTGAACAAACTTAGAGACCAAATCCTACCTCTCAACAAAGCAGCCCAATCTGCCATACGCTGAGTGCTTTTGTTAACTGCAGGCCCTTGGTGCCTTTTCTCATAAACACTAAGCAGCATATGACTAGGCATCCCTCAACAGCTGCTCTGTTTGATCTGTACCGTATGATTTGACATCCAAGTAGGCACATTACACATTGTGCCCTTCAGCCTTCCTTTTTATTGCTTTTCAATAGGACGGCTTTGCTTTACATTTGGAACAGGGGTTTATCTTACCATGGTCTGAAGATATTAATTGCTGCCCTCTTTGTTTTCTGTGGGGTAGAGAAAGAAAAGACAGGATAGATCTGCTTTGTCCGTAACAAAGAAGCCTGAGGTTATGTTAATATATTATGCCCCCCTGGGTATAAGGAGTTCTTTCTCCTTGAACATCTCTGGATGCTCATTATTTAAAATCATCATAAATATTATCAATAACAACAATACAGAGATGCATTAGCTTTAGCTTGCATTTAGTTGGGATATTCATTGTACATAGTAAGCCCACTCTCCACTACTACTCCTTTGCAGGTCACCTTGAAGTAACTATTTTTAGAGGATTTAACTATCAGTATCTAAATATTTGTAGGATTCCTGCCCACCAGAAAATGTTGCTACCCAAACAAAGACATTCTCAACATTATGAGAACTCTCACTTAGGGAAAAGATTTGCCTAACATTAAAAGAAAAAAACTGACATGTTGACTTGCAAACACTAGCAACACACAAGAACTCTCTTCAAAGAGCATCCCTGGCTATGCAATTTACAGTAGATACCCATTCACACTCTAGGCCACCACACTTTTAAATCTGTTTTAAGAACATATTCCTGTTTGATGTGGCTCACTTTTTTATTTTCAGCCTATCCACTCCCGGCTCTACGCAAGCAGGGGCCTTGTGTGTCTTATCCACTGCTGCAAACCTAGAGTGATGTCTGGTACTTAGTAGGTACTCATTACATACTGGTTGTCGAGGAACAGGGATAGACAACTATACTGTCCAAGTATAGTTACATTCTAGTAACAGGAGATATTTTTAAGAGCTTCCTTTCATGGTATATCTTAGATCTGCTACTTCATGTAAAATATATGTTTGTACCAGGAATGGAAGGTGGAAAGATAAGCTGTATTTTTCAACAGGCTAATAGCCGTGGCTCAAGAACAAAGGCACAAACTTCTGTCACTCCTGAGGCCAGCCTGGTTTTGGAGACCTTCTCTTCACTCCCAGCAAGACTGCCAGATGTAAGAATGTGCACTCTTTGGCCAATTTAAACTCATCTATTCAGCACCAGTGCTCTCGCTGAAAAGTCAGTAAACTGTCACTTCCTTATGGGATCACCACCTAAAAGGTGGCTGGTTCATGGAAATTAGATGGCACTCTGTGGTCGTCACACTCCAGACAGCTTTATGCTTTCTTTGGCCTTAAAGCCTTGCTTCCTTTACTCTATTCCCAATTTTAGCTCAATTTTTACCTGCCAGTGCATACTTGGGCAAGGGGATTCTGCCTGTCTTGTTAAAACATATCTCAGAGCCTCCCAGATTTGTCACAAGAAAGTGCAACCAGCTCTGACCCTGCTGGCTTCTCCTTCCTCTGGGGGCTTTGTCCCTCAGCAAAGCTCTCCTTTCAAAGCAGTGGCCTGAGGGCGGGCTCAAAGCCTTTCCTTAGTTCTCCCTTCACATTTAATAAATACAGAACAGCACAGGGGTGAATGTCCAAACTGGAATCATACACTTGGATTTAAATACCGAATATTACACTTACTAGATGCATCTTCAAGCAAGCTCCTTAATCTGAACTTGTTCTCTCATCTGTAAATGAGGACAATAATAGTCGTACCTATCTCATATGGTTGAGGTAATGATTCAATGCTACAATAAAATATCACACAACTTTATAAGCTAAAGAACCCAGCAAATGTGAATGATAACAGCATCCTACATGATCTGCCCTATTGCCTCTCTGACTTCATCTTCTACTCTTTTCACTCCTACTCCAGCCACACTGGCGGCCTTGCTGGTCTTCCACATACTGGGCTCCCCATGCCTCACAGCTGTGGCACTGGCTAGTTTCGCTGGCTAGAATACTATACCCACAGATGTCCACGTGACCAACTCCTCCACTACTTAGGGGTCTCTGCTCAAGTGTTACCTTTCCAATGACTAGCCCATTTAATGCCACAACCTGCCCACTGGCATTCCCAATGCCCCAGAGCCTGTACTGGTTGTCTTTTCCTGCATCATCACCCCATATAAGCTCCACAAAGGCAGATGTTTGTCTGTTCTATTCACTCATATAATCCAAGTTCCAAAACAAAAAGGAAAACCAGCTTATATTAAACTATTCTTGCATTGCTATTTCAAAAATGTCTGAGACAGAATAATTTATAAAGAAATGATATTTAATTGGCTCACAGTTCTGCAGGCTGTACAAGAAGCATGGTGCTGGCATCTGCTTGTCTTCTAGAGAGGCCTCAGGAAGCTTACAATCATGGCAGAAGGCAAAGGGGAGCAGGCACATCACATGGTGAAAGCAGGAGCAAGCGAGTGAGCGAGAGAGAAAGAGAGAGAGACGAGGGGGTAGGAGTGGGGGAGGTGCCGCACACTTTTAAAAGACCAGATCTCATGAGAACTTACTATCACAAAGACAGCATTCCAAGCCATAAAAGATCTGCCCCCATGATCCAAACACCTCCTACCAGGCCCCAGCTCTATTATTGGGGATTACAATTTAACATGATATTTGGGCAGGGACAAATATCCTAACTATAGCACAGTCTCGCATACAAAGTTACACAGTTTTGCTCCTGGGGTGCCCAGGTGTTGTTTTATTCCATCCACTCTTTTCTGATATCCATCTATAATAGCTATTGCCACTTTAAAGGCCTCACCTAGGGTCCCTGCTCTCCAACTTTTAGTCAGCTGCATATGAACAGTGCCATTTTTTAAAACAAATGACATATCCATACAGCTCAAAATTAAAAAGGTAGATGAAGGTACACAGTAAAAAGTCCCTCTTCCTCTTATTTCTGTCTCCTAATCTGCCAAATCTTCTCTCCAAAGACAGCCAATGTAACCAGTTACTTGTGTATCTGCCTAGAAAGATTCTATGCACATACAAGGATGTGTGCATATGTGTATGTACATGTACACATTTATACATATATATCTTTTATACATGTGACAACATATTAGACATGCTATTTTGCACCTTACTTTATTTTAATCCTCTATTTTTAAAATCTGGGGCCAGCACGGTTGTTCACACCTGTAATCCCAGCATTTTGGGAGGCCGAAGCAGGCAAATCATCTGAGGTCAGGAATTCAAGACCAGCCTGGCCAACATGACAAAACCCCAACTTGACTAAAAATACAAAAAGTAGCCAGCCGTGGTGGTGCATGCCTATAATCCCAGCTACTCAGGAGCCTAAGACAGGAGAACTGCTTGAAGTCAGGAGGCAGGGAGGCTGCAGTAAACTGTGATCACAACACTGCACTCCAGCCTGGGCAACAGGGCAAGACTTCATCTCAAAAAAAAAAACAAAAAAACAAAACAACAACCAAAAGCCCCAGGAAAATCCTTCCACATCAGTACAAAAACATTTGCCTCATTCTTTTCAATGACTGCATAATATTCCATTCTTTGATGTCCCTTATTGAGGACAATCAATGTTTTACTTCTAACAAGGATATTGCAATAAATATAGTTTCATAAAGTCATTTTACATTGATGTACACTAACTATCCAGAAGTAGAACTGCTAAGCTAAAGACTATGTGCATTTTAAATGTTTACAGATCTTGCCAAATTGTCTTCCAAATGGTTGTAATTTATATTGCAACCAACAACATATTGATAACCTACATCCTCTTATCAAATGTTTGGATTTTTAGCAATTATGATGAAAGTTTGGATTTTTCTGAGTTTCAGCATCTTTTCATATAAGGCATTTTTCTTGTAAACTATTCAAATATTTGTTCATTTTTCTGTTAAGAGTGTCACTCTTTTTCATACTGATTTATAAGAGCTTTTTATATCTTAAGAAAATTATGCCAATTGCTTCTCGGCCTTTTGACTAATATCAAGGTAAAGAAAATTACGCCTATATCTGTGATATAA
The DNA here is from genome assembly GCF_002776525.5 of Piliocolobus tephrosceles. Taxonomy (NCBI): domain Eukaryota; kingdom Metazoa; phylum Chordata; class Mammalia; order Primates; family Cercopithecidae; genus Piliocolobus; species Piliocolobus tephrosceles. The sequence goes on from NC_045437.1 coordinate 64,227,905, forward strand.
GCATTTTTCTAGTTTCAACTTTTTTACTTTTCATAATCAAATTTATAAATCTTTTTTTTTTTTTTGGAGACGGAGTCCTACTCTGTTGCCAGGCTTGAGTGCAGTGGCACAATCTCAGCTCACTGCAACCTCCGCCTCCTGGGTTCAAGTGATTCTCCTGCTTCAGCCTCCCGAGTAGCTGAGACTACAGGCATGCACCACCATGCCAGGCTAATTTTTGTATTTTTAGTAGAGATGGGGTTTCACCGGGTTGGCCAGGATGGTCTCAATCTCTTGACCTCGTGATCCATCCGCCTTAGCCTCCCAAAGTGGTGGAATTACAGGCGTGAGCTACTGTGCCCAGGTAAATCTTTTTTTTTTTTTTTTTTTACAGTCTCTTGGTTTTGTGTCATACTTCCCTATTCTGGGAGTATCACAAAATCTGCAGCATATCACTTTCAAACTCACCATTGACAATGAAGAGCAAATCTCCTGGATACTCCAATACCAGGGTAAAGTAGGGGGATGCAGGGTAGTGGCAAATCCAAGAAAGAGATTTCCTTCCTGCAAATTACCAACATCTTTTCCTTTATTCTGACTTCTTTTCTAGAAAGCACACTTTTTCTCCAAGCAAATGACACCAAGAATGACCTCATTCTTCAGATGAGATTCTGTTCCCTATATCCTGGTATATGGTATAATGAAGCTACATAATACCCAAAACAAGTTTGATAGTATAACAAAGTCTTGACTATATCATAAGTAAATTGCAACACACTAAATGTTACACACACAGTATCAGGAAGGCTCGTTGCTCCTGACAGCCCTGAGTCTACATGGGCATCACCACCATCTAAAGGGAATCCAGCAGGGTAAGCATCAGGATATACCATCACAGTTTGAGGAAATGCTTGCAAGGGTCACTGAAACAAGTCACTTAGTATCCCATACCATAACAGAGTTGAGGCCTGGGCGGGCTTCAAGCATAATTATGCTGCAGTGCTTACTACCCTTTAGTTCTTGATGTGCTCTTCCAATCCAGACCCTAGAAGGACAGAGGTTGCTGGGGGAGACCTTTCACACAGCAACAGAATATAGCAAAGAGACTTAACCTTTACAGAAGTAAAATTTCTTAGGCCAGGCACAGTGGCTCATGCCTGTAATCCCAGAACTTTGGGAGGCTGAGATGGGTGGATAACTTGAGCCCAGGAGTTTGAGACCAGCCTGGGCAACACGGCAAGACCCAGTCTACACACAAAAAAATACTAAAATTAGTTGGGCATGGTGGCATGTGCCTGTAGTCCCCAGAGGCAGGAGGATTGCTTGAACCCAGTTGGGGGGTGCAGGTGAGGAGGCTGCGGTGAGGCCTGATGGTGCCACTTTAGCCTGGGTGACAGAGTGAGACCCTGTCTCAAAAAAAACAAAAAAGAAGAAGAAGAAGTAAAACTTCTTAAATGTTACACCAGGTGATGTTTCTCTGGAGGGCTAGACCTTTAGTTCAGTACTCAAAGACCAGCTTCAGATCTCAAAGTCCAGTGGAACTATAATATGAATAGTAGCCTCTTTGCAACTATACACACACCCTGTAAGAAACCAAAAAACAGGTATTAGTTTTCCAACCACTCTGGATGACAAAAACACATATACCTTATACCTTAGCTAGAAAAAAAACCATAATTACAGCAGCAACTGATCATATGGAAAACTACATAAATGTATTATATAATTAATCCTTTTAACAATCTTATAGGATACTCTTACTACCCCAATTTTTTAAACACTAGAGCAAGAGAAACAAAAAGGTTGAACAACTTGCCCAGGTTCACAGAACTAGTATACTGCAGACAGGATTGAACTCCAGAAGTCAAACTCCAGAGCCAAAGCTCTTAACCACTGCACAGTACTGCCAGTGCCAGGCAGATTGCCACAGATAGGAGGGAATCTGAGGAAAGTTGGGAGAAAAAGCACATCTATGCATGAGGAAAGAAGCAGTGCACTTGAGCGTGTATACTGAACTTTTAGTGAACTGGAGATTGGCAAAACTCCAGGAAGGCAGGTAACAAAGAGAGAGCCTTTTTCCCAGGTGGACATTTAGACGTGTAAGTCAAACGTCCGGGTTTTTTAAATGTGCTAAAAATTCCAGCCCTTTGTGTACTAAATACCAGCAAAACTTGTCTGACTTCAAGTTATCTTAAATATGTCTCAATTTTGATGCTTAAATACATTAGTAGAAAATAGAGTCTTAAGTAAATATTAGAATTTTTAGTGACATCAAAACTGAGTTTAAGCATTATTTTAAGGCGCTAGCAAACGTTCACAGTTAGGCGGCAACCTACTTTGTTTTTTTTTTTTTTTTTTTGATTTTTTTTTATTTTATTTTTATTTATTTATTTATTTATTTTTTTATTATACTTTAAGTTCTAGGGTACATGTGCATAACGTGCAGGTTACATATGTATACATGTGCCATGTTGGTGTGCTGCACCCATCAACTCGTCAGCACCCATCAATTCATCATTTATATCAGGTATAACTCCCCAATGCCCCAATGCAATCCCTCCCCCCTCCCCCCTCCCCATGATAGGCCCCAGTGTGTGATGTTCCCCTTCCCGAGTCCAAGTGAGCTCATTGTTCAGTTCCCACCTATGAGTGAGAACATGCGGTGTTTGGTTTTCTCTTCTTGTGATAATTTGCTAAGAATGATGGTTTCCAGCTGCATCCATGTCTCTACAAAGGACGCAAACTCATCCTTTTTTATGGCTGCATAGTATTCCATGGTGTATATGTGCCACATTTTCTTAATCCAGTCTGTCACTGATGGACATTTGGGTTGATTCCAAGTCTTTGCTATTGTGAATAGTGCCGCAATAAACATACGTGTGCATGTGTCTTTGTAGTAGCATAATTTATAATCCTTTGGGTATATACCCAGTAGTGGGATGGCTGGGTCATATGGTACATCTAGTTCTAGATCCTTGAGGAATCGCCATACTGTTTTCCATAATGGTTGAACTAGTTTACAATCCCACCAACAGTGTAAAAGTGTTCCTATTTCTCCACATCCTCTCCAACACCTATTGTTTCCTGATTTTTTAATGATTGCCATTCTAACTGGTGTGAGATGGTATCTCATTGTGGTTTTGATTTGCATTTCTCTGATGGCCAGTGATGATGATGATGAGCATTTTTTCATGTGTCTGTTGGCTGTATGAATGTCTTCTTTTGAGAAAAACAAGAAATGGGGAAAGGATTCCCTATTTAATAAATGGTGCTGGGAAAATTGGCTAGCCATAAGTAGAAAGCTGAAACTGGATCCTTTCCTTACTCATTATACGAAGATTAATTCAAGATGGATTAGAGACTTAAATGTTAGACCTAATACCATAAAAACCCTAGAAGAAAATCTAGGTAGTACCATTCAGGACATAGGCATGGGCAAGGACTTCATGTCTAAAACACCAAAAGCAACAGCAGCAAAAGCCAAAATTGACAAATGGGATCTCATTAAACTAAAGAGCTTCTGCACAGCAAAAGAAACTACCATCAGAGTGAACAGGCAACCTACAAAATGGGAGAAAATTTTTGCAATCTACTCATCTGACAAAGGGCTAATTTCCAGAATCTACAAAGAACTCAAACAAATATACAAGAAAAAAACAAACAACCCCATCCAAAAGTGGGGAAAGGATATGAACGGCAACCTACTTTGTTTGCTAAAACAAGGCACTGTCAGTAAATGCATTGTTCCTACTTCAGCCCCTATTATAGAGCTGGAATACGGTGAGGGTGGGGGCTTTTGTCTCAAGCTCAAGTGCCAAACTGGAATTTAAAAAAACCTCTGGTTCCATTATGTTAATACTCCCTTGCAGATTTTATAAACCACACCTGAAAACAAACAGGTCAAATCGTGGTTAAGCAGCTTTCAACCTAGAAGCCTGAGTTTAATTCGGTTTTACATTTTTAAAGTATTTTAGGTTTACCTAGTGCATTTAAGGAGCACTGGGCCCAGGTCCCAGAGAGATTAGTAAACAGAAATTAATTTTAAAGACTTTTCATGGGGAAAATAAAATGCTTTTAACTTGGACCATATTGTTCATACCAACGACAAATACTGAGGAGAGGAAAACGTGGCACTGATATCTCTGACAGTCTTGCTTTAAAATCTCTAGAAGGTGGGGCACGGGACCAAGAGATGTGCAGGAATATCACTTTATTATATGTCCTGTCTAAAACTACATTGAATTGGCTTTCAACAGTGCATTCTATGATAAGGCAGTGGAACATCAGAAAAACACTGTGGTGAGATGGAGGGAGACACAAAATTCGTTGTTTAATGTCAATTATGTTATTTACCCTTATTCATTGCTAACACCCAAATTCACATCCCAGACCTCACACCTGAACTCTCCATTTTTGTATTCAAATACCTGTTTTACATCCCCACATGGATGCCTGGCAGATGTCTCAAGCATAGCACACTCAAACTCCTTATCTTCTCCATAAAACCTTTTCCTTCCCTCAATCCTTTCCATCTCAGCTAATGACAACTTCATATTTTCAATTGTTCAGGTCAGAAAATCCGGGATCATCCTTGAGTCTTTCTCTCATACCCCATATCTTTCTCTTTTTTGAGACAGGGTCTCCATCTGTTACCCAGGCTAGAGTACAGTAGCATGATCATGGCTTACTGAAGTCTCAACCCCCACCTCAGCCTCCCAAGCAACTGGGATTATAGGCACCAGCTGCCACGCCGAGCTAATTTTGTGATTTTTGTATTTTTTGTAGAGGCAGTGTCTCGCAGGCAGGTATTGAACTCTTGGCCTCAAGCAGCCCTCATACCTTGGCCTCCTAAAGTGCTGGGATTACAGATGTGAGCCACTGTGCCCAGTCCCTATATCTTTATACCAAATTCCACTGGCCTATATTCAAAATATATCCAGAATCTAATCACTTCTCACCATCTCTACTACCTACTATCCTGGTTCAAGGCACCATCATCTCTCACCTGAATTATTTTAATAGTTTCTTAAGTGTTTTTCAGTTTAAGTGGTTTAAACACTGCCTGTATCCCCTCTCTTGCCACCCACATGTATTCTCAGCCTGATTAATTCTTCGAAAACAGTGTTGTACAACAGAAATACAATATGAGCCACGTATGTAATTTTTTAAATTTTTTGAGAGAAGGTCTCACTCTGTCACCCAGGCTGGAGTACGGTGGCACGACCATAGCTCACTATAACCTCAAACTCCTGGGTTCAATTGATCGTCCCAAGTAGCTGGGACTACAGATGTGAGCCACCATGGCTCATTTTTTTCTAAATTTTTAGTAGAAATAGGATCTTACTATGTTGCTCAGGCTGTTTGTATGTAAATTTAAAATTTCCAGAAATCACTTTTTGTTTTTTTAAGAAAGAATTTTGTTCTGTCCCCCAGGCTGGAGTACAGTGGCACAATCTCAGCTCAGTGCAAACTTCGTCTCCTGGGTACAAGTGATTCTCATGCCTCAGCTGCCCTAGCTGGGGTTACAGGCATACACCACCACACCTGGCTGATTTTTGTACTTTTAGCAGAGATGAGGTTTCACCATGTTGGCCGGGCTGGTCTCAAACTCCTGTCCCCAAGGGATCCACCCACCTCAGCCTCCCAAAATGCTGGGATTAGAGGCATGAGCCACTGTGCCAGGCCCAGAAATCACATTTTAAAAACTAAAAAGAAATAGATGAAGTTACTTGTAATAATATATTTAATTTATACAATCTAGGCACCCCTTTTCAGAATCTCTGTCTTCATCTCCCACTCTTCTGCTCCCTTACTCTACTCTAGGCACACTCCTCTTTCAGGGCCTTTGCACATGGCTGTTCCCTTCGCCTGGAATGCGCTTTCCCCAGAATAAGCATGATTCACTCTCTCAACTCGTTCAGGTCTTTGCTCAAATGTCAACTGCTCAATTAGGCTTTCCCTGACCTCTCTATTTAAAATTCCTACACCCCCATGCCCTAATGTTCCCCATTTCCCTTTCCTGCTTTATTTTCTTAGCTCTTTTCACCATCTAACATAAACATACATTTATTTGATTATTATGTCTCCTCCCACTAAAACATAAAGTTTATTAGGGCAGGAATTTTGGTCCATTTTATTCACTGTGATATTCCCAGCACCTTGAAAAGTGCCTAGTACATAGCAGGAACTTAAAAAATATTTGATGAATAAATTAACGAATGACTAAAAGTAAACACTGCTTTTAACAATGAGCACAAGCTATAACATCACATGGCAGAGGAAAAGGTAAGGATGTCATGATGACCATTTCCTTTCCTACTCTATCTAGAGAGGAGAAATGACCAAGGGGAGATCAACTATGCCTTTTCTTGGAAGCAGTGGACAGGAGTCCTAGATATAAAACCTAGCCCTGAGCTTTGAAGACAAGTTTAAGAAGGCTTTTTATCCAAGTTAAATCAATTAAAATCAGGTTTTATCCAATATTAAGAGTTAGAAAAAAATGTAAAAACCATCCCCTGAATTAAAAGACTGCTTACGACTGAGATGCTATACTAAGAAAAGCTCCTTTCAAGGTTTTGCCAAATTCCATGATGCACAGTGGAGCCATATACAAGTTTATATTGAATATTTTCATTAATTCAGTCAAAATCTTGGGAATATTGTTTTAACTAAGCAACAATTGATAACAAAAGGTAACCACTGGTATTTACATACGTTCATTCATTATGTAAATATTGTCTTTTGGTACTTGCATCCTGATTTTAAGCTCTGTCTTTACAGTGAAGACTTAATTGAATGGAAACATGGAACTTTCTCTTTCACCTTAAACAGACTGACAGGTTTCATTGTTTTACCTGCCAACCCACTTGCCTGAGTACATAAGCCAGACTCACAGAGCTCCTTGAATTCACCTAACCAACATGGAGCCCCCTTTGCAATCTATTTCCTAAATATGTAGAATCTAATATCCTATCTCCATCCTCATTACCCACAATCCTCTCTTGTTTGAATTACTGCACCTAACAGGCCTTCAACCTTTTCTTCTCCAATCTATTTTCCACATATCAGCTAGAGTAATTTGATTTTTTTTTTTTTTTTTTTTTGAGGCAAGATTTGGCTGTATTGCCTAGGCTGGACTACAGTGTTATGATCTTGGCTCACTGCAACCTCTGCCTCCCAGGCTCAAGTCACCATCCCACTTCAGCCTCCCAAGTAGCTGGAACTAGAGGCACATGCCACCATTTCCAGTGAATTTTTGTATTTCTGTAGAGACAGGGTTTCACCATGTTGCCCAGGCTGGTCTCAAACTCATGAGCACAAGCGATCCACTGCCTTGGCCTCCCAAAGTGCTAGGATTATAGGTGTGAGCCACGGTACCCAGCTTTAGAGTAATTTTTTAAACACAAGATCTTCTCTCTCCTTTGGTCAGGCCTCTTCAGTGGCTTCAGGCTTCAGGTAAAGTCTAAACATTTAATGTAGCTTACAAAGCACTGTATGATCTTACTATTGAAGCATGGTGATTATGGAGCAAGGAGCTAGGCTGTCTAAGTTTGACCTGGTTCTGCCATTTACTAGCTTTGTGACTTTGGGAAAATTACTTCTCTATGCCACAGTTTTCTCATCTATAAAATGGGGAAAATAATAGGAGCGATCTCACAGAGCTACTGGGAAGATGAAATGAATATAATATACATGAAGAGCATAACAAAGTTCCTGGCACCAAGTTTTACTTAAGTATTAGCCATTTTTCCCCTACATGTCTTCCCTTTGACCCTGTGTTCCAATCATTCTGTATCAAGTAGGCCCTAAAACATTTCAGGAATCATGCTTCCAGACCCTCCCACATCCTGCTAGTCTACTTAAAATGATTTCTCCCTCCTCTCTTCTTTCCACCCAACTCCTTCTCTCTTAGCTTAACTACCACTTGCTTTGGGAAGCCATTCCAGGCCAGGCTAATTGCTCCTACTGTGGGTTTCTGTGACATCCAAGTAGGGCTGCCAGATGTCAGGATGTCCAGTTAAATTTGAATGTCAGATAAACAACAAATCATCTTTTAGTATAAGTATGTTCCCTGCAATGAAATAACTAATGAATTTTTTTTTCTTATAAATATGTCCCATGCAATATTTGGGACATACTCAATGCTAAACATTTGTTTTTTTTGACATTTGAATTAACTCTGTGTCCTGTATTTTATCTGTCAACCCTAAATCCAGTAAATCCTCTATCAGTAATCCTTTACCACACAGTAATCATTTAAACAAGTGCAACAAGTGGTTCTTTGTTCCCCCCACAACTATGCAGCTCTGTGAGGGCAGGACCCGTGCAGTCTTACGGTTTTAGACCCAGCACCTGGCACAGCAGGCATTCCAGAAAACTGAGAAATAGTCCATCAAGCCAAAGCTCAGGCACCGCCTGTTGGGAGTTGACTCTAACTATAGGCAAACTCCCTGGAAGTGCAAAGCATTTTGATCATGGTGCAAAGAACGTCTCATCTCCACAGGTGGATCAAATGATGGTGCTTTTTTTTCAGAACAGCTCCAGTGTGGCTGGGCGCGGTGGCTCACACCTGTAATTGCAGCACTTTGGGAGGCCAAGGTGGGCAGATCACCTGAGGTCAGGAGTTCAAGACAAGCCTGGCCAACATGGTGAAACCCCATCTCTACAAAAATACAAAAATTAGCCGGGGATGATGGCGGGTGCCTGTAATTCCAGCTACTCAGGAGGCTGAGGCAGGAGAATGGCGTGAACCCGGGAAGCGGAGCTTACAGTGAGCTGAGATCGTGCCACTGCACCACTCCATCCAGCCTGGGCGACAGAGCAAGACTCCGTCTCCAAAAAAAAAAAAAAAAACCAAAAAAAAACAGATGAGGAAATGGAGACTCAGAGAGAGGGGGAAATGTCTTGCTAAGAGTTTTGCCCTCAGGAGTTGACTTCACTAATTAGATTTTCAGAAAAAGAAAAAATAGGCTGGGCATGGTAGCTCACGCCTGTAATCCCAGTACTTTTGGAGGCTGAGGCGGGCGGATCACGAGGTCAAGAAATCAAGACCATCCTGGCCAACATGGTGAAACCCGGTCTCTACTAAAAATACAAAAATTAGCTGGGCGTGGTAGTGCGCGCCTGCTGTCCCAGCTACTCAGGGGGCTGAGGCAGGAGAATCACTTGAACCTGGGAAGCGGAGATTGCAGTGAGCCACGATCTCCCCACTGCACTCCAGCCTGGCAACAGAGCGAGACTCCTTCCGTCTTAAAGAAAAAAACAGATGGCCAGGCACGGTGGCTCATGCCAGTAATCCCAGCACTTTGGGAGGCCAAGGCGGGAGGATCACTTGAGGTCAGGAGTTCAAGAGCAGCTTAACATAGAAAAACCCCCCGTCTCTACTAAAAATACAAAATTAGCCAGGTGTGGTGGCGCATGCCTGTAATCCCAGCTACTAGAGAGGCTGAGGCAGGAGAATCGCTTGAAACCAGGAGGCAGAGGTTGCGGTGAGCAGAGACCGTGCCATTGCACTCCAGCCTGGGCAACAAGAGTGAAACTCCGTCTCAAAAAAAAAAAAAAAAATAGATGAAAGCATGAAAAGAAAAAAAAAAAAAGATGAAAGCATAATTAGATTTTTAAAAGAAAAAAAAAAAAAAGGAAAAAGGAGTTGACTTCCTGCTCTTTTTCACTTTACCACACTGGCCACCTGGGCCAATATGAAAAAATCAGAATTCCTGGATTCTTCCTCCTCACCCAGAAAGCTTCTCTAGGAAGAAGTCTGATAGCTGAGCCCTCTCCACAGGTTCAACTGCTCCTCCCATAATGTTCCCCAACAACAGTCTGAGAGGCAGTAAGGCCTGGTACCACTCCCAGTGTTTCTTAGCTCGTCTCCCATGTTAGAGATGAGATTATTTATTTATTTATTTTTCTTTTGTGACAAGAGTCTTGCTGTGTTGCCCAGGCTGGAGTGCAGTGGCATGATCTTGGCTCACTGTAACCTCCACCTCCCAGGTTCAAGCGATTCTCGTGCCTCAGCCTCCCAGTAGCTGGGATTACAGGTGTGTGCTATCACCCCCAGCTAATTTTTGTATTTTTAGTAGAGATGGGGTTTCACCATATTGGACAGGCTGGTCTCGAACTCCTGATCTCATGTGATCCACCTGCCCTGGCCTCCCAAAGTGCTGGGATTACAGTCCTGAGCCACCACGCCCAGCCCAGATGACATTATTTAGGGCAGAAGAATAGAGACCTTGCTCAGAGTTATGGGGAAATAGGAGGATTAGTGGTCAGAACCCAAAATCCATTCCTTTTCTTTCACCTGCATCTCTAGGAGACACCATCCCACCATCTACTAAATTTTCATAGACAAACTTGCACTTTGGGTAGGCACATTTGTCAGCTTTCTTCTGGAATGAGGTTAGGTGGCTGAACCTGCTCTTGGTTTGGCACCCAGTAGCCTCGCCTTTTAGAGTGCCTCTGGAAAACACTGGGGCTGAGGGCACCTAGGCTTTCTGCCGTTGCCAAGTGCCTGTGAGGTTGATTATAGGCTACTTGTGCTCCCTGGAACCCCTTCTCGTAGGGTCAGAGACCCTCAGGAAGATTCAGTCAGGCCAGAGAAGGGCTCCAGCTTCTACCAAGACAGGAGTCTGTGAACGAAACCCGAGGCGCCTTGAGGAAACTGCCGCGCCCGGTCGGCCTGGGCGTCCCCATTCCAGCTTTAATTTCCCTGAGTTTATCACCCTGAAGGAGCGGACGCAGGAAGCAGGGAAAAACCAAGAAAGGACTGGGCTGCCGGCGGGGCAGAAGGCCAGAAGCTAATGACCTAAAACGGAACAGGCTGTGAGCAATTCGATCAAACTCGAAATGCAACTTTCCAACGTTCTTAAACCGTTGCAGCCCCAGCTTACTTGGCTTGGGGTGAAAAGTGTGGGAGAAAGTCTTCATGGCCTGCAGACTTGCTTGCCCTGCTCCCTGCTTGCACAGACTGCCCTGCTGAGGCTCTGCTCCCCGAGGCCGGCGGAAGGAAGGGCACTGGCTACTACGGTAGCCACCAAAACAAAATCCACAAACGCAACTGAATTAACACTATTGCTTGTTTGGGTCACTGAAGAAAACTTTTCCTGTGTTGACAGAATTCTAGTCAGACTTTCGTTTGGAACTCAGGATCAGACCTTTACAAAATTACCGACCTGGGTTAGAGGTGCGCGCACGTGTCGAGACCATCTGGCCAAGGACAGGGAGATGCCACCTGGGAGACTCTTTTATCCGGCGCAGCGGAGCCGCTTGGCTGGGCCCGCCGCAACCACACTCCCACTCAGCGTGCTGGCCTACCGCAGCGACCCGGCTTCCGGTTGCCCGGGTAACGCAGGACGCAGGCGCGAAAGGCTGGTGCCCGGCGCGCGCTGCAGCTCCCCCTCCCACTGGCGCGCCGAGGAGGCGACGCTCTGCCTGCGCCCTGAAGCGAGTGGTTCTCCAGCCGGAAAATCGCGGCTCCGCTGCCGCTCTGGGCTCAGCCAGTGAGAGGCCGGGGGTGTGGTAGGGAGAAGGAGCCGGCCGGGTACTTAGGGCCGCGCCAACCTCTGAGCCCGGCCTCCTTCGCACTTTCGCGGGGGCGTCTGCTGCCCGCCGCAGCCCGGGCGTTGAAAGTAGTAAAGCGGACACTCGGCCGCATCATGGTGACCCCCTGTCCCACCAGCCCCTCAAGCCCCGCCGCCCGGGCGGGGAGGCGGGACAACGACCAGAACCTCCGCGCCCCTGTGAAGAAGAGCAGGCGTCCGCGCCTCCAGAGGAAGCAGCCGCTGCAGCCCCTGGACCCGTGCCCGCTCCCAGGAGACTCCGGCATTTGCGACCTGTTCGAGTCCCCCAGCTCCGGCTCAGACGGCACAGACAGCCCCTCTGCGGCGCGGGGCGGTAGCCCCCTGCCCGGCCCGGCCCAGCCTTTGGCGCAGCTAGATCTACAGACCTTCCGCGACTACGGCCAGAGCTGCTACGCCTTCCGCAAGGCGCAGGAGAGCCACTTCCACCCGCGGGAGGCGCTGGCGCGGCAGCCACAAGTGAGGTGCTGGTAGAGCCAGCTCCCCGCCGCCGCTCTTCCTCTCCTCCCAGGCTGTCTCCTCTTCTGCCGGGTTGGCCCTCCGAGCGCCTGGGCCCGCGACAGCCCACCTCCTGCCCCCAGTCGAAGCAGAAAGGGCCGTGGAGGGGCGGGTCACCGGCCTCATTTTACAGATAGAAGGGGGGCGTAGACGGCTTGAGGGACTTGCCCCAAGTCCCAAGCTGGCTAATGGGGCAAGGTAGAGAGCAATTCGTTTCTAGGTTGAGTCCGGACTCCTACCGAACTCAGGCAACTTATTTAACACCCCTGAACTTCTTTCTTCATCTGCAAAATGGAACCCCTCCCCTTCTTTTGAATTGCTGAGCGCATTACCGCGAAGTAATGTGTACGACGCTCTCTGGGCCAGGTCCCAATCCCGGTGTTCCGGCTCAGCACGGCCCACGCGTTTCCCAGTTTCCATTGCGTTTCTCTTTCTGAAATCTTATTACCACTCTCCGGGGAAGCTCCCCGATTCTTCTTGGCCCTTCTTTCCCTCCCACAGTCCCTCTCCACCCTAAGCCCAGCGGGCCCGCCTCCCGTCTCCCTCCCGGCAGGTGACGGCGGAATCCCGCTGTAAGCTGCTCAGCTGGCTGATCCCGGTGCACCGCCAATTCGGCCTCTCCTTCGAGTCGCTGTGCCTGACGGTGAACACTCTGGACCGCTTCCTCACCACCACGCCGGTGGCTGCAGACTGCTTCCAGCTGCTCGGGGTCACCTCCTTGCTCATCGCTTGCAAACAGGTACCTGGGGCATCAAACAGGTACACGCGGCATCTGGGGACGCAGCCAAACTCCCTGCCACTCTCTGGCCGCCCATCTTTCTAGCGCGCCAGATTCAGTGCTGGGTTCCCAGAACTCATATTGTCAGATATTTGCATATGCATATATCCCTTAGCCTTAACAATTCCTCCACAAACGAACAATCCTGTCACTCAGCCCCCAAAGAAATAGCCTAATAGACTAATAGCTGTAATCCGTCCCAAACAGCTCTTTTGGCACCTCTAGTCTAGTCTCCGAAAAAGCCTTCAAAATTTCCCAAGCTTTTTTTTTAGTTGGACAGTAGTTAGATCAACTGCTCTGGAAGTACGCCCCAGGTCACTTACGTGGAAGCAATGGAGAGGCAGAGCCCCGGCTGTCTCTCTGGAAGGGATAGGGAAAGTCCCGGGCTTCATACTGGGGTGGGCCTCGGGCCCGGGAAGCCGCAAGGCGGGGTTGAGTGCGCCCTGTGTTGCAGGTGGAGGTGCACCCGCCGCGCGTGAAGCAGCTTCTGGCCCTGTGCTGCGGCGCCTTCTCCCGGCAGCAGCTCTGCAACCTAGAGTGCATCGTGCTGCACAAGCTGCACTTCAGACTGGGTGCGCCCACCATTAGCTTCTTCCTGGAGCATTTCACGCAGGCTCGCGTGGAGGCGGGGCAGGCTGAGGTCTCCGAAGCTCTGGAAGCGCAAGCCCTGGCGCGGGGGGTGGCAGAGCTGAGTCTGGCCGACTATGCCTTCACCAGCTACTCCCCTTCCCTCTTGGCGATCTGCTGCCTGGCGCTGGCGGACCGCATGCTGCGGGTCCCGCGGCCCGTGGACTTGCGCCTGGGAGACCACCCGGAGGTGGCGCTGGAGGACTGCCTGGGCAAGTTGCAGCTGCTGGTGGCCATAAACAGTACTTCCTTGACTCACATGCTGCCCGTTCAGATCTGCGAGAAGTGCAGCCTGCCCCCGAGCTCGAAATAAAACAGACCCTTGGTTTCCTTTTAGTACATGGCCCGGCTGCTGGACCTCTCCCATAGCCTCAGAAGAGTGCAGTATGGGTCCACAGAGAAGGCTTCAGGACCTGCTTGGTCAGCTGCAGGTTGTAAATAGTGTACGATAGTAGCATCTGGTATTTTATTTATTTTGCAGCGAGCACATGAGGGAGTCTTTCCCCAATAAACAGTTGTGGTTTGTTTGAATCCTGCGAGTGTCTGTCTGCGGGGAGGGAAGGTGAATTCAGCTCAGGAATGGTGGCGGTTGGCAATGTTTGCGGGATTTTCCCTTCCCTCTGGGTTCACTCTGTAATTGGGATCTCTGTGGAAACACCAGGTCAGGCGAGGTCCTAGATACTGAATTCCAGAGATTAGTGGAGTGAGGATCACCTGATGGCTTGGTCCTGTGACCCTGGAAGAGAACCTCTATGCTGTCCAGAGGGTTGCACTTGCTGGTGAGGCAGATGGGGCTCGGAAGCTTTTGGGAACCACACAGGCACACTAGCAGAGGTGGGGAAAAGCAAGCAATATCCAGGCATGGAGAATCCCGGGTTCAACTGGAGTATGTTGGAAACCAAGGATTTGACTGTGGTCATGGCCATTGCAGGTCGAGCCCATTTACCCTGCAATCACATGGTCCAACTGTTGATGCTGCTACATGTGAGCCCAAAGTAACCGGCATAATAGTCATAATGGCTATATTGAGCATTAACTATGTAGTAGCTACTGTGTTCAGCATTTGTTATTTCATTCTTCCAGGAACTCTGTGGAGCAGAGTCTATTATCCCATTTTTCAGAGGAGGACACTGGAGCGCAGAACCATTAAACAACAATGGAGTAGCCAGGATCTGAGTCTAGAGTACCACTCTTAGCCACACTGCTAAATGTTCCCCACTGACAAGTTTCTGGTAATTCTCAAAACACCCTCTTCCTGAGATAGGTGGCAGATAGTTATTTACTCAGTGTGCCCCATTCACTAGGGACTGTAGAGAACACATCTGGAGAGCCAGCGCAGTCTGTACCACAGTCACATTACAGGAATCGTGTTACAGATGTGAGAAAACCAAATTGAGAAATGAGACAGAGGCTTGCTGGAGTTTTGACTCCACCTGTCATATTACCTTCAGTCTCACTGTCATGAATCTGATGCAGGCAATGAATCTCAGCTCTGTCACCTCTAGCAAATTTCATATCCTCTCTGAGCTCTACAATTGATATCGAGGTTGTAAGTCTA
Organism: Piliocolobus tephrosceles; assembly: GCF_002776525.5. NCBI lineage: Eukaryota > Metazoa > Chordata > Mammalia > Primates > Cercopithecidae > Piliocolobus > Piliocolobus tephrosceles. Next base: position 64,242,921 of record NC_045437.1, read on the forward strand.
AATGAGATTGGGAAGCTTAAATGAGATTAAGTTTACTTGTTATAAGGTAGTATAGTGATTCACTAAGTGGGCTCTGTATCCAATTTGCCAGGTGACCTTAAGCAAGTCACATATCTATGCCTATGTCTCATCTATAAAAATGGGAATATCAATAGAGCCTATTTAGTAAGGTGGAAGTATAGCTCTAATGAGATGGTCCATACTGATCGCCCAGCACAGGTCCCCCAGCACATAGAAAGCCCTTGAGAAATAAAGGCTAGTGGTAACATGCACAGTGATGGGAGGAGAGGAGTTATGCAGAAAAACTTGGAGCAAAGAAACAGCAAATATGGGAAAATAACATTTGGGTGGGGTTGAACATATGGTTGTTCATTGTACTGTTCTTTCAAATTTTCTATATGGTTGAAAAAAGTGATAATTTTTTTGGGGAAAATCTGTCATGTTCCCCTGCACCTAGAATAAATCAAAATGTATGACAAACACACAAAAAAAGCAAACTCAAAGCAAATTTAGAGAAACTTCTTTGCACTTCCCTCAAAGTGTATCTTCCAGGCATTCTCAGAGCCAAGGGTGCCTTACTCTTCATCCCTTGAATGCCTCTTCTGACATATTGCTATGCTAAACTCTCTAGGAACTCTCTCCTCCTTAGCTGTGGAAGAAGGAAGTAGTGATCGCCAAGCTATTTGTGTAAAAGCTGCTCTGTGATGGTGAAACAGGAGGAGGAAGATCATATCACCTGTTTCAAATCACAAATTATTAGGGCCCTCTGCTTGGTTGCAAGGGGTTGGGGTCTGGCTCCCAGGCAAAAGAGTGACTTTGGGGGGAGTTGTCTTCACCAGTATCTGCTCCATTAATCAGCCAAGATTGCTATGAGTTACTGGTTCCAGCATCATCCAGACTAGGAGTCACATTATCATGCTATTCCAGTTCCTGTTAAAACAGATAATGTGCAATGCCCATATTTTTGTCTACTCCAACTTAGAACTCATTGACAAATATCTGGAAAATGGGCCTATCCTGGAAATTTTGTAATGACCTGCATGTGTAGAGATCTCCCCAAAACTCAGCTAAGAGCTTCCTTACTCATTTTAAATGCTGGAAAGTGGGCGAGGATGGGGATGGAGATGGACTGGCTGGTGGTTGTGCTACTCAGGAACCAGAGGAAACACAAGACAGGGCTAGGAACAAGTTGTGGGAAGCTGGAAATACAACTGAAAAGGCTTTTTAAAAAATCGCTAATTTACGCATACTAAGCACCAGTCACTTTACACAAATAATCTCACTCATCTTCACAGCAACTCTGTTGAGGCCAGTGTAACTTTTTTTTCCTAAAGACCTAGGGCTCGTGGACCTGGCTCCTCAGGCACTCTGACCCCTAAAGCCAGAGCTCTTCACCATCAGCCATACCACACCAACTCTAGCTGGCTGGCCTCACCTCAATTTAGTTTCTGCACCTACTCGTGGTCAGAGGGTCTCTCAGTCTATTCCAGCTCTACCATTGGATTACCTTCCACCGCTGTTAGGGCATCTTGTTTCCTGCTAGAGGTTCTTTAACTACTACTACTAGGTATAAGGGGAAAACAAGGTTCCCAATATGGGGGGTACACAAAGATTCCAATTTCAGATGACTGTTCAAATTGGATGAATATGAGTGGTCCTGAGAAAGGTCCCTCGCCTAAGGATGCCCTTCCCTGGGAGATGCCTCCGACTCAGGAAAATGCCCATTCGTTGGAGAGGTGTCGGGTTGGGAATGGCAACTAAACAGTGAAGAGACCAGCCAAACGTTGCGATGGGCCGCTGAGGCCACTAGGAGAGGCAGGAACAGGGTTTTCGGGGATTCGGGACTGTCCACTGTGGAGTTTTCAGAAAGTGGAGGAGGGTTCGTAGTGTCACTTTTTCTTAACGGACGGTGTTTTAAAGGCTGTGCTCACGCACCACTGCCAAGAAGCGTGTAGGGTTTGGGGAACGGGGCGGGGCTCTTGGCCTCAGGCCAAAAGAGACCACGTGGAAATCCAGGAGTCAGGACCCAGGATAAGGTTCAGGTTTGAGGGAAGGGGCTTCTGTAATAAGGGGGCTGTTCCGGGGCGTCCCTGCTGGTATTCTACATCCTTACTAAATCCCGAGGGGAGCGCAAAGGCCGGAGTCTAGCACTGGAGGGTGTCACTCCATGTTTATTTCGTGCGCCTTGTGGCTGGAGTGGGAAGAAAAGGAAATAAGAATCGTTAACTTTGCCGTTCCCGCGGTCCGTAAGCGGGAAGACCGTACCCAGAGCGAGGGAGACCGGCGCTCGCCCACCCCTCCTTCTCCCTGTCTTCGCCTGGCGCGGCCGGTAGGCGGCGGCGCCAACGCTAGCCGAAACGGCGCTGGCGGGCCCGGGCCCCGCGCTGGCGGCTCCCGGGGGAAGCACGGTTGCCAGGTTGGGTTTAACGCCTCCGCCCGTGCGCAGATTGTCCCGGGCTGAAGGCGCCACCTCTGGCGCTCAGGCGCGAGCCGCCCCTCCCGCGCGGCGGTCGTTCCCCTCCCCCGCCGTCTCTCTGCACCTCCTCGGCAGCCTCTCGGCTCCTCCTCGGCCACGCGCCTGCCCCAACCTCTGGCTGGCTTCGGAGCCTGCAGGCGCGGAAGGGAGTGCACGGTGTGGATCGCTGCCCCAGCCTGGGCCGCCGCCTCCGAGCAGTCGGCGGCCGGAGGCAGGATGCAGGCGTGCGGAGGCGGCGCGGCCGGCCGCCGGGCCTTTGACAACATCTGTCCCAACAGGATGCTGGCACTGCCGGGCCGGGCGCTGCTCTGCAAGCCGGGGAAGCCGGAGAGGAAGGTGGGGCGGTTGATTCGGGCTGGGCGGGGTCTGCGCGCTCCGTGCCCCGAGGGCTGACCCGCGATCACCGTTTGTTTGTCCGGCCAGTTCGCTCCTCCGCGGAAGTTCTTCCCCGGATGCACAGGCGGGAGCCCGGTGTCAGTGTACGAGGATCCCCCGGAGGCTCAGCCCACCGCGCTGCCAGGTGAGCCCCGTGGCACCCACGCTACCCCTCGGGTTCCCCGTGCCGGGAGGGTGCGGCGCGCGCGGCTTGGAAGAGCTTCTCTCCCCCGGGTTCTGACGTCCTAGCGGCGAACCTGGCGGAGAGGCTCAAGGTCCGCCCGGCGCATGTCCCCGGGTCTCCCCGCACAGCTCTCACCACCATAGACCTGCAGGACCTCGCTGACTGCTCTTCGCTACTCGGGTCCGACGCGCCGCCTGGTGGTGACCTGGCCGCCTCGCAGGTACCTCCCCTTCTCGTGGAGCCTATGGGTTTCACCAAGCCCAAACCCCCCTCGGGGTGGTGGTTTTAATTTCCCAAAAGCTCCACTCGGGTCGGGAGCGCAGGCACATTCAGCTGGTGAGGGGAAGCATCGTGCAGGTACCTGAGCCTCCCAGATCAGAACTTCTATTTCCATCCTAGTATGTTATGAAAGCCACATATCCACTGGTGATGATTTGACCAACTTGGTACAGTCGGCTCACCTGGAGGCCTCCCCTCCCATTCTCCTCCCTATCTACTCATTGGAGCTGTGACAGGATTGCGCACAGAGAGACCAGGCGGGTGGGTGGGAGCAAAGTTGCGCACTGGGCACCTGTTGCATGTCCTATCAGTTCTCCCAACACCCCCTTCCTGCCCATTTTCATTCCGTGGGTATCTAAGAAGAGTGGAGGTTGATGGATAACTTCTCTATCAAGACTGGAAAAGAGCAAGAGAATTTGCAGTTGGAAGAAGCAGGAAGGACAAAGGACTCTGGAAGTAATCTTGCAGAAAATGTTCCTCTCTGCAGAGATGGTCCTTCAGCAATTGGGCACTTTTTCAAAGTCCTGTTCAGCCCTTCAAAAAGCTCTAGTCACTTGCCATGATGGGGCAAAAAGGCACTTGACTTTTTTCTTTCCCCCCAAACCTGTCTTCTCACTCCCATCCCACTTCCACACTTGCTGGTGCTGACGCTTCCCAGGCAGAGAAGGGAGTCTCCCAGAATGGTGTCTGGGAGGCCAGAAGCCTGGCTCATGGGTAGGACATGAAGTGCCCAGATGGACAGGAGGTCTTAAACAGATGCAAACCCCAGGAAAAGTGCCAGTTCCAGCTTCTTGGCAATAGGTCTGGGGTCTGCACACAGGCCCAGTACAGAACTCTACAAAGACCTGACCACCTCCCAGAACTGGGAGTGGTGGTGGAGCAAAACTTCTCAGCCCTCCTCCAAGAGCCTCCTAGAACCTTGGGATAGAGCCTAGAGAGACTCAGTTTAGGTGGCCGCTGAGAGCAGAGATTGTTAAGACAGGAGTTGGGAGTGGGCATTGCACTGTAGAGGGCATTTAATTGTTCTTTTTAGATCTGGATAATCAAATAAGGAAAGATAATGCCTGAGCATCTTCCAACTGACCCAGAGGCCTAGGTCACTCCCTTACCCCAACATGTTTATTGTGCAAGTAAGAAAGCCCAAGCAGCTCTCGTTGAATGTTTGTCTAAGTATACAGATTTTAAATTTGGCATCATGCTCTTTGTTAGTAATTTTTTTCTTGCTTTTATAGTTGGAGAAATGCCAGATTTATCTAATTGGGGAGGTAGAATTCAAAGTTTCATTTTGTTTATTTTCTTTTTCTTTTTTTGAGACAAGATCTCACTCTGTCACCCACCCAGGCTGGAGTGCAGTGACATGATCATGGCTCACTGTAACTTGGACCTCCCAGGCTCAGGCGATCCTCCCACCTCAGCTTCCCAAGTAGCCAGGACTACAAGTGCACACCACCACAGCCAGCTAGTTTTTGATTTGTTTGTTTGTACTTTTTGTACAGATGGGGATTCGCCATGTCACCCAAGCTGGTCTTGAACTCCTGTGCTCAAGCAATCTGCCTGCCTCAGCCTCCCAAAGTGCTGAGATTACAGGCGTGAGCCACTATGCCCAGCCTCGAAGTTTCAAGGACAGAGCTCACATCAGATGGACCAAAAAATCCGGGATTTTTCCTGGGAAAGACAGAGCTGGTTCAGAGGAAAGAGGCTCCTAAGGGAGGAACATTTGGGGAGACCCCTGGGACACTCAGATCACATTTTCCCCATTCCTTTCCTGCTGGGGAAGGTGGACAGAGAGAGGAAGTGCTCTAGAAATGTTTGAGGTTCAGAATGGGCCAAAACCTGGATTGGTATAACAGGTAGCATTTCCAGGGCCCCAATTCCTGAGTTGGCCTCCAGTCTTCTCATGAGACTTTTCTCAAATCCCTACTGAGAAGGAGACCTTCCAGTTCTTGAAGAATGAGCCCCTTCAACCAGGGCAGAACTCATGCTCCAGGACTTGTCTGGGGCCCTCAGTCCTTCCTTTCTCATCTCCTTTCCCTTATAGTCTCAGCGTCCAACTAGTGGCAGAGGTGCTAGAGGCCTCCCTGCTTGACTCTTTTCTCCCAAGGGAAAACTGATACTTGTACATTTTTTTGAAGTTAGGGACAGAGTAAGTTCCTTTTCCCAGAAGTATTTGAACAGTAAAGAAGGGCTTTTGGGACAACAGTATGATGAGCACAAAGGAATGAATCAACAGTGCATTCAGTATAACAAGTCTTTCTGGTGGGCTATTGGATGCATCTTCTCACACCATGGCCCTTGAGACTCCTGTCCCCTTCCCAGTGCTGTCTTCAGTAGAAGCCAGCTTTCCTAAAAAGAGAGAAAAGCTAAAGGAAATGAAGTATGGGGGCAGGAGGCCCCATTCCACTACTTCAGAGCTGGGTGACTGGATAACTCTCTGAGCTTCAGATTATTCCTCAAAGAGGAATCAATTCCCAGGCCCCACCTGCTTCCCACACTGGTGTGAGGATGAACTGAGAGACTGTGTAAAAGCTTTTTTCATCAACTCTAAATGTCCTTGAGTTAAGGGAACAAGAAAGCCCATGCCTCCAGCCCCTCACACACCCTTTCCCCTCACACACCCAGACACCCTGCAGGAGGCCAGGAGAGTACAGTTAAAGATGTTGGAGGTGCACCAGTTGTATGAGAAAAGTGTACTCCCAACTTTTTGGGAACTGAAAAGAGCAATGGAGGCCACACTGGCTGTGGGCATAACAGAAGCATTTCCCATAGGCCCCTGGCCCCTCGAATCACAGCTTACTTCCCTCTCGGTTGCAGGGGCGGGGCGGTTAGCTGAGGCCGAACCTTGGCGGGAAACGCGGCCTCAAATTACTGCTCTAAAGGCCCCTACACGCTGTCGGGTCTTGGGTGGAAAGATCCTGCGTTCAAGACGTGCTCTCTGCTCCTACAGCGGCGGCTCGGTGGCGGGTCGCTGTTGAGTGGGAGTTGAAATTTCGCGGGCGCATGGGGAACCGCCGGGCCTCACGGAGGCAGCTGCTTAGCTAGTTGGAGGGTGGCGGGCTACTCGGCAGCCCGGAGCCGGCGCTGGGCCCCCGCACCGCCCGCGGAAGGATCCATGCCCACCACGCAGTCGCTCTGCAGGAGCCGCGAACTGCTGCCCCCTTCCCCGAGTCAGTGTCACGCTCCTTGCGTACCTCTCCCCACCGTGGAGGTGCAAGCCTGCTGGGTTCCCTGTCTCGGATGGGGCTTGAATTTTCGGGTACGAGACTGGGCTGCCGACAGGAGTGCGCACAGACCGCCGCCGAGCCTGGGAGGAGGTCTGTCGGTCTAGAAAGGGTTCCGGACCCGCCACAAAAAGTGTTTTATTTGGTGGGGATTTAGGGGTACAAGTGCAGTTGTGTTGCATACATATATTGCGTAGTGCCTGCCAGATTTTTAATAGGGACACCAATATTTATTGAAGGCTTTCTAACGCCAGACTCGTTAATTAGTGTACACGTCTTGTTTATTTCAGAACCATTCCCTCCAAACTGAAGTGGACTTCGATCTGCAGGATTTCAGAGACACGGTGGATGATCTCATTGCAGGCAAGTGCAGTCTCCTGGCAGTTAAATAACAGCGGGGGTGTCCCCCAGTCCCAAATCAGACTAGTTCACATTTCGTGGTCTCCAAGGTGGTAAACCCAGCCAACTGTCAACGACTCTCCAGCAACTCATCAAAAAGTCAGGCGTTTTCCATATTTAGGACATTTCTTTCCCCCAGTTGAGAAGTCGAACCGCTGGATCTACATAGCGCTTTATCTGGCATCGGTATGAGTTCTGGGAGAGGGAGCCCTATCCTGTGGTGTGGCAGGGGAGGTTGAGTGACGAGTGTGTGCAGGCCCAGGGAAGTTTTCTTGATTGAATTCAGGTAAACTTAACAGGCATATATTGGATACCTACTGTGTATGTACAGGCTATCAGGAAGGGCCTCATAATCAGGCGTTTAGGAGTAAGGGTTGCTTAATTTAATAAACAAAAATCTCTACATAAACCCTACACCCAGAGTGGCATTTTGCTCCTGTAACTAGCTGGGCATGAGTTTGAGGCTGCAAATCCAGCTCCTGCTATTTTCTAGACTCATCCTCTATGATGTCGCCTACCCTGGCCAGAGGAGACTTCCCCTTCTCTCCTTGCGACATGTCGCCATTCGGGCCGTGCCTCTCGCCGCCACTGGACCCACGGGCTCTGCAGTCACCACCGCTGCGCCCTCCAGACGTGCCTCCGCCTGAGCAGTACTGGAAGGAGGTGGCGGACCAGAACCAGAGAGCGTTGGGAGACGCGCTCGTTGAAAATAATCAAGTAGGGACACTGGCGTGGCGACCAGGAATCCTGCGGCAGGGACAGGATATAGAGGGTGGAAGTTGGGTTTGCAAGGGCAAGGATGAGGTCCTGTGAGTCGGAACCAGTGGACTGACTGGTGGTTCACGTAGCTGCCATTGCTCCGGTGGCTCCACCTGTTTCCAAATTCACTAAGTGGGAATAATTCCACCCCACCCGATTTTTATTTTATTTTTAAATTAATATTTATTTATTCATTTATTTTTGAGACAGAGTCTCACTTGGTCACCCAGGCTGGAGCTCAGAGGCTCAATCTTGGCTCATTACAACCTCCGCCTCCCAGGCTCAAGCGATTCTCGTGCCTCAGTCTCCCAAGTAGCTGGATTACAGGCGCGTGCCCCCCACACCTGGCTAATTTTTGTATTTTTAATGGAGACGGGGTTTCACCATGTTGGCCACGCTGGTCTTGAACTCCTGACCTCAGGTGATCCATTCGCCTCAACCTCCCAAAATGCTGAGATTATAGGCATGAGTCACTGCACCTGGCCATTTTATTTATTTTTAAAAATTGTTTTATTTGGGGGGATTTAGGGGTACAAGTGCAGTTGTGTTGCATACATATATTGCACAGTGCCTGCCAGATTTTTAATAGGGACGCCAATATTTATTGAAGGCTTTTTCTACGTGCCTGGCCCTGGACTTACCAATTTATACTTCCTGTTCCCACTTAATGCTCACAATCATTGAACTAGATACTCTTTACTAGCCCCGTTTTACAAGGATATTGAGACGTAGGATTGTTGAACCTCAGTAACAGAACCTAGATCTGCCTGTTGCCCAAGTCAGTACTCTTTATCAGCACGCTACACTGAGGATTAATGGAGATAAATTTTGTCCAAGTGCTTTGTTATAAAAAAAAATAATAAATTGATTATTATTCTTACTAGCGTAAATGCCTGTGCGTCCCCAGTTTCTGATGAGACGTCAGGATCTGGGTTTGATTCATGCCAGATATGCAGACGCGACCCAGCACAGTGCCTACCCCTGAATGTTTGGGTCTCATCCTGCAGCTGCACGTGACGCTGACCCAGAAACAGGAGGAGATCGCCTCGCTCAAGGAGCGGAACGTGCAGCTGAAGGAACTTGCCAGCCGAACCCGGCACCTGGCCTCGGTGCTGGATGTAAGTGGGGCGCGGGCGTGTGGGAACTGCAGCACGTCGGAACTGAACTGTTCAGTGCTTCCCCGCCCCCAACCCTGCACCCAGCATTGGGACCTGGTGGGGGCCCCGGAGAGGAGAGGACCGCTGGGTGCGTGGTGCCTAGCGTGCCCAGGTCACCTTTTGCACGCCCCGAACCCAGGGGGTCCGGCAGGCCCCAGGGCGGCGCTCTTCCCCATCTTTCGTAGAAGCTGATGATCACACAGTCCCGGGATTGTGGGGCGGCGGCCGAGCCCTTCCTGCTCAAGGCAAAGGCCAAAAGGAGCCTGGAGGAGTTGGTCAGCGCTGCGGGGCAGGATTGCGCGGAAGTGGACGCCATCCTGAGGGAGATTTCCGAGCGCTGCGATGAAGCCCTGCAGAGCCGCGATCACAAGCGGCCCCGACTGCAGCCAGAGCCCGCGAACACGGACACCAGGCCTGGGAACCTGCACGGCACCTTCCGGGGGCTGCACACCGACTGCAGCAGGAGCGCGTTGAACCTGAGCCACAGTGAGCTGGAGGAGGGCGGCTCCTTCAGCACCCCCATCCGCAGCCACAGCACCATCCGAACCCTCGCCTTCCCCCAGGGCAATGCCTTCACCATCAGAACAGCCAATGGGGGTTACAAGTTCCGCTGGGTCCCCAGTTGAGCTGTGATGTGGTCCCCCAAAACACTGCCCTGTATTTTCACTGAAGTGCCTGGAGGCATCCCAGAACTTTCCCTGCAGAGTGAATGCCACCCTGAAACATTTTTTTCAGGAACAAAAGCGTCTTGATACCGATGCACTGTAAATGCCTGCTACAAAACATTGTATAGCCCTTCCCCTTGTCACAGTGAAACTCCGTACATATATGTATGTCACATATGTCACAGCCAATTTTAAAAGTATTTATTTTTAGCAGCTTTGAATTATGTATTTTTAGAGCAGGGAGGGATTTAGAAACCATAGCTACTTTTATAATTATATAATGCCCTAATATTATAAGAAGGAAAAGAAGGCTCTAAGAGGTTAAGTAATTTCCTGCAATGGGAAACACTGGAACCTTTCAATCACTTTCACTAGTCACTTAAGGACTCTAGGACCAGAAGCCTGGTTTCTGGGTGAATGTTTTTATACATCACTCAACTTCCCTCAGTCCTGAAAGGACATCTAATTTTGTTACTATTGAAAACTTTTATTTTGGTGGCCAGGATATGAAATCGGGAGAGGTAACCTAAACAGTTGTCTTAGGAAAAGGCAGATTCTGAGAGGCAATGGGTTATCAACAAAATAGGTGCTAAGCACATTTGTTTATAATGATCATTCATATAATTTAGAAGATTTATGGTAAAGGTTTACATTAATTATCCATACAGTTCTATTTGTGCAAATAGAATAACCACCTAAAAAGCAAACAGTGTTAATGAGAAATATACATTGTTTTAAGAAAATGGCATATACCACATGAAAAAGGGTGTTCCCATTTTTTTTTTTTTTTTTGCCAGAAATCAAGTGTGGAAATCTTGATCAAGGTAAAACTACCTATTTAAACTGCACGGATAAAATGGGTGCACAGTCATATTTTACATTTCTTGGCTTGATTTATATAACTTGTAAGAAAAACTTAACTATAAAAAGTCAGTGTGCCTTCACTTTGACTTGACTTCTATTCCCTTTTGTCTGGGGTTCTTTTTTCTACTCATTTCTGAAATTATGTGAGTGGCATATGTCAAGTAGTGATTTGTCCTGACCGTCACAGTTCTTAACACAAGGGCTACTTCTTGCACTTGGGGGCCCAGCTTGGGTACGTTTCCAACTGTGTTATGCCACACTGCATTGCTGGTTCTGAGAGGAGATATCAGGTATCAGGTGATTTGGCAGTGTGGCAGAACCTGCCCTTCCAGTTTGTCATGTATGTACTGTTATCTGTATTTAAATAGCCATTTAGAAACAAAAAAAAAAAGTGATAAAATAGACCATATTTCCTCATATTTTGTCTAACAAATGGACTCTTAAAAAGTACAGTGGATGGTCCAGAATTGTTTTTCATCAGCTCATATATAAAGTTACCAGAGTTCGGGATAAGAAAAAACAAAAAAATCACTTCCCCCCAACCTCTTAACCTGTCCCCCAGAACAATCAGCTTGTCACGTCTTTTCCTCTCTCCTTAATGAATATTCTTATAATGCTTTACCTACAATAAGCAAAAAGTTTTAAATATGTAGGTTTTTTTTCTGTATGTCTTATGACTAGAGTTTTAAAAATTACCTTTCTTCCTGCCTTTAAGATTATATCCCTGTAATTGTTACGTTAACTTGAACTGCTTAAGAATCTTTCTTTCTTTCTTTTTTTTTTTTGAGACGGAGTCTCGCTCTGTCGCTCAGGCTGGAGTGCAGTGGTGTGATCTCGGCTCACTGTAAGCTCCGCCTCCCGGGTTTACGCCATTCTCCCGCCTCAGCCTCCGGAGTAGCTGGGACTACAGGCGCCCGCCACGTCGCCCGGCTAGTTTTTTGTATTTTTTTAGTAGAGACGGGGTTTCACAGTGTTAGCCAGGATGGTCTCGATCTCCTGACCTCGTGATCCACCCGTCTCGGCCTCCCAAAGAAGAATCTTTCACTTCTGAGGCAGGGGTTGAGGTGGGAGGGTGCAGGTGGGGGCATCATCTTGTGGACTAATGGCGCAGATGACTAAATTAGTTAGCAGGAGTAGAGCTTACAAATTAGATTCATTTGTTTATTTAACAGATATTTATTGATTATTACTGAGAATCTTAGTAATACAGATACTAAGTAAACAGCAAAAGAACAAAACACAAAAATCTTGCCCTCATAGATCTTACTTTCTCCTGGGAAGACATTACTAGCAAACAAATAAATATATACATGCTATGAAGAAGAATAAGGATAGAGAATTCTGTGTGTCATAATAAGAAATACATATTTGCTCTTTGTCTCTGGTTCCTGGCTTGTGGCTTCTAAAATCCTTGGACTCTAACCAATGATGAGTGCAGTCTCACTATGTTTCCCAGGCTGGTCTTGAACTCCTAGCCTCAAGCAGTCCTCCCTTCCCGTCTCAGCCTCCCAAGTGGCTGGGGTTATGGGCCTGAGCCACTACACAGCTAAGTGTCTTGTATGTGCTGATGAGATGGCTGGTGCCTGAGAGCCCATAGAGAGCTTCAGGATGGGTGCTAGTCTTTAGAAAGACCAAGCAATGGCTGGGTGTGGTGGCTTATGCCTGTAATCTCAGCACTTTGGGAGGCCAAGGTGGGCAGATCACCTGAGGTCAGGAGTTCGAGACCAGCCTGGCCAACATGGGGAATCACTGTCTCCACTAAAAAGACAAAAATTAGCAAGACAAAAATTAGCTGGGCATGGTGGTGAGTTCCTGTAGTCCCAGCTACTCAGGAGGCTGAGGCAGGAGAATCACTGAGGCTACTTGGGAGGCTGAGGCAGGAGAATCACTGAGGCTACTTGGGAGGCTGAGGCAGGAGAATCACTGAGGCTACTTGGGAGGCTGAGGCAGGAGAATCACTGAGGCTACGTGGGAGGCTGAGGCAGGAGAATCACTTGAACCTGGGAGGCAGAGGTTGCGGTGAGCTGAGATCATGCCGTTGCACACCAGCCACCTGAGTAACAGAGCAAGACTCCATCTAAAAAAAAAAAAAAAGTCATGAATAGAGGGTTGGAACTTTCAGCCTTTCAGCCCCTGCTTCTTGCCCCCACCTCTGGGCAGAGGAGAGGGGCTAGAGATTGAGTTACCCCAATGGCCAATGATTTATTTAATCAGTGTGAAACCTCCATAAAATCCCCTAAGTGATAAGGTTCAGAGAGCCTCCAAGTTGATAAAGATATCTAGGTGCTGGGAGGGTGGTGTGCCCACAGAGGACATGGAAGCTGTGTCCCCCTCACCATACTTTCCCCAATGCATTTCTCCTATTTGGCTGTTTATGAGTTGTGTCCTTTAAAATAAACAAGTAATAGTAAGAAAATGAGTTCCTGAGTTCTGTGAGCCATTCTAGCAAATTATTAAATCCAAGGGGGTGTTATGGGAACCCTAGACTTTGTAGCCAAGTCAGAAGTGTGGGCACGCTGGGCACCTGTCTGGCATCTGAAGTGAAGGAAGTTTTGTGGACTAAGCCCTTAAACCTGTGGAATCTGACACTAACTCTAGGTAGTGTTAGAATTGAATTGAATTACAGGATTCCCAGTTGTATCTGGAGAATTAGAGAACTGGTTGTTGGTGTCAGAAAGTTGTGCATAAAAATAGGTCAGTGTGATAGTAGGTAGTCTTTGGGCCTATGTGGTCTACGCTAGTTCAGGAATATGTGATGTGTTAGCCTGAAATTACCTCAATAATCACTTCATTCCCATAGGACAGGTACAGTTCTAATGTTGGGAAGACAACCAGGAACAAAAACCAAGTGCTTGCCTCATGAAACATGCGTTCTAGTGGGGGAAGACAGATACTAAAGAGATAGATGATGTCTGATATTTAACACATTATAAAGAAAATAAAGCAAGGTATACAGACAAGATGTGATAGGAGTTACTGTTTTAGCTAACGCAGGGTATTTCTAGAAGTTTCTATGAAAGTAAAATTAGTTTAAAAAAGGAGGTACAGACCGGGCGCGGTGGCTCACGCCTATAATCCCAGTACTTTGGGAGTCCGAGGAGGGCGGATCACGAGGTCGGGAGATCAAGACCACCCTGGCTAACACGGTGAAACCCCGTCTCTACTAAAAAATACAAAAAATTAGTCGGGCGTAGCGGCAGGCACCTGCCCAGCTACTCGGGAGGCTGAGGCAGGAGAATGGGGTGAACCTGGGAGGCGGAGCTTGCAGGGAGGCGGAGCTTGCAGTGAACTGAGGATTGTGCCATGCACTCCAGGCTGGGTGACAAAGCAAGACTCCATCTCAAAAAGGAAAAAAAAGGAGGTACAGTGGCCGGGCACGGTGGCTCACACCTGTAATCCCAGCACTTTGGGAGGCTGAGGCGGATGATCACCTGAGGGTCAGGAGTTCGAGAGCAGCCTGGCCAACATGGTAAAACCCTGTCTCTACTAATAGTTCAAAAATTAGCTGGGCATGGTGGCACATGCTAGTAATCCCAGATGCTCCGGAGGCTGAGGCAAGAGAATCGCTTGAATCCAGGAAGTGGAGGTTGCAGTGAGCCGAGATTGCGCCATTGCACTCCAGCCTGGGCGACCGGAGTGAAACCCTGTCTCAAAAAAAAAAAAAAAAAAAAAAAAGAGGTACACACATTTTAACTGGATTATTGTTAATGACATGGCCTCATAATTGCAACAGTGAGATGTTATTGTAAAGTAGTGGCTCTCAAACTGCTGTGTGTATCAGAATCACCTGGAGAGCTTATTAAAACCCAGCTTTCTGGTCATCCCCAGATTTCCTGATTCAGTAATTCTGCAGTAAGGCCTAAGAATGTGAATTTCTCACAAGTTCCCAGGTGATACTGGGGTCTGGGACCACACTTCGAGACTCAGTGTTGTAGAGAAGACTTTTAAAGATTACTTTTAAAAGGTTAAAGCAGGCCAGCCATGATAGCTCACACCTGTAATCCCAGCACTTTGGGATGCCGAGGCGGGTGGGTCACCTGAGGTCAGGAGTTCGAGACCAGCCTGGCCAACATGGTGTAAACCCCGTCTCTACTAAAAATACAAAAAAATTAGACATGATGGCGGGCACCTGTAATCCCAGCTGCTGGGGAGGCCGAGGCATGAGAATCACTTGAACTCGAGAGGCGGAGGTGGCAGTGAGCCAAGACTGCGTTACTGCACTCCAGCCTCGGTGACAGAGCAGGACTCCATCTCAAAACAAACAAAAAAAGGTTAAAGCAAAAACCAACTGACCTAATGTTCTGCAAAGATTCTTGTGATTTAGGATTAAGTTTTTAATGATAAACTCATATCCAGATCCAAAAAAGGCTATATTTCTTGTCTTCTTTTTCTTTTTTTTTTTTTGAGATAGAGTTTTGCTCTTGTCACCCAGGCTGGAATGCAATGAAGCGATCTTGCTTCACTGCAACCTCCGCCTTCTGGGTTCAGATGATTCTCTTGCCTCAGCCTCCTTAGTAGCCGGGATTACAGGTGCCCACTACTACACCCGGCTAATTTTTGTATTTTTAGTAGAAATGGGGTTTCGCCATGTTGGCCAGGCAGGTCTCGAACTCCTGACCTTAGGTGATCAGAAAAAGGGCTATATTTCAAACATTTGAAAGTGACAATAATGTGCTTTGAAAATGATGTTAAATGACTCAGATAGGGGCTTCAATGATGATGAAAGTATTGATATTGAAGATGCACGTGAAAAGTCTGAATAAAATTCTTTATGGAATGTATTAAGGAAGCTCAATCCAACTAGCCTTTACATGCGGCCAAAGAGATTAGGATCTAGTTCTAATTCTTCTCATTAACTGAAAGGTCATAGATAAGAATAAGGCCAGGGCAGTGGCTCATGCCTATAATCCCAGCACTTTGGGAAGCCAAGGAGGGAAGATCACTTGAGGTCAGAGCTCGAGACTAACCTGGCCAACATGGTGAAATGCTGTCTCTACTAAAAGTACAAAAATTAGCCAGGGTAGCACGGTGTGGTGGGTGCCTGTAATCCTAATCCCAGCTACTCGGGAGGCTGAGGCACGAGAATTGTTTGAATCCGGGAGGCAGAGGTTGCAGTGAGCCAGATCATGCTGCTGCACTCCAGCCTGGGTGAGAGTAAGACTCCTTGTCCAAGAAAAGAAGGAGAGGGAGAGGGAGAGGGGGAGGGGGAGAGGGAAGGGGAGGGGGAAAACAAGAAGAAGAGGAAGAGGAGGAAGAGGAAGAAGAAGAAGAAGAAGAAGAAGAAGAAGAAGAAGAAGAAGAAGAAGAAGAAGAAGAAGAAGAAGAAGAAGAAGAAGGAGAAGAAGAAGAAGAAGAAAGACTGTATACCTAACACTTTTGGTTGAAGAATTAGTTTACAATAATAACTAATGATACTTTTGTGCTGATGTTTTACCTAAATGAGAACTAAGAGAGTAACATAATTGTTAATTAAAAGCTATTTGGAACAAAATGTAAGAAGAAGCATTTGGGGGATCCTGTAGGCCATATGATTGAATCTAACTTGTTAATGTTATTATGTCCTCCTTGAAGTGCATGCTATGGGCTGAAATCTGTGTTTAAGTGATGATGTCTCAGCTTCAGCATAGAGCTTTATGGGACATGACAAAATTAGAGATGTGAAGGCATCTACTTGTGGAAAACACATGTAAACAGGTTTTCTCAAATACTTCTCTCTCCTCCTACCTCCCTTGTTTTCCCTCCTTCATCTCTGCATCTCATAGAAAGGAGCACCAGTACTCTGAAATTCTGTGCCAGATAGTTGAGGTATGGATGGAGGCAACTGCATTTGCTTGAGTTTTATAACAATAAGGGCTTTTTTTTCACACCTGTCTAACGGTAAACTGAGACACGAGTTGCTAACATTTGATTCAGCTGCTAATGATGCTGTCGGTGAACCAGCCTTCATGAACCAGCCTTCATCTTTCTGCTTTATCCCCTTACCTTGTTAGCCCTTTATCCTCATGCTTAACGGTTCATGATCACAAGATTGGTGCTGTGCCTTCAGACATCATGCCTGCATTCAAAGTAGGAAGAAAGAAGGAGTAAGGAGCCTTGAGCACTATTTCTGTCAGTTTTGTTTCTTTTTTTTTGAGACAGAGTCTTGCTCTGTTACCAGGCTGGAGTGCAGTGGTGTGATCTCTGCTTAGAGCAACCTCTGCCTCCCACGTTCAAGCGATTCCCCTGCCTCAGCCTCCTGAGTAGCTGGGACTACTGGCGCACACCACCACGCACAGCTACTTTTTTGTATTTTAGTAGAGACAGGGTTTTGCCATATTGGTCAGGCTGGTCTCGAACTCCTGACCTCGTGATCCACCCACCTCACCCTCCCAAAGTGTTGGGATTACAGGTGTGAGCCACTGCACCTGGCCTTCTGTCACTTTTATTAGGGAAGCAAAATGTTTTCCCAGGAAGCCCCAGGTGGAATCTCACTCCAGTCTCAGGAGTTACATATTTATCCCTACCTTCAAGGGAGGCAGGGAATCTTGTCTCACTTTTTTTGCCATTATCAGAGGAGGCAGGCAAGAGAAAAGGGGATTGGGAAAAACTCTTGTGTTATTCAATTAACAGTGTCTGCCAGAGAGGTTTAGTTGGTCTCAATATGTGTGGAAGCCTGAAGGGAAAAGACAAGAAGCCTTCCCTTAGAGCTTGGCCTCCTCAGCAGGGAGTGAGGTGGGCTTTCATCCTCAGAGAGGTTCAGGGTGGGTTCTGGGCCTCCCTTGGGGACCTGGAGATCGAGAGGGAAGGAACAACTCACAGCCACGTGCTGCAGCCTGGAGCCAGTGGCCTGTGTATGTGATGAGAGTCTTTGAATGTGGGAGCTCCTGGGAATGAGACGTAGAAATGGTCAGCACCCTAATTACATTCTCCTTGATACACTGTCATCTTGACCTTTTAATTTTAAAAGTGGAAATACAAATTTCATGTAAGCAATACATGCTCATTATAAAAATCATTCAGAAAAACAGAAAAGTCTAACAAAGTAACAATGTTTTTAAACTATTATATATTTTTAAACTATCTGAAGATACCACTGTTAACATTTTGGTGTATTTTCTTTCATTATCTGGTACCCAATACATGTTATCTGTTTGTATCAGCTTCGTAGTACTGCTATAACAAATTGTCATAAACTTTTTGGTATGAAATAACACAAATTTATTATCTCGGTTTTGTAGGTTAGAAGCCTAGGTTGGCTCAGCTCGTTTCTCTGCTCTGGGTTTCTTGGAAATCAAGGTGTCCTTGATGAGCTCTTATTGGGAAGCTCTGGGAAGACTCCATTTCCAAGCTCATTCATTGGTTGGTAGAATCCTGTTCCTTGTTGTTGTAGTACTGAGGTCTCCATCTCCTTGCTTATTGTAAGCCTAGGGCTTGTCTTTGCTCCCAGAGACATCATTCTGGTCTTTGACCATGGGCCTCTGTGTTCTGAAGCCAGCAGCGGTGTGGCAAATCTTACTCATGCCTGGAATCTGACTTCCTTTTCCTTGTGCTATAACTCCCTTTTGCCTCTAAGTGGAGAAAATCGCTCAAAACTAAAAATATAGGTATGAGTCTAATGTCAGAGGTATGGCCATGGATTAGCTGGAGAGCAATAGTGATGTCCTTGCCCACAGCTTTATTCTGGAGCTTATTTGTCAGATGGAGGAAATCCAAAGAGTAGCTTCATTTATAAGTGCTAGAAGACATTTACAACAGTTTAACACTCTTAGGCAATTGTGGGGAGAAAACCCAGAAACAAGGAAGTAAATCCAGTTTTTGCTTCCCTGTGGAATTCCTTGCCTAAAGGTGCCTCGGACTGTATTATGGAAGAAAAGAGGCCAGGGTCCTGGAGGCATCTTGGTGTTGATGCTGTGCAAAGCTTTCCCTTTGGAAAAGGTGCACTGAGCTGAGAAGAGAGTATTTTATGCACATCTCAATGTCTTGAACTCTGACCAAGACTAGAAATGCATTCTTTTTTTTTTTAAGTGGAGACCAGGTTTCACCATGTTGGTCAGGCTGGTCTCAAACTCCTGATCTCCAGTGATCCACCGGCCTTGGTCTCCCAAAGTGCTGGTATTTACGGGCATGAGCCACCATGCCCAGTCTATAAATGCATTCTTTTTTTTTTTTTTTTTGAGATGGAGTCTTGCTCTGTTGCCCAGGCTGGAGTGCAATGGTGAGATCTTGGCTCACTGCAACCTCTGCATCCCAGGTTCAAACGATTCTCCTGCCTCAGCCTCCCAAGTAGTTGGGATTACAGGTGCCTGTCACCACACCTGGCTAATTTTTGTATTTTTAGTAGAGACAGATTTTTACCATGTAGGCCAGGCTGGTCTCGAACTGCTGACCTCAAGTGAACCACCCGCCTCGGCCTCCCAAAGTGCTGGGATTACAGGTATGAGCCACCATGCCCATCCTGAAATGCATTCTTATAATATTACCACCAGCCTATTAAGAAACGTTATTTAAAAGAGCAACATTTCTTTCTGGCTCATTTATTTAACAATTTTTTCTTTTATTGCCCTTTTAAGTACCTAACGGGTCTTGCTTTAAAAACTCCTTTCTCATATTAAGGAATGCCATTTTCGTCCAGTGCCTCATTCTTGTCTGAAGTGAACTTGGGTTCACTCATTTATTTATCAAGGCAATGTATATTATTTTCATCTAGTTGTTTACATTTTATTGCCACTTACATCCAAAATAATTCTGAAACCATTTGTAATAAAAATTTACATGAAACAAAACACTTAAAATGAGTACTATTGACTGTAAGAAAATCAGCATGGTTAGACAGGGTAGTAATTTGCTTTGATTCAATAATTCCTAAATTTAAAGATGTATTACCTTCCTTAGGAAAACACCTGTTCAAACTTGCATAGCTAACAGCTATTTTCAATATTTACTTTTAGCTGGTTAACAAAATAAGGTAAATCAGACATGACAGTTATTTACATTTATTTGTATTGTACTGGGAAAAGAAACTCCACAGATTTACTTAGGATTTATATGGGCAGTCAAGTAATAATTAGAAATTGCATTTAGTTATAGGATGTGGAAAATTCAATTATTTCTAAGCCATGCCATGGTTTAAAGCAAATACAGATGAATACCATATTCTGTGGGTGATAATAATAGCTTTGAGCACTTGCATAAGGTTATGCCTAGCTCCTAAGGTTTCAAGATTTATATTGCATTTATTCCTTTAAAATGAAAGTTCCCAAAGTAAAAGATACCTCTTGGGGTTGTTTCCAAACTTATAGTGACTCCCCCATTTCTGGGTTGGTTTTGTTTGGTTTGGACTTGTCACCCCCCCTTCCTCTTACCACCTCCCCATCGTCCCCATCACCACCAATAGCTGATTGAGACAGGAGATTACTTTTTAAAACAAATTTATTGAGATGTAATTCACATACTATATAATTTATCGATTTAAAGTGTACAATTCAATTTTTTTCTCTCTAAGAATTTTTAGTATTTGCACAGGGCTTTGTAACCATATCCACAATCTAATTTTATAATTTTTTGTCCTCCCTAAAATAAACCCTGGGCTGGTTGGGATGGAGTAAGCATGTAATCCCAGTGCTTTGGGAGGCTGAGGCAGGAGGATCCCTTGAGACCAAGAGTTCAAGACCAGCTTGGGCAACATAGTGAAACTCCATTTCCACAAAAATAAAAAATACATTATCCAGATGTAGTCCTAGCTATTCGAGAGGCTGAGGTGGGAGGATCACTTGAGCCCAGGAGTTTGTGGTTACAGGAAGTTATGATCGTGCCACTGTACTCCAGCCTGGGTGACAGAGTAAGACCAAAAAATAAAATAAAAATGAGAAGAGAAGAGAAGAGGGAAATAAATTCCTGTACCCGTTAACAATCACTTCTCATTCTCCTTCCCCATCCTCTAGCCCTAGGCAACTACTAATTTATTTTGTCTCTATTGATTTGCCTACTCCAGACCTTTTATATAAATGAGCTCATGTGTTATCTTTTATAACTGGCTTCTTTCACTTGCCATGAAGTTTTCAAGGTTCATTCATGTTATAGAATGCTTCAGTACATTATTCCTTTTTATTGCCAAATAGTATTTCATCTATGGACGTTCCATATTGTATTTACCAATTCATCCATTTATGGATGTTTGAGTTGTTTCCACTTATTGACTATTATGAATAATACTGCTATGAACATTTGGTATAAGTTTTTTTTTGTCTGTGTGTGTGTGCATATATATCTATATCTATATATATGTATTTACAACAGCTATATATATATATATTCTCCCCTGGTTAAGGATTTAGACATATATTTTTCTCTTGGAATCAAAATACTTCTCCTGCATACCTAGGAGTGGAATATCTGGATCATATAGTAACTCTATATTTAACATTTTAAGGAGCTGCCAAATTATTTTTTAAAGCAGCTGCACCATTTTACATTCTCACCAGCAGTGTATGAGGGATTCAATTTCTCCAGATCCTTGACAACACTTGTTATTGTCTGTCTTTTTCATTAGATCCATGCTAGTGAGTGTGAAGTGGTATCTTATTGTGGTTTTCATTTCCATTTCCCTAATGGCTAATGATTTTGAACATTTTTTCATGTGCTTCTTGGTCATTTGTATATCTTATTTGGATAAATGTCTTTTCAAATTCTTTGCCCATATAGAAATTAGTTTATTTGTCTTTTCATTGTTGAATTGTTTTTTCTTTTGTTTTTTAATTTTATTAAAAATTTCTTTTATTTTTTCTTTTTTTCTTTTGTCTTTTTTTCATTGTTGAATTAAGTGTTCTTTCTGCCTTTCTGTGGTTTGTTCTTCATTTTCTTGAAGGTATCATTTACAGCAAAATGTTTATATTGATGTAGTCCAATTTATTTCTTTTGTTAATTGTGCCTTTCATCTCATAACTAAGAAATTATTGTCTCACTCAAAGTCATAAATATTTGTTCTCATGCTTTCCTTTAAGAATGTTATAGTTTTATTAGTTAATTTAGGTCTATAATACTTTTTTTTTTTTGAGACAGACTCTCACTCTGTCGCCCAGACTGGAGTGCAGTGGCATAATCTCAGCTCACTGCAACCACTTTCTCCCAGGTTCAAGTGATTCTCCTGCCTCAGCCTCTCAAGTAGCTGGGATTATAGGCACCTGCCACCATGCCTCACGAATTTTTGTATATTTAGTAGAGACAGGGTTTCACCATATTGGCCAGGCTGGTCTCGAACTCTTGACCTCAAGTGATCCACCCACCTCAGCCTCCCAAAGTGCTGGGATTACAGGCATGAGCTAGTGCACCCGGCCTATGATACACTTTGAATTAATTTTTGTTTATGGTATGGGAAGTCTGACTTCATCTTTTTGCATTGGATGATTTGTTGGAAAGACTATTCTTTCCACATGTTGTCTTGACACCCATTTTGAAAATCAATTGAACATAAATGTCAGAGTTGACTTTTGAGCTCTCAATACTACTCAATTCATCTGTGTATCTATCCCTAAAGCAGTACTCTGTTGTCTTGATTATTGCAGATTTATAGCAAAATTTGAAATTAGGAAGTGTGAATTCTCCAACTTCATTCTTTTTTTCAAGATTAATTCAGCAATTTTGGGTCCCTCATAGTGCCACATACATTTTAGTATTAACTTATCATTTTCTGCAAAAAAAGCCACCTGTGGTTTTAGTAGGAGTTGCATTGACTCTGTAGATCAATGTAGGGAATATTGCCTTCTTAACAATATTAAGTCCTCTGATACATGAATTTGGTATATTTTTCTCTTTATTTAGATTTTCTTTAATTTCTTTCAATCATGTTTTATAGTTTTCAGTGTAGAAGTCTTACACTTCTTTTGTTAAATTTATATCTAGGCATTTTATTTTTCATGATGCTATTGTAAGTGGAATGGTTTTCTTAAGTTTCATTTTCAGATTGTTCATTGTTAATGCATAGAAATACAACTGATTTTTGTATATTGATCTTGTATCCTTCAACCTTGTTAAATTAGTACATTAATCCTCATAGTATTTTAAATGAATTCCCTAGGATTTTTTGTATACAAAATGATTTTACTTCTTCCTTTCCAATCTAAATAGCTGCTGCTGCTCCTTCTTCTCTTTCTCCTTTCTTCTTCTTCCTCTTCCTCCTCCTTCTTTTTCTTTTCCTTGTTTTCCTTCTCCTCCTCTTCCCCACCTCCTCCTCCTCCTTCTTTCTTCTCTTTGCCTTATTGCCCATGTGCACACCTACAGTGCAGTGTTGAGTAGCAATGGGGTGAGCAGGCATCCTTGTCTTTTTTCTTATCTTAGGGGGAAACATTCAGCTTTTCACTATCAAGTATGATGTTTGCTCTGGGTTTTTCAAAGATACCCTTTATTAGGTTAAGGAAGTTCCCTTTTTTCCCTGGTTTATTAAGTGTTTTTAAACATGAAAGGGTGTTGGATTTTGCCATTTTTTTTTTTTTTGCATCTATTGAGATAATCATGTTGCTTTTCTCCTTTAGGCTATCATTACATTACATTGATTTTTGGATCTAGCAGATTCTTGTTGCAAGATAAACCAATTAGTAATTCCCTTTCCTGGGAAAACTCTGACTTGGAACTGAGGTTTAGTAACTTGTAGTCATTTTAATGTCAAAATTCTGGGAGATGATCCAAAACTTGAAAACTTGATGAAAACTTTGCAGGTAAGCATCATTCAGGGTAGTGACTATGGAGGAGCATTCCAGGTGGTTAGTGACCATCAGGGAAGTGAGCCCTGGACCTTGGAAGAGTTGCATGTGTGTAAGAGGAGCAACTAAAACTCCCCATGCAAAGGAACAGTCATTTTGTCAGGTGGGGAAGGGTATAGGGCAAAAGGACTCCAACAACTAAGGAGCATACAGTCGCTCTTCTTTTTCCCCGCATAAAGAGAAGGGAGCTCTTTAGAAGAGAAAGAGAAACAGCTCTCTCTGTGTAGAAGGGTCTCCCAGCGAAAAGGACGGACTGGTAGTGGATGCACTGGATTTTATTCGAAGGTCACGGACAGTAAAGGAGGAAATTATGATAGAAAAGTTGGAGATCCTGTTGCCCACCCCACTGCGCGGTCAGAGGCTGAGGTCAGTCCAGAAGCCTTTGGATAACGCCATGGGGTAGCCCCGCCAGAAATCCTCAGTTGCCCCAGGACTACTTCTAGCCCCACATGACGGCGAAGTCCTCCGTGAAAGGAAGCTATTTCAAACATGGCCAACACGGCCTGCAAGCCGTGGGTGCTGGGGATTCTCCATGTTCTCCCCAGCAAGCCTGTCCCCCAAGTCTTGCAAGGCTGGCAGCCATGCTAATCATTTTTAAATGTCTGAGGGGGCCCAGTATTTGGTTTGATTTGGTTCTAAAATGGAGGCCGAGAACCTTAAAATGAAAGGACAGAGTTGGAGTCCGCTGCTCTACTCATCATTTGGATGAATGTTGTACCTTGGTATCCTGGGCAAGGGCCCAATATGAAGAGGCTACGTTGTCTGGGATGTATACCTTGGGGTTTGTCGTCTGGCGCCAGGAAGATTTAGGACACGGACGCACACAGGGAGTTTAGGAGCGGAGGTTTCATAGGCGGAGGAGAAGAGAATGAAAAACAGCTCTCTCTATATATAGAGAGAGGTCTCTGAGCAGAAGGAACCCCCATATGGTGTTATTAACTATATTGTTTCTATAACTTTTTTCCAAATTCCTTTTTGCTCGGAGTTATTTTGTGATTTGAAAAGTAGACTTTACATTTGAGTAATTTTTACGTTCACAGTAAAATTGAGTGGAAGGTATAAAGGTTTCTCATATATTCCCTGACCCCACACATGTATAGCCTCCCCCATTATCAACATTCCTCACCAGAGTGGTATATTTATTACAGCTGATAAACCTATTGACTCATCATTATCACCTGAAGTCCGTAGTTTACATTAGAGTTTACTCTTGGTAGTGAACATTTGATTGGTTTGGACAAAGGTGTTATGACATGTACCCACCATTATACTATCATACAGAATATTTTCACTGTCCCAAAAATTTTCTGTGCTCCACTTATCCAGCCTTCTTTCTCCCCTAACCGCTCGTAACCACTGATCTTTCTACTATCTCCATCATTGTGCCCTTTCCAGAATGTCAGGTAGTTGAAATCATACAGTGTATATAGCCTTTTCAGACTACTACTTCTTCTTCTTATTATTTTTGAGACAAAGTCTCGCTCTTGTTCCCCAGGCTGGAGTGCAACGGCGTGATCTTGGCTCACTGCAACTTCTGCCTCCCGGGTTCAAGTGATTCTTCTGCCTCAGCCTCCCAAGTAGCTGGGATTACAGGGGCCTGCTATCACCCCGGCTAATTTGTATTTTTAGTAGAGACGGGGTTTCACCATGTTGGCCAGGATGGTCTTGATCTCTTGACCTCATGATCTGTCCGCTTCAGCCTCCCAAAATGCTGGGATTACAGGCATGAGCCACCGTGCTCGGTCTACTTCTTTCATTTATATGTCATATGCATTTATGTTTCCTCCATGTCTTTTCATAACTTGATAGCTCATTTCCTTAGTGTTGAATAATAGCCCATTATCCCATTAAGATGTACCACAGTTTGCTTATCGATTCACCAACTGAAGGATATCTTGGTTGCTTCTGAGTGTGGCAATTTTGATTTCGAATAAAGCTGATATAAACATATGTGTGCATGTTTCTTTGTGGACGTAAGTGTTCAATTCTTTTGAATAAAACCAAGGAATGTGATTGCTGGATTGTTTAATAGTATACTCAGTTTTGTAAGAAAATGCCGAGCTGTCTTCCACAATGACTCTACAATTTTGCATTTGTACTAGCAAAGGATGAGTGATTCTGTTGTTCCTGTTGCTCCAAATCCTCTGCAGCATTTGGTATTGTCAGTGTTCTGGATTTTAGCCAATCTACTAGGTGTGTAGTTGTATCACATTATTGTTTCAATTTGTGTTTCCCTGATGACATATGAGGTGGAGCATCTTTTTATATGCTTATTTGTCATAGACGTTCTTTTTGCTGAGATGTCTGTTAAAGTCTTCTGCTAATTTTTAAATTGAGTTTTCTTTTTGTTCAGTTTTAAGAGTTCTTCCTATATTTTGGACAACAATTCTTTATCAGATATGTCCTTTGTAAACATTTTCTCCAAATCTGTGACTTGTATTTTTATTCTGTAGACAGTGTATTTAACAGATCAGAAATTTTAATTTTAATTTTTTTTTTTTTTTGAGACAGAGTCTCACTCTGTTGTCCAGGCTAGAATGCAATGGCGTGGTCTCAGCTCACTGAAACCTCTGCCTCCCAGGTTCAAGTGATTCTCCTGCCTCAGCCTCCAGAATAGCTGCGATTACAGGTGCTTACCTAATTTTTGTATTTTTAGTAGAGACAGGGTTTCACCATTTTGGCCAGGCTGGTCCCAAACTCCTGACTTCAGTGATCCACCTGCCTCAGCCTCCCAAAGTGTTGGGATTACAGGCGTGAGCCACTGCACCTGGCAGAAATTTTAATTTTAATGAAGTTTAGCCTACCAATTCTTTCTTTCGTGGACCATGCCTTTGGTATTGTATCTAAGACATCACTGCCAAACTCAATATCATTTAGATTTTCTCCCACGCTATCTTCCAGGAGTTTTATAGTTTTGCATTTTACTTTAGAATTATGATCCATTTTGAATTGATTTTGTAAAGCATATACAGTCTGTGTCTAGATTACTTTTTTTTTGCATAGATGTCTAGTTGTGCTAGCACCATTGGTTGAAAAGACTATCTTTTCTCCATTGTGTTGCCTTTGCTCCTTTGTCAAAGATCAGTTGACTATATTTCTGTGGATCTATTTTTAGGTTCTCTATTCTGTTCCATTGATCTATTCATCTATTTTTTAATCAATACCTCCAATGTCTTATTTTTTTTTTTTTTTTTTTAGATGGAGCTTCACTCTATCACCCAGGCTGGAGTGCAGGGGCGTGATCTTGGCTCACTGCAACCTCCACCTCCTGGGTTCAAGCGATTCTCCCATGTCAGCCTCTCAAGTAGCTGGGATTACAGGCATGCATGCCACCATGCCTGGTTAACTTTTGCATTTTTGGTAAAGATGGGGTTTCACCATGTTGCCCAAGCTGGTCTTGAACTCCTGGGCTCAGCTATCCACCACCTCTGCTTCCCAAAGTGCTGGGATTATGGGCATGAGCCACCATGTTGGGCCTTTTTTTTTTTTTTTTTTTTTGAGACAGTCTCCCTGCCACCCAGGTTGGAGTGCAGTGGTGGAACCAGAGCTCACTGTAACCTCAAACTCTTGAGCTCAAAGGATCCTCTTACTTCAACCTCCTGAATAGCTGGGACTATAAGCGCAGGCCACTGCACCCAGCTAATTTTTTCTGTAGAGACAGTTCTTGCTTTGTTGCCCATTCTTGTCTTGAACTCCTAGGCTCAGGCAATCCTCCAGCCTTGGCCTCGCAGAGTGTTAGGATTACTGGCGTGAGCCATTGCACCCAGCCCACATTGTGTTGATTACTGTAATAATATAGTAAGTCTTGCATATGGGTAGTGTTGATCCTCTGACTTTATCTTCTTCAATATTGTGTTGCCTGTTGTGCATCTGTTGTATCCTTATAAACTTTATAATTAATTTGTTGATATCTACAAAATAGCTGTTGACATTTTGATTGAAATTGCACAGAATCTATAGATTAATAGTTGAATCTTCTCAGTACTTGGGAAGAACTGACATCTTGGCAATATTGAGTCTTCCTAACCTTAAACATAGGATATCTCTCTTTTTATTTAGTTCTTTATTGATTTCTTTCATCTGAGTATTGTAGTCTTCCTCTTGAGGATCTTGTATATTTTTGTTAGAGTTATACCTAAGTATTTTATTTTTGGGTGCTAAAGTAATGATATTGTGTTATTAATTTCAAATTCCACTTGTTTATTGCATCTTGTTAATTGCTAGTATATTAGAAAGCAATTAACTTTTGAATATTAACCTTGTATCCTGCAACCTTGCTACAATTGTTTATTAGTTGCAAGAGGGTTTTTTTTGTCAGTTCTTTCAGATTTTCTACACAGATAATCATATCACCTGCAAACAAAGACAATTTTGTTTCCTCTTCCCTAATCTGTTCAACTTTCAAAAAGATTCCACATATAAGTGAGATCATGAAGTATTTATTTGTCTTTCTGTGTCTGGCTTATTTCTTAGTATAATGTCCTCCAGATTTATACATGTTGGCACAAATGGCAGGATGTTCTTCTTTTTTATGGCTGAATAATATTCCACTGTATATATGCACCACAATTTCTTTATCCATTCATTTGTCCATGAACACTAACACTTAGGTAGTTTCCATGCCTTGGGTATTGTGAATAATGTTGTAATGAACATGGGAGTGCAGATACCCTCTCGAGCTACTGGTTTCTTCTTTTTTTTCTTTCTTTCTCTTTCTTTCTCCCCTTCCTTCCTTCCTTCTTTTTTTGAAATGGAGTCTAGCTCTGTCATCCAGGCTAGAGTGCAGTGGTGCAATCTCGGCTCACTGCAACCTCTGCCTCCTGAGTTCCAGCAATTCTGCCTTAGCCTCCTGAGTAGCTGGGATTACAGGTTCCCGCCACCACACCCAACTAATTTTTGTATTTTTAGTAGAGTCAGAGTTTCACTGTGTTGGCCAGGCTGGTCTCAAACTCCTGACCTTGTGATCTACCCCCACCCGCTCAGCCTCTCAAAGTGCTGAGATTACAAGTGTGAGCCACCACGCCTGGCCCAAGCTACTAATTTCTTTTCCTTTAGATTACATATCCAGAAAAGGGGTTGCTGAATCACATCTAGTTCTATCTATTTATTTATTTATTTATTTATTTATTTATTTATTTATTTATTTATTTATTTATTTATTTTTAGACGGAGTCTCACTCTGTTGCCCAGGCTGGAGTGCACTGGCGCAATCTTGGCTCACTGCAACCTCTGCCTCCTGGGTTCACGCCATTCTCCTGCCTCAGCCTCCTGAGTAGCTGGGACTACAGGTGCCCGCCACAACGCCCGGATAATTTTTTGTATTTTTAGTAGAGACGGGGTTTCACTGTGTTAGCTAGGATGATCTTGATCTCCTGACCTCCTGATCCGCCCACCTCGGCCTCCCAAAGTGCTGGGATTACAGGCGCGAGCCACCGTGCCTGACCTATTTTTAATTTTTTTGAGGACCCCTCCACACTGTTTTCCATAATCACTGTACCAATTTACATTGCCACTGGCAGTGTACACGGGTTCCCTTTTCTTCACATCCTTACCAACATTTGTTATCTTTTCTCTTTTTGATAATAGCCAACCTAACTAGTATTAGGTGATATCTCCCTGTGGTTTTGATTTGGTGATTAGTGATGTTGAGCATCTTTTCCTGTGCCTGTTGGCCAGGAAAAGGAGAAATGTCTTTTTAGATCCCTTGCCCACTTTAAAATCAGATTATTTGTGTTTTAGTTATTGAGTCGTATGAGTTCTTTATATATTTTGGATATTAATCCCTTATCAGATATATGGTTTGCAAAGATTTTCTCCCATTTCCGTAGGTTGCCTTTTCATTTTGTTGATTGCTTCCTTTGCTGTGCCCAAGATTTTAGTCCCTGCTTATTTATTTTTGCTTTTGTTGCCTGTGATTTTGGTGTTATATCCAAAAAGTCATTGCCAAGACCAATATCAAGGAGAGTTTCCAATATTTTTTAAAGGAGCTTTAGACTTTCAGGCCTTACATTTAACTGTTTATCCATTTTGAGTTAATTTTTATGAGTGTTATAAGGTAAGGGTCCGATTTCATTCTTTTGCATATGGGTATCCAGTTTTCCCAGCACTAGTTGTTGAAGAGGCTATTCTTTTCCACTGTGTATTTTTGACATCCTTGTCAAATACTGGGTGACTATACTCTCCCTTTTGATTGTGGTAGCATGGTATATCTTTCTCCATCCCCATTTAATCTATACATGTCTTTATATTTAAAGTAGGTTTATGTAGACAACATGTAGTTAGGTCTTGTTTTTTGATCCACTCTGATAATATATATTTTAAATAGTGTATTTAGACCACTAACATTTAAAATGATTATCAATGTGGTTGGATTAATAGCTACTGTAATTATTACTGTTTTCTATTTGTTGCCCTTCTTCTTTGTTTCCACTTAAGTCTTCTGCTCTTTTTCTGCCTTTTGTGTTTTGTTTTGTTTTTTAGAGACAGGGTCTCACTCTGTCACCCAGGCTGGAGTACAGTGGTGTAATCATAGCTCACCGTAACCTCAAACCTGTGGGCTCAAGTGAGCCTCCCACCTCAGCCTCTTGAGTAGCTGGGATTACAGGCGTACACCACCACCACCACCACCGTATCCAACTAATTTTTTAATTTTTAAACTTTTTCATAGAATCAGGGTCTCACTTTATTGTCCAGGCTGGTCTTGAATTCCTAGCTTCAAGCAATTCTTCCACCTTGGCCTCCCAAAGTGTTGGGATTACATGGGTGAGCCACCACATCTGGGCCCAAGGTATAGTCATCTTTAAACGTCCATTAGATTAAGCTGGTTGATATTATTGTCCAAATTTTCTATATTCTTACTACTTTTTTGGTCTTATCAAATACTATTAAGATCCCCAACTATAACTGTGGAATTGTCTGTTTCTTTTGTTCTATAAATTTTTACTTCGTGTATAATAATAAAGTCTATTATTAGACACACATTTATTTATAAGTGTTATATATATTTTAAGGTATTGACCCTTTTATTATGAAGTCTATAGCAATATCTTTGCCTTGAAGTTTATTTTGCCTGGTATTAATATAGTTATCTCTGCTTTCTTAGCATATTGTATGTGTGGTATATCTTTTTCTCTTGTTTTACTTTCAATTTATCTTTGTATTTAAAGTACTTCTATAGAGAACACATACTGAGTTCTTTTTTTTTTTGAGACAGGATCTCATTTTGTTGCTGAAGTGCAGTGGTACAGTCACACCTCACTGTGGCCTAAGCCTCCAAGTGATCCTCCTGCCTTTGCCGCTGGAGTAGTAGTCCAGGTGCGTTCCACCACACCTGGCTAAATTTTTTGTGGAGATGGGGTGTCTCCCTGTGTTGTCCAGGCTAGTCTCAAACTCCTGGGCCCAAGCTATCCTCCTGGCTTGGCTTCCCAAAGTGCTGGGATTACAGGTGTGGTTCTTGCTTTTTAAATCCAGTCTGACAATCTCAGAATTTTAATTGTAGTGTTTAGTTTATTTACATTTAATATAACTTGTTACAGATAGATTTAGGTCTGCCATTTTGCCATTTACTTTCAATTGGTTTGTTTCTTTTTGTTTTAATAAAATGTTTTCTTAGTAATCTATTTTAATTTCTCTATTGCTTATGCATATCTTTTAGCTATGTCTCTTTGCATCACTTTTTTAGTGGTTCCTGATGTAGGGATTAAAATCTGCATCTTCAATTTCTCACAATCTACTTAGAGTTGATATTGAATGACTTCAGGCAAAATCTACAAAACTTTTAACACTATAATTCTATTGATCATCCCATCATCTTTCTGCTACTGTTGTCATATATACTTCATCATTGTAAGTTATACACCTGACAATCCAGTGTGTCTCCCCTACACAAATTCTCAGAAAACTATTTATAGAAGGGAACTTCCTCACTTTGATGAAGAGCATTTATAAAGAAAACTACAGCTAACACGGTAGCTAATGGTGAAAGGATACCCACTGTCACCATTTCTAGTCAACAGTGTACTGGAATTCTAGCCAGTTTAATAAGGGAAGGATAATAAATAAAAGTCATAAAGATCAGAAAGGAAGAAGAAAGAAAACCAGTGAATGTAGTTTTATTCTTATTGCAACTGAGCTGAGCTAATTTCTCCAAACACAATATTAAATCTTTTGAAACCTTTTTTTGTTTGTTTGTTTTTTAAGAGACAATTGCCTTGCTATGTTGTCCTGGCTAGTCTCAATGTTGTGGTCTCAAGCGGACCTCTCACCTCAGCCTTCTGAGTGGCTGGGATTACAGGAACAAGTCACTGTGCCTGGTTAAATCTTTTGAAAACTTTTAAAAGGAGCCAGTCATATAGATATTTAGTGCGCATCCTGCATCTGTGACTGAGATGGTTAACTTAATAATCTTTTGCTTTACTTAATATTCTTTTACTTTACTTTGGTATCAACTACATACAGACATAAATGAGCTGAAGAGATGGACATTATCTGTAGAATTTGGACTATGACATTTTGACATAATTTAGTTTGGTTTGACACATATAAAATGGATACATACTTTAAACAGACTTTATTTTTCAGAGCAGTTTTAGAATAATGGAAAAATGGACAAACAGTACAGAGAATTCCCACATATACCCCTGCACACACTTTCCCATATTATTACAATGTATTAGTAATGTACTAGTATAACTACATATCTTACATTAGTGTGGTATAATTAATGAAACAATACTTATACATTATTATTAACAGAAGCCCATACTGTATTCAGATTTCCTCAGTTTTTACCTAATGTTCTTTTGTATTCTAGGTTTTCACCCAAGATCCAGTTACATTCAGTTGTCATGTCTCCTTGGACCCTCTTGGTTGTGACAGTTTCTAACACTTTTTTTTGTTTTTGTGATCCTTGAGAGTTTGAAAAGTACTGTTCAGGTATATTGTAGGCTTCCCCTCTGTTAAAATTTGTCTGATGTGTTTTCTCATAATTAGAGTGAGATTACGTATTTTTTGGAGAGCAATCATATTATATCAAGGTTACATCAACATGATTTATGACTATTGATGCTGACCTTGATCACCTGGCTGATGTAATATTTGTCAGATTTTCCACTGTAAAAATACTCCTCCCTATGCCCCATACTGTACTCTTTGGAAGGAAGTCACTATGTGCACCCTGCATTTGTGGGGAGCAGAATGTCCACATAAATTGTTGGGAATTCTGCAAGGGAAATTTGTGTCTTATACCCCATAACATTTATATTTTAATGCTGTCTATCTATGTACCTGTCATCTTTCTATATCTGCTCTTTTCTTTTTAGGTTAAATAAAGCAGTAAAAATTATCTTGCTCTGTAAGGTTCAATATTATTTCTAAATCTAAAGTGTTATGTTTTTTCTTTATATCACAATTAAGTAAACAGAATGATGTTCATTTTGTTTGCTTTCATTTTGACTAATATTTGGCTTTTACTTAAATTTCAAAATTCTCTATACTTCTTTATTAGTTATAAAGAAGTAGTTTAGTCTGTAGGCTAATGCCATTAGCCTTGTTTTACAGATGAAGGAACAAGGTAGTTAGGAGCCCTTACTAAGTTCTTACAGCAGATCAGTGGATGAGCTGCCTCTACAATTGATTCTTAGCTTTGATCCCACTTCACTGGGCCTTGTTACCTTTGATTATCTCTTTGTAAATTGTAAGACTTTTAAGAAAAAATATTCCCCCTAGTTGTTTCTTGTTTTTGATCTCTGGCTTAAACATTCCCCTGTCGTTGAATAATGAACATTTTACATACCTTAGACTGAAGGGGAGAAATTACAGCTAGGGTTTTCTGCAATGCTTAGGAAACCACCAAAGAGCAAAAACTACAAAGTAAAATTAGAATGTTACTTGGAAAGTATGATGAACAAGCAGTATTGCACAAAGCAAATGGAAACTTCAAATCTGACAATAAATAAAGAACATACAGCTGTTACTACTTAGAGGAACTTTAGCTTTAAGTTCTCTCTGGATTGAAAACAAGACATGTTTGCAATTAAATTTGGAAAGTTTTGCTGATACCTAGTCTTAAAAGTAAACACTCCACATTAAGTGGCTTAACCATGATGGGTGTACACCAGAAATGGAGTATCTACTCTGCTACGTGGAGAAGAGGGAGAGAAAAGTGCAAGTGGTAGAGGAGCTGAGGGTAAAAAGAAAGGTTGAAGAAATGGAGTTATGTGTTAAACTTATTACTGTGGGAATTTTTAAATGAATTAATTCAAAGTTGTTAAATTAATAATGACAATACCTTCTTTTTCTTTTTTTTTTTTTTTTTTTGAGATGGAGTCTTGCTCAGTCGCCTAGGCTGGATGGAGTGCAATGGCACGATCTCGATCTCAGCTCACTGCAACCTCCAACTCCCAGGTTCAAGTGATTCTCTGGCCTCCGCCCCCCGAGGAGCTGGGATTATAGGTCCGTGCCACCACACCTGGACAATTTTTGTATTTTTAGTAGAGACGGGGTTTCACCATGTTGGCCAGGCTGATCTCGAACTCCTGACCTCAAGTGATTCGCCTGCCTTGGCCTCCCAAGGTGTTGGGATTACAGGCGTAAGCCACCGTGCCTGGCCTACATTTTTAAAAATTGTTTTATATAACTGTGATATGAAGAAATTTGAACATCTAAAGCCACATGTATAACAGGAGAATGACATTTGAATGACATTTGTACCTGAGGTTAGTGTAGAAAATTATTTACCCAATAAGCATTTTATCTTTAATTATTAAAGATAATTTACCCAATAAGCATTTTATCTTTAATTATTAAACAAATAATTTAAAGTACCCTAAAGCTAGATCTGTGAAGGCACAGTGTTTTTTTTTTTTTTTTTTGAGATGGAGTCTTGTTCTGTTGCCAAGGCTGGAGTGCAGTGGCACTATCTTGGCTCACTGCAACCTCCTCTCCCGGGTTCAAGCAATTCTCCTGCCTCTGCCTACCGAGTAACTGAGATTACAGACCCGTGCCACAATGCCAAGCTAATTTTTGTATTTTTAGTAGAGACAGGGTTTCACCATGTTGGCCAGGCTGGTCTCGAACTCCTGACCTCGTGATTCACCTGCGTTGGCCTCCCAAAGTGCTGGAATTACAGGCGTGAGCCACCAAGCCCAGCCCAGAAAGATTTAATAGGGAAAAATTTTATAGCTAAATTGAAAAGCCATCAACCAAATGGAACTAGATCAAAGAGGAATGACAAATTAAAACATCAGTATCACAATGTCAAAATGTAAAAATATGAACTAGTTTTTATTATATAAACAATAATGTCCTTATCCTAGTAAATGTATTATATTTTTTGGGTGCAGTGGCCCATGCCTATAATCCCAGCACTTTGGGAGGCCAAGGTGGGAGGATCGCTTCAACCTAGGAGTTTGAGACCAGCCTGGGCAACATAGTGAGGTCCCGTCTCTACAAAAAAATACAAAAATTAGTGGGGTGTAGTGGCACGCACCTGTGGCTCCAGCTACTAGGAGTCTGAGATGGGAGGATTGCTTGAGCCCGAGAGGTCGAAGCTGCAGTGAGCCATGATCACGCCACTGCACTCCAGCCTTGGCAACAAAGGGAGATCCTGTCTCAAAAAACAAACAAAATGTATTATATTTACTGGTGTCAGATTTTTATCAGAGCAGTTTATGAAATCTACCATATTGCTGACAGATGATTTTTAAACTGATTGGGTGACTAGTGGTTTATTAAGAGGTCTAACAGTCTCTCAGCTTAGGTTGATTGATTTTTGGAGGTACAGTTACAGTGGGAAGATTTTGACTGAACATAAGGTCTTGCCTAGGATAGTATCTACAAATATTTGTTGAGTCAACTCATTTCAAATGCTTCTTCTTAAAAATACCTGGAGAGATTATTTTACCTTGACAGATTATAAAGAAGGCTGATTGAATGGAAAACAACACTCTATAAAATAAATCATGTATAATTTACAAACAAGTTGATGCATGAATATAGCAGATGAAGAAGGACCGATAGCCTCAGTGTGTGTTTGCAGTTATTTAACCAGTTATTTTCCATGAGGGTGATGATGAAGTCCTGGACCAGAACTGATGAATATCACTTGCTCTTGATCCATCCTCTTCTTTAAAACATTTCTTTAGTTAATATCACTCCCTGGTCCATTTCTGTATTCCCTGATAGACCATTTGAAATTGACTACTTATTTGTGTCTGAATTGATATGCCAATTGCTGGAGTTTTGGTCTGTGGACAGTTTCTCTACGGTTCAGTCTTTCAAATACAGACTTTCCACCTCAACTAGGGAGACTCCATTAGTTATAATCTTGGTGTGGGCTGCTTCTGTTCTCACTTTCTATTATATAAATTGGTATGATGTAGGACATTTAGGTGATGTGATTCTGCTTTAATTAATTAATCAATTTTTTTTCAGAGACAGTCTTGCTCCGTCACCCAGGCTGTAGTGCAGTGGTGCCATTGTAACTCACTGCAGCCTTGAACTACTGGGCTTAGGCAATCCTCCCACCTCAGCCTCCCAATCCTTTAATTGTATTCTACTCGGAAGTACTATTAATATTTATGTATATCTTCTATAACACAGTCCTTAGTATATTATCACTGCTGCATGACAAGAAGTTTTATAAATTGTCTTGGCTTTAGTTCAGAAAAACAAAATCTTTCAGGCTCAACATTACCTGAAATATTCTTTTTTTTTTTTTTTTTTTTTTTTTATTATTTAGGAGATCATGTACTTTAGTAAACTCCTTCTTTGGGTTTGTTCCCTCTGAAAGGACAAAGAGAAGCTGGGCCCTTCTGGGCTTACATCTTCCATGATTATAGATAAATTCATAGAAAATCCTTATGAATCTAAAAGAGGGTAAGGTCATTGGAAAGCAGAAAACATTTTCTTTTTCTTTCAAAGCAAACCAACGATCGCTGTAAGTAAGTAAGTAAGGAGAAAGACATTTGGAAATACATGGTTATCTTGGTTTTATTTTAAGATTTTATTATTATTTTCAAAATAGGCAATTTTATTTTTGTGTGCTAGAACAACTGATGGAAGCAAGTGAGACAGGAGGATCATTTGAGTCTGGGAGGTCGAGGGTTTAGTGAGCTGAGATCGCACCACTGCACTCTAACCTGGGTGACAGAGCAAGACCCTGTCTAAGAAAAAAAATTAAATGTAAAATTGGACAGACAAGGGCTATTTATTTGCATGCAAAGTGAAATTGAGAATTGAGGCAATGTGTTTTCTGGATGTTTTCAGTTAAAGCAATTTTTGATGTCCAAAATTCTGAAAACTGCTTTAGTGATCCCTCTAACTTTCCATACAAAGAGAACGTCTAAAGTATTTTAAAATGGATTTTAACATATTTATTCTAATTTTATCTCTCTCTCTCTCTCTTTTTTTTAGACAGAGTCTTGCTGTCACCCAGGCTGCAGTGCAGTGGGATGATCTTGGTTCACTACAACCTCTGCCTCCCGGGTTCAAACGGTTCTCCTGCCTTAGCCTTCCTAGTAGCTGGGATTCCTAGTAGCTGGGATTACAGGCATGCACCACCGTGCCCGGCTAATTTTTGTATTTTTAGTAGAGATCTGTTTTCCCCATGTAGGCCAGGCTGGTCTTGAACTCTTGACCTCACGTGATGCACCCCGCTCAACCTCCCAAAGTGTAGGGATTAAAGGCGTGAGCCACCACGCCCGGCCCTAATTTTTTCTTTTAAATAAAAGTATAGGATATCTCTATTATTACTATAGCCCAGAGCATCTTCAACTTGTAAAATGAATTCATGTACAGAAACAGGTGGGCATTTTGGTCATTTTCAGATTCAGAAATGGAATTGGGCAAAGAACTGTAAAAAACAGGATTAGATTAGGAGAGCTGATGCAAGCCAGGGAAGTCTCCTGCCCTACTCCTATGTCTTTCCCCCAATTTTCTCATTTCACTTAGATACATGGTCTGACCTTCCGTTGATTAGAGAATAATTTGGGTTAATAAGTAGCTTCATTTACAATATGTTTTTTTCCTATTATACCAGTTGTAAGTGTTCATTAATACAGTTTTAGAAAATGAGAAATTACTTGTAGTTTTACCTTCCAAATATTCCATTGTTCATATTTTGGTGGATTTATTCTGTTTTTTTATAACCATTGGTTTAATTTTTCTCATAGTTATAATCATCCAGTCCACAGCATTTGACTCCTTTATTCCACTTATTCAACATGAACTCCCTCCCCGTGAATAAGCAGCTTCTTTGATGATTTCTGGGATGAATATAGGACAGTATAGCATTCAGGATTCAGTGCAGATTTGATATGCTGGGTTGCTTTCCCGCTTCTACCTACTCAAGGTCATATGCATTTGTTTATTTATTTGATAGGCACATTAAACAACTTTGTGCCTAAAGCCAGGGAAAGTAGAGTCCCTGGCCCTGAGGAGCTCACAGTCTGCTTGGGAAAAACTGTATTACCAAAAGGATGAGAGTTTTGACTAAAGGGAAGGGAGATGGGGCACTTGGCCCCTGAAGTACTTTGGGAGACAGGACAAGTCGGGACAGAGCTGTGAAAAACATGGCAATTCCATCCTCCAAGATAACCACAGAAAGGGGTCAAGAAGCAGAGGTGGGAGGGTGGCAAAAATAAATGATATATAAAAAGTTTTCCCTGGGGTGTTGAGGTCAGAGTAGCGTGACATGGTGAGAGGTAGTGACTGGGGAAAGAGAATGAGGAAACCCTCTGGGGTGGTGGAAATGTTCTATGTCTTTATTTGGATGATGATTACACAGGTGTATTCATATGAAAAATTCACGAGGCTATACACTTAAGATTAGTGCACTTTATGTATTTTATGCATCAGTAAAAAAGTCAAAGTATTTCCCCCTAGGGTTGGCCCTTTGCCCAAGGTAGCAGAGGTTTGAAAAAGTTCTGCTTCTCCTACACTCTCTTATACTGCATGGCTCTGTTAATAGGATCTAGGACTCAGACTTGTGTTACTAATACCATGGCTCTGCTACATTATAGGTTAAAAAGGCTTTTGTGAATTAATTTCAGAAATACTACTTAAAATGAACTGTGTAGGAAAGTGCAATTGACTTACAAAAGAACATCAGGAGTGTAATTCAACAAACATGGAATAACTTAACTCTACTGTGTACAAATGGTGCTTTGTGCTGAGACTGTCTCCAAGATGAATGAGACCAGGATCCTAGTGTCAGGAACTTGATCTTTCCTAGGTTAAGGTCTTTCCCATATTATCAGTTCAAGTATTGTTTGCCATGTTTTGGAAA
Organism: Piliocolobus tephrosceles; assembly: GCF_002776525.5. Classification (NCBI taxonomy): domain Eukaryota; kingdom Metazoa; phylum Chordata; class Mammalia; order Primates; family Cercopithecidae; genus Piliocolobus; species Piliocolobus tephrosceles. Next base: position 64,281,317 of record NC_045437.1, read on the forward strand.
TAACCAAAACATAATGTCTTTGAAAAAGATGCCGTTTTCATTCATTTTAAGCTGCGGTAACAGAATACCACAAACTGGGTAATTTATAAAGAGCAGAAATTTATTCTCTCACAGTTCTGAGGCTAGGGAAGTTCAAGATCAAGGTGCTAGCAGGTTCGGTCTCTGGCTCACAGTTGCCACTTTGGTTCTCTGCCTTTCAGAGAGGAAGAACATTGTGTCCTCACATGGCAGAAGAGAAGAGAGAGAGAGAGAGAGAGAGAGAGAGAGAGAGAGAGATATCACCCCGCTCCCATAACCCCTTTTTAAAGTAACATTAATCCATTCATGAGGGTGGAGCCCTCATGCCCTAAACACCTCCCAAAAGGCCCCGTCTCCCAATAACGTTGATTGAGGATTAAGTTTCCAGCGCATGAATTTTGGGGACACATTAAACCATAGCAGATGCTCAACATCATTAGCTATCAGGAAAATGCAAATCAAAACCACAGCAAGGTACCACTTCATACCCACTGGAATGGCTACAATAAAGAGATAATTACAAGTGTTGACAAGATACGGGGAAATTAGAATCCTCACATACTGCTGGTGGGAAGACAAAAAGGTGCTGCTACTTGGGAGAACAGCTTGGCAGTTCCAAACAGGTTGAGCAGAATCACCACATGACCCAGCAATTTTACTCCTAGGTATCTAGCGGAGAGCAATGAAAACATATGCCCACAAAAAAGCTTTTGCACAATATTCATAGGAAGATTATTCATACTAGCCAAAAGGTGGAAACAACTAAAATCTTCATCAACTGATGGATAAATAAAATGTAGTATGTCCATACACTAGAATATTACTCAGCAATAAAAAGGAATGAAGTAGTGGGTGCAGCATGAATGAACTTTGGAAACATTATGTTAAATGAGTCAGTCACAGAAGACCACATACTGCATTTTTCTATTTATGTGAACTGTTGCAGAATAGACAAATTTATAGAGACAGAAAATAAATTAGTGGTTGCCTAGGGATAGGGAGAGGGGAGAACAGAGAGTGACTGCTAAAGGGTAAGAGGTTTCCTTTTAGGGTCATCAAAATATTCTAAAATTAATTGTGGTGGTGGTTGATAACTATGAATGTACTAAAAATAATTGAAATGTACACTTTAAATGTGTGAATTTTATGCTTTGTGAATTACATCTCGATAAAGCTGTTTAAAAAACCTAGTGCCTTTGAAGAAAGCGACAAGAAAACCTAGTTAACAGCAGCATTCAATAAAAAGTATCCGAGTGGTTAAGAGGTGCTTTGGTGCGGACCACTGGGTTTTCATGCCAGGTCCACCATCTATTAGCTGTGGAATGTGGGTATGTTATTAAGCCTCTGTGTGCCTCAGTTTCCTCTTTGGAAAATGAAGATACTGGCAGAGTCTACTTCATTCATAGGCACATGTACATAGGCTTTATGCATAACTGCATTAGTGAATGAGCCCATGTACAGCATTCATGGGTAGAGTTTAATAAATGTTAGCCATTATTTGTAGAGCGCTCTAACATTTTTAAAGTACTCTTACACACATTTTCTCAGTTGATAACACAAGTACTTGGGAAATTTTCATTCCTTCTGCCTCTGTAAAGTTTTGAGCAGCTTGTTTTTGGCCCTTGAAACCCTCTTGTATTTATTACTCTCTCTACCTCTCCTGCACTCCATAATACCCAGCGTTTATCACTATTTGATTCTTGCTTTTACCTAATTTCTGTTAAGATGCCAAAAAATATCACTTAAAAATGGGACCCAGTCAAGAAAATTTCCATGTTAAAAGAGAAATCTTAAAAACCAAAAGGGTCTGTAGAATCCAGAGGACTGGCAAATCTCCAATCACACCATTCAGGAGACAGCCCGTCCTTCTTACTCCATAGACTAGGTTCTGATTTTTGTGATGATTAGCCTATGATTCAGCATGTACATTTTGTTTTTTCTAAAATTAGCTTAATAGTACTAAAAATGGGCCCGGTGCAGGGGCTCACGCCTGTAATCCCAGCATTTTGGGAGGCTGAGCCAGGCAGATCACGGGGTCAGGAGTTCGAGACCAGCCTGGCCAAAATAGTGAAACCCCGTCTCTATTAAAAATACAAAAATTAGTTGGACATGGTGGCACGCACCTGTAGTCCCAGCTACTCAGGAGGCTGAGGCAGAAGTTGCAGTGAGCCGAGATTGCGCCATTGCACTCCAGCCTAGGCAACAAGAGTGAAACTCCATCTCAAAAAAACAAAAAAGTCCTAAGAATGTAAAAATACTCTTATACATACAATTTATACTTCATTTATTAGATGAAATCTCTTATGCTAATAAACTGAGATTCTAAAATTTGCTTTTATTTTGATAATTATATTCCAAAGTGAAGCATCTTATTAATTTTTTTCTTGCTACAAAATCAGTAACTTCAAGCAAAAGTGTACATAAAACACCCATATTTCTCCCACTTTGATGGGAACATCCAGGCTCTTTTGTGTATATATACATATATATATATATTCAGACAAATATATACTTAAAATAAGAATTATAACCTGATATGTGCCTCCTTTTTCTTCTAATTAATAGTATTTATGATTCTTTTATGATTTTTATTTTTGAAATATTTTAATGACTTGATTTCATTATATAGACATGGAATAATTTATTTAACAAATACCTCGTGGTTAGATATTTAACAAATATGCACTGGATCATTAACTTTCCCTATAATTATTTCAAAAATGAAGAAGATGCTAGGAAACTAAGGAAGTAAGGCATTGCTTCCCACATTCAGCATTTCGGCCTTTATAATGGTGGTATAGTTTTGAGTTCTATAAACTAAGATAAATATTGAAAACTGAGGATTCAGAGGAGAACAATAAACAAAGCATTGGGCAATAGGAATTGAAATTATTTAACCTTAAGAAGAAGAAGAAAAAGCTTAAACATGGCTACATTTATGTTTATTTACATAGAAAGAATATCCTATAGGACCTTGTGTTTTCATGATATCATTCTCACAGTCTGTCAGTATTAGAGTCATTATTGTATATGTCTCCTCTTCCCATCTAGCCTGAGAGCTCTCAGAGGAAGTTATCTAATTGATCTATTTCCCCAGTCGTGTGTGCTGTTTAAAGAATAAATGTTTTCTGAACTAAAGTTGAATATAATCACAACATTTCAAAGGAGGAGAGAGCAGACTGGGATCGTTTAGTTCTGCCTATAGTCACTATGCTCATTTTTACAAACTTCTAAAGGAATTATCAGCCACGTGACTCTATCCATTTTACTAGTATGCTACTGTTTGTTTCTTCTTATAAAGAAGAATTTAAGGGCGTTTCCTCACTGTCTTACTCTAGTAAATCAGGTCCTTGTGTATCCTATTACTAAAATGTAAACATAATTGTGTTGAAATTATGTCCCACTGGCTAAGTTGAACTGTATGAAATGTTAGCTAAATGCTTCTGTATTTACACAGGTATGTTTGCTTACTGGGTAAGCACAGTTGGAAGTGTTTCATTTAAATATGATGAACTGACAATTTGGCGGTGCACCTGATAAGTAAGTTTTCCATAATAGTGATGTGATTCAGGTTTTCTGTTTTGTTTTGTTTTGCTTTTTACTTAACATTTAGGTGATAAAGTTGTAGAATCCCTGTAGGAAAGTTGAGAATGATAACACACTTTTGGCACACACCAAATTCATGTATTCAAAAATTCATGTATTCAAATTATGCGGTCTCAACCTTTGAGGGATGTTGTAAGATTTTAGCCTATTGAGCAGTAAGGTCACTGCAAAGTTTTTTAGGTTGTTTGAATCATAACTTCCCACAGTTGATGTCAAAATATTTTAGTTGGCTTGTGCCTTCCTACACTATTCTGGTCTGACTTTGGTGAGGGTTGGTGGTATGTGTTTGTTAACAAACACACACACACACACACACACAAAACAAACAGAAAATGTCCCAATTAGATCTTCATTTCTTTCTTTCTTTTCTTATTTTTCTTCTTCTTCTTCTTCTTCTTCTTTTTTTTTTTTTTTTTGTGGCAGGTAACAAACTAAAAGCTCTTAGTCAAGTCTCTAGTTAATAAAGACAGACATCATGTCTTGTCTCCCTATATGCTGTCCCAGAAAAAAAGCAGAGAAACAAGTTTATACACTCTAAATTTTCCTAGCAAAATCATGCCAGTTGGAGTTGTGGGAATTAACTACTCTTTTAAAATAGTTCCTGTCTTCATTTTGCCACTGAAGTACAAAAATGCTATAAAGTATTTAAAGTGCTTAGTATTGTGGTTGAAAACAGCATTCAATAAATTTTAGCTGTTAGGTGTTTTTTTTTTTTTTAAAGAAAACAATATCTTAATATAAAAACTCACTCAAAAAGTCAATGGGCACAGTTAGTATAGACAATAAATTTGATCTCAAAAAGGAATGGAGAAGAATCAAAATGAAAGGAAAATAGCAATTTAAACTATCAAGGGCATCGGAATAACTGAGATGTCTATAATGTGGTTTTTTTCTTCTTTTGAGACAAGGTGGTGATCCTCTCACCTCAGCCTCCCAAGTAGCTGGGACTACAGGCATGTGCCACTGCACCTGGCTAATTTTTTCATTTTAATTTTTGGTAGACATGATGTCCCACTCTGTTGCCCAGGCTTGTCTTGAACTCCTGGCCTCAAACCATCCTCTTGCCTTGGCCTTTTAAAGTGCTGGGATTATAGATGTGAGCCACTGTGCTTGGCCTATTTTGCATTTTTTTTTCAATCTGATAAAATAGTCCCAAAATCCTGGATAAAGTAAGTGAAGAGAGCTAATTACTTTCCATGTTCACATTGCCATCTTCAGGAAAGAAAGTGTTCATTTTAATTTAGTGCAAATGCATCTTTTTATTATTATTATTATTTATTATTATTATTATACTTTAAGTTCTAGGGTACCTGTGCACAACGTGCAGGTTTGTTACATATGTATACATGTGCCATGTTGGTGTGCTGCACCCATTAACTCGTCATTTACATTAGGTATATCTCCTAATGCTATCCCTCCCCACTCCCCGCTCCCCATGACAGGCCCCGGTGTGTGATGTTCCCCTTCCTGTGTCCAAGTGATCTCATTGTTCAATTCCCACCTATGAGTGAGAACACGTGGTGTTTGGTTTTCTGTTCATGCGATAGTTTGCTGAGAATGATGGTTACCAGCTTCATTCATGTCCCTACAAAGGACACAAACTCATCCTTTTTTATGGCTGCATAGTATTCCATGGTGTATATGTGCCACATTTTCTTAATCCAGTCTGTCACAGATGGACATTTGGGTTGATTCCAAGTCTTTGCTATTGTGCATAGTGCTGCAATAAACATATGTGTGCATGTGTCTTTATAGCAGCATGATTTATAATCCTTTGGGTATATACCCAGTAATGGGATGACTGGGTCAATTGGTATTTCTCTTTATTGGAGACGGTTAGGCCAAGTACCTAAAGATCATGTGTGATAATGACGATGTTTAAGTTTAATTGATTGTCATGAACATGTTTAGTCTGATTTCTGCCTGGTTGTGTTCAAAGCAGAAGACAAACTGCTAGCCTTTACATTTTGAAATGGGGCATTAAAATTTGATTAGAAATGAAATACATATAATTTCCTATTTATTCTGTTTTGGAACACCATACTTAGATCTTCATATGTAGATCATGGAATTTTTATATATCTCCAAGAGGTTTAACAATCTCCCTTGATAATTGGTTCTGTTAACCAATCTTATAAGAATATTATCCACTATATTGAATTAAAACTGGGACTAAACAATAAATTCTAGTACTTAAAATAGTACCCAATGGATGAACAACTGGCATGGGAAGTCAGCGTGGGTCAGATTAAACAACCTGGGGAAGAGGAGGGGAAGAGCTCCTAGAACTCTCTAGGGCTACATTGTCTTAGGTAGCCACTAATTGCATGTGGCTATTGAGCACTTGAGATGCAGATCGTACAAATCAGGATTTGCTATAAATGTAGAACACATGTAGGATTTTAAAGACCTAATGCCAAAAAATCATAAAATATCTCAATATTTTTATATTGATTATATGTGGAAATTATATTTCATATATGTTGCATTAAATTAAATATGTGATTTAAATCACTTTTACCTATTTATTTTTAATTTTCTTCCTGTGGCTACTAGAAAGTTTAAAAGGTTATTTATGTGGCTTGCATTATACTTCTATTGGGAAGTTATGCTCTAGGGCATACAAATTATAGTGGAAGCGGCCCCCATGATAATGATAGATTTACTAAGCACATACCACGTGTCTGGTATTGTACTACGTGCTCATAAGAAAGCTTTGTGGCTAGATGCAGTGGCTTAAGCTTGTAATCCCAGCACTTTGGGAAGTAGAGGCTGGAGAATTGCTTGAGTCTAAGAGGTTGAGGCTGTAGTTAGTTATAATTACACCACTGTACTCCAGCTTGGATGGCATTAGAGGCCAAGATTTGGGAGGAAGGTTCAGTGTGGATAGAAGTTTGAGGTGCCTGGGAAGCCTACTGATCTGGATTAGGTATGGATCACAAACACTATGCACCAGGTTAAGACTGCTTATGGAGTACAGTGTTAGAAGAAGCCCTCTAGTGGTGAGCTGGAGCTGGTTTGTAACGTTCCATGAGCCAATTTGGCTCTTTTCCCAGCTCTGCTCAGTGATACCATGTTGGGAGCTTGAAATCAGCTACCATAGGAGTATTTACACCACAATTTGTCAGTTGCTTCAAATCAGGTCTTCCTCCTCCTGCCTAACCTGGTGCCTCAAAGCTGTTTTACCAGCATACCACTTAAAACTTAAACATTTCCAAAGCCTAGCAAGAAGGATAAACCAGTAATGATTACTGAGAAGGAGGAAAACCAGGAAGGTGTAGTGTTGATTTGAAAAATAGAAAAAACTTTAAGCAGGAAGAAGTGGTGCATGCCTCCTTTGGAGGAAGCAATATTCCTTTTCATCAAGGAAGATGATGAATTCCTTTAATATACCTGTGATGTTTCTCTGGACGAGATTGTTGATATCCATTATGAAATATGACACTCAAATGTGATATGTACAGATAGGGTTCTGTCTAGTACAAAGGAAGAAAAATCATTTCTCTCCTGAGCAATATTCCTTTTTCATCAAGTAAGATGAAAAACGAGACCTTTTGGAGGCAACAATGGGGAAGTGATGGTAAATAGACTGAGGAGTGACCTAAAGTTAGGAAATTGAGATTGCGCGTGTAGACAAATCTTTTGAGAATCTTAGCTGTGGAAAGGATAGCCTGGAAAAATAGTTGGAGACTTGAACGCATTTAAATGCTTATTGGAAGAATCCAATAAAGAGGGAGAGCTTGCAGATGAGGAGAGATGGAGGGTACTACTGTAGCATGGACCATGAAAAGATGGTAAAGTTCTTGGAGAAATTAACCTTAGGAGGAGGGGTATATTCTCTATTGCAGAGGAGGAAGTGCAGAAGGATGGTGTTACAGGTTTGGCTGCCCAGAAATCAGACTTGGGTTTATTTTCTTCAGATTTGCTTTCTAGTCTATAGCCATACCACCCAGAATGTGCCCGATCTCATCTGATCTCAGAAGCTAAGCAGGGTTGGACCTGGTTAGTACTTGGATGGGAGATTTGCTTTCTAGTTAATATGATTTTTTTCCTGGTTAATATAATTTTTTTCTGACATGACCTTTAGATACTTTAATATACTTATGAGGTTTCTCTGGATGAGATTCTCAATATCCATTATAAAGTATGATACTCAAGTGTAATATCTACCATTAGGGTCTGTCCAGTACAAAGGAAGAAAAATCATTTCTCTTTTGGGGACATTGCATTTCTATTAATAAAGTCTAAAAGTTTTATGGTAGCTTTACCAACATCCTCCTATTGACTCACACTAGCTTGCAGTAAATTAAAAACCCCAATTCTTTAATTTATGGTGTTTTTTTTTTTTTTGACGGAGTCTAGCTCTGTTGCCATATTGAAGTACAGTGGCGCAATCTCGGTTCACTGCAACCTCTACCTCCCAGATTCAAGCAATTCTCCTGCCTCACCTCCCTAGTAGCTGGGACTACAGGCGCGTGCCACCATGCCCAGCTAATTTTTGTATTTTTAGTAGAAACGGGGTTTCACCCTGTTGGCCAGAATGGTCTCGATCTCTTGACCTTGTGATCCACCCTGCCCCAGCCTCCCAAAGTGCTGGGATTACAGGCGTGAGCCACTGTGCCCAGCCAGTTGTCCTTTTTAATCATCACTTTTCCCCCTCCACCATAACCATCCTTTACTTGGAAGATATGATTTTTGTTAGTTTGTGAGTTTTTGCTTTTAGAGTATGTACAGATTTTACATGTAGTCTAATGAAGCATTATTTTGGTAATTGATGCATAGTTACAGTCTGTAGAGGTAATTTTGGATTTCGATACCATGGAATTAATGCTTACAGATATGTTGACTCTTTTTCAAATCTTTTGAGTATTTTAGATAATGGAAAGATATCTTAAAAGCAACTAATACAACTACAAAATACAAATGATAAGCCCATAATAGCTAATGGGCTAGTGAAGAAACTATGATAATACTGCCTTTACTTTTTCAAAGGTGAAGTTTGGGATATTGATTATCCCAATCAATAATTGTTATTTGTTCAAATAAACTCTTTAAAATTTTATTGTGTCTCAGTTTTCCTTCTAACAAATTGGAGTGTGGGAAGAGAATCATTCACATAAGTCAAAAATTCTTAATTGTACTATATTTCTAGTAGCATTGAAATAAGTTACATTAGTGCCATGTTCTGAATGTTTAGATTCTCCCAAAATTCACATGTTGAAATCCTAACCGCCAAGGTGATGGTATTAGGAGGTGGGACCACTGAGAGATGATTAGGTCATGAGGGTGGAGCCCTCATGAATGGGATTAGTGCCCTTATAAAAGAGGCCTCTTGTCACTTCCACCATGTGAGGATGCAGCAAGAAGGCACCATCTAAGATCAAGAAATGCCCTCACCAGACACTGAATCTGCTGGCACCTTGATCTTGGGCTTTTTGGGCTCCAGACTGTGAGAAAGATATTTCTGTTGTTCATAAATACCCTGTTTATGGTATTTTGTTATAGCAGCATAAACAGACTAATTAGGAAAAGATTCTTTGAGAGCAAAATAAATGTTAATATTAAACTGCAATAAGCCATTTTGACCCCTATGAATCTCTTTACTTTTATTTTGGTATTTTAGTTATGGATGCAGAAGTGATTAATAAGTACCAAAAGAAGTAGAGTTTTAGTTTAAATTTATATTTATAGGCATTGCCCAATTTATTTAAATAATAAATTATCTGTCATCTCTTAAAATCAGAGCTAATTCCTAAGCTATTTTGAAAGTCACTCTTTTCATTGTAATATTAACACCAACAACAGATGTTTATATATATGTGTGTGTATATACATGTCATATATGCCTCTGTACATATTTACTTGTATCATTTTTTAACAGAGTTAAAGACCTGGAATCAACCAAAAAAGCAAAATATTTTCCCTATAGATATGAACAATACAGTATTTCCAATTTACCTATAAAACCTTGTCTCTTCGTATTAGTGGTATACTGACACAAATACTTTCTACACTATTTGCAAGAAAAGACACCACTTTCTTGTATAGAAGCTGCCACTATTAATGTGTACTGGCCTATGGGAACCCCAAAAAGTTCTAGCATCTTTTCTTTAAAGATTCAATTTGAAGAGGATTGAGACAGGACTAAACAAAATAAAAGGACTAAAATATAATGAAGTAATAATAGCCTCTTTTGTACCTTAGAAAATCTGAACACCACTATTCAATCCTGACTTATTTTAACTCTTGAGATTCATGTTGGAATCCTTGGTTATTCCTCTTTCATGAACCTCTCATATGACAGTCTCAGAACTTCATAACTATATGGGCCATTTAATCGCTCCAGATGAGGAAACTTGCCTAAAGTCGTACAGGAAAAGTTAGGGCTTCAGCTGGCCTACACTTGCTCCATTAAATTGCACTGAACTGCTTCCTGCTGATGGGTCTAAATGAAAATAAATATAAAAGGTAAAAAATAAAAATAAAAAAGTCAATAATAAATTGCACTGAGTCGATAAGTCAGAAGTTAGATTACAAAGCTTTTATGTTTGGCACATTACTATGTACATTGTGGTCATTTAGCAAATATCCAATAATTAAGAAGACAATACGAAGAGTTAAAGAGAGAAAATTCATCCTTTGTTACTAAATTTAAAAATCACAGGCTTGTGAGAATCTCTTGAATATGTTTTTCTTTAAACAGCATCCCATTTAAAAATAGCTAAAAGAACATCATGCACTGACTTTTTCGACTTGAGGGGAAATCGTAGAATCATGAGGAAATGAAGGCATCTGTCCAGGGCAGTGCTGAAGCTCGTAAGTCTACTTACTAGTGTAAATTCTTAAATACCTGTGGGTTTATCTATTGTGGGCTATATACAGATCTGCTTCTCTTTTGATGCCTCCTGTCTACTGTTTTATTGTTCCTTGGTGCATCCAAATAAATCATGAACAAGATGAACAAGGGAGGAGGTAAAGGCAAAATTAGACAAAAGATATCAACTGCATTTGGAATTCTGACAAATGATGGTAAAATGATGACATGGCTGAAACTATTGCTTAAATGAGATTTCAGGATTGCTTCTATATAAAAATCTGAAGGAATTTTCCTCTATTAGCAGATAAGTGGGAACTGATAATATCATGGTATGTTGAATTTTCTCCCTACAATGTGTAATTTGGGTGTTGATGTGGTAAAAGGAGAGAATTACATAGAGAATAGTCTCTTGAAACATGGAGGGAACATCATCCACCAATGTACTTACTGGGGGCAATGGCCCTCTGTGATTGCATATAGAGTTCTATAGATAGTCTGTGTGTCTTTGGACTTTACAACATAGTTCTGGAATATGGCACCAGTAAGCAGTGTATAAGGCAAAGTTAGCATGGGCATTCTTACAGCAATTCAGCTGTTGTTTTCTTCTATCTTGACTCGAATATTTCATTCATTGGTCTTGAATACTGAAATAAAAATCAGAATACAGAACATGTGTGTAGAGTGTAAGAAGTTGCAGAAACAACAAATTTTGGTATGGTTCTTCCTTTTAAAAAACCATTTAAGAATAATGGTATAATTTACATAGAGTAAAATTTACTTGTTCTTAGTGAATAGTTTTGTGAGTGTAGAGTAATGCCTACAGTCCTATAACCACCCCACAATCAAGATATAGAACAGTTCCATCATTTAGAAAAATTCTGTGTTTTCCTTTGTAGTTAGCTCCTCCCTGGCAATCACTTATCTTTTTCCTGTCCCCATAGTTTTGTCTATTCCAGATTGTCCTATAAATTGAGCCATATAATATGTAGCCTTTTGAGTCTGGTTCTTTCAATGAGCATGTTGCATTCCCAGTACATCCATGATGTTGCTTGTATGAATAGTTTATTCTTTTGTATTGTTGAATCCATTGTGTGGATTTACTATAGTTTGCTTATTCATTCACCAGATGAAAGGCATTTTGGTGGATTTGGGTTGCTTCCAGTTTTTAGTGATTGCTTCTTGCCTTTTACCAAGTTTTCTCTCAATTTCTTTTTATTTTTTTTTTGAGATGGAGCCTTGCTCTCACCTAGGATGGAGTGCAGTGGTGCAATCTCAGCTCACTGCAAACTCCGCCTCCTAGGTTCAAGTGATTCTTGTGCCTCAGCCTCCCGAATAGCTGGGATTATAGGTGCACACCACCATGGCTGGCTAATTTTTGTATTTTCAGCAGAGGAGGGATTTTGCCATGTTGGCCAGGCTGGTTTCGAATTCCTGACCTCAGGTGATCCACCGGCTTTGGCCTCCCAAAGTACTGGGATTACAGGTGTGAGCCACCGCTCCCGGCCTCAAGTTTTTTTCATCTGGTCTTCACAGTAACATGTGAAATAGATATTATTACTATTTTGCAGATGAGGAAGCTGAGGCTCTGGAAGGGAGTGTTAATGACTTGGCCAATTTCACACAGCTAGTACAGGGAAAAGCTAGGATTCCAACAGGTTCTGTGACTGTAAAGCCTGTGTTCTTCCCACAGCTCTATGCTACAAAGAAGCAAAGGGGCAAGAGGGTGCATATTTTATGTCATTCTGAGTTTAGAGGAGATAAAAGTCACTAAAATAAAATTCACTAGGGGCAGCAGCCCTAACATTTGTTTTGGAAGACAATCCTCCATGGTCTCTCATGTTCCTACATGTCTTGCTGGACATGCTAAGAATGTGAGATCTTGATGACTCTTTATCTGGTCTCGGAATTGGTTTGCAGTGTGTCATTTTACAGGTTGAGGTAATCTGGGACAAAGAGCAACCTTGCTTTTGCTTACTATAAAAGAAGAAGATTCTTCAAGCTAAGCCTTTCTCTCCTCTAACGCAACCCATTACAGGTGCAGGGATCAATTTGGGCTCTCTCTGTCACCCCACGAGATTTGGGGGCAAGGTGAATTGATGTAAATATGCCCATTCAGGTTGCTGTGTTGTAATGAAGTCCTTTGTCTGATCCAGGAGTCTTGTTTCTTCTGCTACTAATAGCATCCACAACACAGTAATAGGCTAACTGATTAGATTGTGGATAGAATAAAATGAAATCCCAGATCCAAAAGTTTATATCTAAAGTATCAGTAGTCTCTGGAAAACTTGGAAAAAGAAGGCATAAGAGCAATCATAAAATAAGTTTAAAAAGGACAAATATTGGTGTTTAAGTTAGTCAACTTTTTTGTGTATGAGTTTATCTAAACTGTTTCTTCAACATTTCACCCTCTGGAAAGGAGCCCTGGTTTTAGGGCTTAAAACTCCAAATTGCCCCTTGGTATTGCTCTGCTTCACTGCATGTTAAGCTCTAGAAAACTAACTTCTCATGTGTTGGTGGGTACTGTTTCTGTGGGCTTTAGTGTTGCCACGATCAGACATTTTGAGAGGCTGATCGGCTGTGATTCCAGACAGCTTCCCAGTCGGGAAGTTCCGTGCTGAGGTCACTCTGGTTGGTAATTCGTGAACTATAATGATACAGAGGTGGAAAGAATATTAGAGCTTCCTCTGTTTGATGTCTTCATTTTATAAGTAACCAGACTTCTGGGGAAGAGTAACTTGACCAAAATTATACTGCAAGTTAATGGCAGGGCAAGAATATCTGGTCTGGAGCTAATCCCATTGTTTAATTCACCACTCTGGTTCAAATCTACTTCTTCTGAACTATTATCAAGACATAGCAATCATGGGATACTGACTTATATTAACCAAGCTCAAGTTTGGTAGGTAAGCCAGAATCCAATTCAGTTACAATTGGCAGTATGTAGCTATCTAGAATTAGGACCCTTCCCTTTCAGAAGCAAATCTTCCCAGACTTAACCTTAAGTCATAAATCAAGTGGTTGCTTGGTGGGCACAGAATTGGAATACATTTAAATGCAAATGTTTATTCTCTGGCGACATAACCATCTAACTAGATTAGCCATATGGATTTCTCTTGATTTAGTATATTACTAGTTAAGGAACTGAGTTGGAGATTTAAAATTCACTCATATTATATTTATTGACCACCTACTATGTGCCACGTACCTAGTATATGGTTCTGGACCTAAGGATAGTGTCTTCTGGACAAGTGCTTTATAAAGACATATTTATTATCCAAATACTCATTTTACTTAGTCATCTACATACCACCACTTCATTCTCAAAGAAAGAAATGTATACTTTTAGAAGGTTTATATTTTCTCTCTTGATCCTCATCATAAATCTGTACAGTAGATAATGATTATACTATTTTACAGTTGAGGAACCTGAGACTTAAAGGGGTAGAAAAACATGCTTCAAGTTACACAATTAGCAGGTGTCAGGCCTAGGACCTGTATACTTTTTAACTCACATATTTCTTAAAACTGAGTTTATTACATTCCAAATGTGGCATGTGAAAGTCTTTCTTTTGTGATTCTATATTGCAACTTCCATGATTTGGAAAAGGTTCTAATCTCATCTACAAATTGGTTCAGTGAACAAATTATTGATCACCAACCAAGTGCAAAGCTTATTATGTGCAAAGCATTGAGCCAATCTCTGAAGAGGAAACCCAGATGAAAAACACAAGATCCTTGTATTCTTGGAACTTACAATATAGTGGAGAATGTATATAACACACACACACACAATCTGGAAGTAAGCAGACTAGAAGTACAAACAATATGGTGGGAACAGAGGGAAGATAAAGAAATTCTAACTAGCATGATTTGATTTGAGAAGGCTCTTTGGAAAAGGTAGCTGAAATTCGAGAGTAAGAATTTGCCAGGAAGAGAAAAGAAAAAAGACAATCCAAAAGTCAAGGCAGCCTCAACAAAGACCTGAAGGCAAGAGAGTACTAGTATCAAGTACATCTGAAGATAGGAGGTGTTGGTGGTGTTGTGGGAGATTATGAGAGAAAGGCAAAGAGAAGTCCTAAAGGGGTTTTATGTGAATTAGAGAACTTAGAACTTAATTCTATGTGTAAAGAAGGTCTTTCAAGGAACTTGGGGCAGGGGAGAAATATGATCAGCTTAAGATAATGCTTATTGGCTTTAATTATTGGATCTCTACTTCTTTGCATAGTGCATGACACTTGCTGGGTGCAAAGATGTATGTTAAATGAACCTACTGGAGAAGGAATAGATGGAGGTTATCAGGTTATCGAATAGATGGGGGTTATCAGGTTATCGTTATTGTTTAAAAAGAGGGCAGCAGAGGGGAATCAACACAGCAGAGGGGAAAATGACTGTCTTTGATAGCTGGATTTGGACATATGGAGAAGGGGAAGAGTTAAGGAAAGCTGACTTTACCTCTGCTCCACCGGGAAGATGGTGATGCTAGCAACAGGGCACACAGAGGGAGGAATAGATAGATGGTCTGGCAGAATGGGAATAGGGAAAGATTCTCAATTCTGTTTTGGATTATGTTGCATTTGAAGTTCTGGAAGAATATCTAGTGAAAACAGATTTTCGGGTCTAGAGCATTCATGAACCATCTTTTCTTTGAGAGGGGATCATTTTCATATGCCCGATTTCATCCATTGTTTTATACAGATTTGAATTAATTTCATTTTAGAATTTTCCTTGCATTGCCTTAAAATGGTGGGGAACTACCTTATTTGGGCAGTTACCCTGTGCAAGAACGACTCTGAGGAAGTGAAAGGAAAAATGCCTTAAAGGAAATAAGTGGTTGGAGGTGATCTTAAGATTTTCATGCAGTGAAGCTGGGCAAACCTTTTCCTTTATCCTTGTTCATTGGGGTATGAATGGAGAAGTAATTTTAAAGGACAGACCCTGTACTGTACTTAGAAATCAGGCAGTAATAGAAAAATATGCATATACAAGAACTACTTATAATCGAAAAAATAATAAGCCATGTAACCAGAGGTGATGTGCTACTTTATTGACCACTCTTCTGATTGAGGCTTTTACACTGCTGGAACCTTTACAATTTAAATTTTTGGAGCCCTGCTGATAGTCTGCATTATAAGGGCTTCATTCGTCCATCCATGTGCTATACTGAGCCACGTTACACCGGGCAGCAGAGAGTTTATCAGTCTGGGACGATGTTTTTCCTTCCCTTTCTTTTTCTTCGTGGCTGACTTCCTTGCGCCACCAGAGTGCGGTTATCTTAAGCTCTCCCCTTCTGCAGTCTAACGCCTGTCCTGCACAGGCTGGAGCTGTATCAGCCCCCACCGGCGTGGCGCTTTCCCTCACACTCCGAGCTCGCGCTCCCCAACCCCTGCTGGGCGGGAAACGCGTGCCCCAGGGACCGTTAGAGCAAACTCCCAACCGTCCCTTCGTCCCAGTAGGCGCGCAGGGGCTGCCGGGCGGCGCGCAGAAGCTAGGGGCGGGAGCGGGCGCGGGCGTACCCCGGAGCCAGCGGGCGGAGGGCGCGGAACCAGCCAGGACCCGGGCTGGAGGAACCGCGGGCCGGAGGGGCGCGCAAACCTGCCGTTGGCGTTGGAATTGGGGAGCCCTTCTGTTTGCATTGCTCGGAAATTAGTTGAATACAGTGAATTAGAGAAAACAAGTTGAAAAATGATAAGTATAATGATATCTCATTTGTGGGGGAAGATCCACAGGGCCAGACTCTCTGTGTGCACGTGCAAATACATTGAAAAGGGTCTGAGGAAGCTGAGGGGAAGGAGGAGGTTGGGAGAGCGGACTGAAGGGGGGGTATCTGGTATATTGCACATTCAGTGCATATGCCGCTGAAGCGGGCCCATGTATATGGCATATTTCTGAGATATTTAACATTCTTGATGTTTAGAATGAAAGTGTAACTGAAAAAAAAAAAAAAAAAAAAAAAAGAGGGATCGCATTTGGGAAGCTTGAATATCCGAATATCCTCTTGCTTCTCATTGTTAGAGACCTACTCAGATTCTCAGAGCACCGGCGACTTTGAGAGTTAAGAGAAGCTTTTCCAAATATTTTCTCTCCCTTCCTCGACTGCTCCACCTCTGCTCTCTGCCGTTGCCTTTCTTTCCTCAAAATCCTTCGAATTGGCCTTTGTCAAGCAGTCTTCCTCACAGCCTTTCTCATTGTCACATCCTTCCTGGAAAACCCATTCTCAAAGAGGAAATATTTTGAAGATAGTAAAACTACTCTCAGGCACATAAATATTTGAATTAGACATTGTTCCTAAACCATACTTGATAACAATTAAGATAATATGTTTACAGGATATTTCTGTTTTCCCTTACACAGTTTTACCAAAGTGCTTTTTATTAGAATGACCACATGATGTTAATTTTTTTTTTCATTTTGAAATAATTTCAGGCTTAGAAAAAGTTTCAAAAATAGTACAAATAATTCCATTATATCCTTCACTCAGCATTCACAAATCTCAACATTTTTCATAACCCTAGTACAGTAATCATAACTAGGAAATCAGCATTACTACTACTCTATTAACTAATGTGCAGATATAGATTAATTCAAATTTCTACAGTTATCTAACCAATATCTTCTTTTTTCTAGTCCAGGATTCAATTCAGAACCTTGCAATGCATTCAGTTGGCATGTCTTATTTCTTTTAATCTGTGACAGTTTCTTAGTCTTTCTTTATTCATGACTATGATACTTTTGAAGAGTACTGGCCAATTTAGTGGAATGTCTTTTAATTTGGGTTTGTCTAGTATTTTCTTACTATTAAGGTTATGGATTTTGTGGGACAAGAATATCACAGAAGTGATGTGTCCTCATGAGGTGCAATATGTCATCATGTCTCATTAATGGTGATGTTAACTTTGATCACTTGGTTAAGGTGGTCCCTGCCAGTTTTGGCCAATGAAAAGTTGTGATTTTAATTTTTGTGTTTAATTATAGGGGGGAGTATTCTCATCATACGCAGGGTAATTTTAGTATTCTTGACAGTTATTATTGTAGTATTTGTCAAGTGGCGAATTTCTATTTCCATCATTCTGAGGTTAAATTTAATCTGAGTATTCAACTGCATAATAACTTCCTAAAGATACTTGACTAATACTTTTCTAGTTTACACTAGGGAAAAAAAGGCATTTGGAGGCTGTGTATATGTATGTTGTGAAATTAATGGCTAGAATGGAATTTATAAATGTATTTTTTTTACAGATAATTGCATTCTAAATGAATAATTCACTATTCTTAGTACTTGTAAGAAATTGTATTCTAAAAATCCCAATTTACATGGATTTATGAGCTTATTAATTGAATTGCTTTTATTCTGTGTTTATACAAAATGGTTAAATGTGAACTATATTTAAAAATAGAATGGCTCAAGCCTGTAATCCCAGCACTTTGGGAGGCCGAGACGGGCGGATCATGAGGTCAGGAGATCGAGAACATACTGGCTAACACGGTGAAACCCCGTCTCTACTAAAAAATACAAAAAACTAGCCGGGCGAGGTGGCGGGTGCCTGTAGTCCCAGCTACTCGGGAGGCTGAGGCAGGAGAATGGCGTAAACCCAGGAGGCAGAACTTGCAGTGAGCTGAGATCTGGCCACTGCACTCCAGCCTGGGCGACAGAGCGAGACTCCGTCTCAAAAAAAAAAAAAAAAAAAAAAAAAAAAAAAAAAAAAATAGAACAAAGATAAAATGTCCTTCATATTATTTCCAATATACTTTGAGTTTTAGTTGACATTTGCAAAACTGATCATTTAAATTAACAATGCATCTGACTCTCATTCAATAATAGCTTACTTCTATTTAGTCTTAATGTTTGCAGAAAGGATTTACTGGAATTTGAAATGAGTACTCCACTGCAAGGAAAATACACTTCTTGTGGGTGAAACTTAGAGATCTTCTAATCCACTAGTTATTTGACTATCAAACATTTTGATATGTCATTTGAAGATTAAGTTACCCTATGCAGCATTATTCTTGTACATAGAAAACTGGTCTAAGATTGGGTCTTAGTTCTAATGCCACTTTTTCTTGCTTTCAGTATGAAGGAAAGCAGGGGAGTGAGTTTTAGCTTTTTTTTGGGGGGGGGTCACTGGCCCTTTTCAGTATCTGGTATCTATGAACTGTTTCACCAGAAAAACACACAAACTCACATTGACTTAAAGCAAAATACAATCCAGTGTCAAAATGGTTGGGGAGTTAGCAAGGGAGGGACAAACAGGCTGCCAGGCTTTCAGAGGCTTCCCAGACGCAGTGTCTCTTCCTGCCATATGGCACAACTCTCTTGGCAGCTCAGATGGGTAGCTAAGGCTGCACAGCCCATCTGCCTCCTTGTCATTTCCCGGCAGACCTTTTCCTCAACCCTCAATATTTTCCTCTTCCCCTTTATCACGGAGTCCCCAGTGTGCTCAGCTTTCTGGCCCCTTCACGCCTTATGAGGTCCTGCCTGTCCTGGTTCTTTCACTACCTCTTCACCTCTCTCACCGACCTCCTACTTAGGAATGGGGCTCAGAAGCCCGAGTGAGAGGACCTGACCACTTCGCAATGTATAGAGCAGGGAGAACAATGTATTGCATAAATATGTCAACGCTCTCCCTTTTGATCGGCATAGAAATATTGCCACGTTTTCTTGCCTGTCTGAAAACGCAGAGCTGACGAACACGCCTCACATCAATAGCTGACACAGCGATTACCAACGGACAGAGGCCGGAGAGCTGTACACCCTCCGATCCTGCAAAGGCAGGGGGTGTGGTTGTAGAAAGAGAAGTGAGAGCCGAGAAACAGGGATCAGGGCCGTTATAAGGAAACATTCTTGTTTCTGAAAATGGAAAGATCGTGAACTCCCAGAACCCGCTTGTTAGCCCGCCAACCCCTCTGCCTCCTGCTGCGGTGGCAGCCCCCGGTGCCAGGCCCAGCCACAGACCCGCCACGGCTCGCGGCAAAGCTTGGCGCCCGGGTGCGCGCCTCGACCGGAGGAGGTGACTGGGCGAGGCGCAGAGAGGGCCGCCAGGGGCGGGACCGCGGCGCGCGCCGGGGAATCCCTCCCGGGCTCTGACGTCACCGCTGCGCAGGCCAATAAGAAGGCGGCGAGGGGGATTCCCGCGCCAACTGCCGCGCCGCCGGGTTTTTAAATGGTACCCAGGGGAACACCTTGCAGCGGCGGTGGGAGGAGTGGGGGACGTGGAGGGAGGTGGTGAAATAGAATGGTCTTGGGGGACGGGACTCCAGGGCTTTGACGATTAGGCGTCAAGACTGACTTAGACCTGGGAAGAAAACCAGAGGCGGTCGAGGAGAGAGGCCAAACGCCAGGCAGGGCGAAGTCAGCCGGAGATGGAGTGGAAACTGGAGCGCACCGCGCCTCGGAGGGTCCGCACCCAAGAGGAGATGCTGTGGGTGAGTAACGCCCTGTTTTGCATTCTCCCTAAGTCTCTAATGCGGGGCCAAAGGCCCCGTTCGTAATACCTGTTTAGGACCAAGAGGTGGTACCAAACTCTAAACCCGGGTCGTACATTTGAATGAAGTAATTTAGTTATATTCTGAAGGTGCCTAGTTGCCTTAAAAAAAAAAAAAAAGTGTAATCTGACAAGCACAGGAGCTAGAAAAATTCCACACCTGAAATTATGATTCTGCTAAATAGTTTCTCTCTCAATATATTATCTGTGTTTTCAAAGGAAAGTATCATGCGTGTGCTCTCCAAAGAACTGAAGCAGAAGAAAAGTCAAGGCTCCGCCAAGGTGAGTGTCCAGGGCTTGTTCTTGTTCTCTGTTTTAATTCTGATCTTGAACAAACGAATTCTTGGTAGAGAATGTATTTGTAGGAAGTATGAGCTGGTCTGAAAATATGAGAATTTAAGTACAGTATCTTATTACATACTAAAAAAATTTCTTTACGAAACTGAAGATCCCAGAAAAATAATGCAATCATTTGCATCTGAATCGTGCTTTCTAGTTTTTGCCTCCACAGCAAAGGATAAAGCTGGGATGTCAGGTAGGCAGTGTTTTGCTAGCGGCTGTTAATAATTTTAACAGTTGCTAGTTGCACGCCTCTCTGTTGCATTCAGAAGCACGCCTCCCAAAGAAATGGAAATGTTGCCATCTTGTGGACAGTATGGAGAAGTGGCATAAACCACGGTTTTCAACGTGAGCTGTTTAAAGTTGATCCAAAGTATTACCTGTTCTCCTTGAAAGACCAAACCCAAAGGTCTTTAGTGTCTCTTGTAATCAGTGTAAAAGGAAACAAATTTAAATGGTTTTAGAAACGTGTTTCATAAACAGCCTTCATCTGCTTTAAATCTCTGTCACCATTTACCATGCTTCTCTCTAGGCTCAATAGTTCATCTTCCTTTGGCCTGTACTCATAGATTCTAGTTCCAAAACCATCACCATTTTAATATATTTTTCTAGATCTTATGTAAATGTTTCAACTAGGCACCGTGGCTCATGCCTATAATCTCAGCACTTTGGGAGGCTGAGGCAGGAGGATCATTTGAGGCCAGGACTTCAAGACCAGCCTGGACAACACAGGGAGATCTTGTCTTTACAAAAAAACTGCAAAAATTAGCTGGGCATGATGACTTGTGCTTGTAGTCCCAGCTACTTGGGAACCTGAGGCAGGAGGATCGCTTGAGCCCAGGAGTTCAAGGCTGCAGTGAGCTATTATTGCACTACTGCACTCCAGCCTGGAGGACAGAGCCAGACCCTGCCTCTTAAAAAAAAATTTCTGTATTCAAGTGGTAACATCCTAAATTGAATACATAATTGCATTTTCAGAACTCAGTTACTAATGTCATTTCTAGTAGGAGGAAACTAATCACATTTAAGCCCTTACATTTCTTAAATACTTTAATGTTGATTTTTTTCCCCCAAACACTGCTGCAGTTTTGTGTCATGCCCAGCTTATGTATTATCACGACTCCTAGATATTTTACTGTCTAATACAGACAACTAATCTTTTGATCAGTAAATAGAAGTGATTTGAAAAGCTATAGTTAAGTAACTTTTTATTTATTTTTTTCAGACAGAGTCTTGCTTTGTCGCCCAGGTTCGAGTGCAGTGGTGCAATCTCGGCTCACTGCAAACTCCGGCTCCCGGGTTCAAGTGATTCTCATGCCTCAGACTCCTGAGTAGCTGGGATTACAGGCAGCACCATCATGCTGGGCTAATTTTTGTATTTTTAGTAGAGACAGGGTTTCACCATGTTGGCCAGTCTGGTCTCGAACTTGTGACCTCAGGGGATTAGCCCACCTCGGCCTCCCAAAGTGCTCAGATTACAAGCGTAAGCCGCCTACAGTTAAGGAACTTTTAAAATTCATTTGTGCTGCAGTAACATATCTTCATTATCCAAGCATTTAATTTGGAAAACCTAAGTGTGAGTATTCTGAAAATTTTAAAGTTTTTGTTTAACTTTTATGTTTTTGACTAGATTCAAGCAAATATTGATTTTATTTCTTGTAGTCCTGAAGTAATACATTTTGTCTATAAATTTTCTTTAATGTGACTATTAAGATTAGAGTTCTGCCACTGTGTTCATGTTACAAATTTAGCCTCGGGGTGACTTTCTGGGCCACGAGAATCGGCAGTGACCTGAATCAGGTAGGCAGTGTATTGTTAGCTGGCTGCTTGGGTCAAGTCAGCAGCCGCAACTACCCTGCCACTTGCTTCTGGATAAATTCTTCTTGTCAATGAAGTGCTCTGGCTACCTGTGTGTGATGAGCTGGCAGTGTATTGTTAGCTGGTTGAATATGTGAATGGCATCAGCTAACATGCAACTGCTGTCTTATTGCATATACAATGAAAATCAGAGTGTAACTGAATCTGTAATTAGTGTGTGTTTACGTGTACTTTCTGCTATGAAGCAAGGCACTATTTACCATAATATATTATTGCCATTAACTTATAATACAGTAATACTTATAATACAATGGACAGCTTTATAATGGTAAGGAAAGTACTACAATTAACTTAAATGTTTTTCCTTTTAAGAAAAATTTACTTATGCCTGCTTTTCCATAACTAAAAATTTTTAAGAAATATTTTTGGAGTCTTTGGAGTCTTTTGGAGTAGACAGTATTTAAGTATTTGTGAAATTATATATTTTTACATATAAGATTTAGAATGTAATAACAATGTGGAATGGACCTACAATGTGTCCCCAGATTTTCAGTGAAGTCTTTGGGGTCCTTTCTGCATCATTAGTTTCTGAATACAGCATTAGAATCGGTTTCCAAAACTGTGACTGTGTGTACCAGCTGGAGGGAAAGTTGAGGTAATTTTCCAGATGAGTCAGTCAACTAAAACATTTTTCACTTGAAATACCAAGAATATTGGGGATTTTTTTTTTGGATGGGGAATGGTTTAATTTTTTTTGGAAGACTTACCTCAATCCTTTCACTTCATTTTCTGTAAAAACACAGATTCATGAAATATTTGGAAGGGAGCACGAGATCTAACTTGTGAAGTGGGAGGAACTGACCATACATTATGACTTTAAATATTTTCTCATTCCCTGGGAGGCATTTTGGCCCATGAAGCAGTATAGATATGTGCTGGCTTCCAGACATGCAGTATTCTTGTGTGGACATTTGTAGCCAGTTAGTGGAACTGACTTTGGTGGTGCCATCAGTTAGTTAAGCCATAGATGAAATATAAGAAATATTTCACATTCTCTACTGTACTGGATTGTAAGTTATTGGTAAAATGATTTTTATGCTTTCCTTATTTAAATATAAACATATTTCTAGAACATGGGTTAAATAGATATCTATAGTTTGATTCTTATGCATTTTACTACTTTCAAATCACATCCTCTTTTTGTTTTTGCCTAGTGTTATTCACTTTCAGTAGATTTATGTTTAAGTATATCTTCCATGTAAAAATTGTTTTCATCTTGTCTCTTTTTAAAGTTAAATTTCAACATGTTATTTTCTTTCTTTTTTTTTTTTTTTTTGAGACGGAGTCTCCCTCTGTCACCCAGGCTGGAGTGCAACTGCGCGATCTTGGCTCACTGCAAGCTCCGCCTCCCGGGTTCACGCCATTCTCCTGCCTCAGCCTCCCGAGTAGCTGGACTACAGGCGCCCGCCGCCATGCCCGGCTCATTTTTTGTATTTTTAGTAGAGACGGGGTTTCACCGTGTTAGCCAGGATGGTCTCGATCTCCTGACTTCGTGATCCGCCCGCCTCGGCCTCCTAAAGTGCTGGGATTACAGGCGTGAGCCACCGCGCCCGGCCTCAACATGTTATTTTCTGTGCAGTCACTGACCTGGTGATAAAAATAAAACCTACTAAATTTAGAAGTCTTGGCTTTTGTGTTTTAGTTTTTTTTAAGACAGAAAATGCCAACTTTATTTTATTTTAGATCAAGGGGTACATGTGCAGGTTTATTACATGAATATATTGGGTGATGCTGGGGTTTGGGCTTCTAGTGAACCTGTCTCCCAAATAATGAACATTGTACCCAATAGGTAGTTTTTTGGTCCTTGTGTTCCTTTCTTCCTACCCCTTCTGGAGTCCCCAGTGTCTACTGTTTCCATCTTCATGTCCATGTGTACCCATTGTTTAGCTCCCACTTAGAAGTGAGAATATGCCATAACTGATTTTCTGTTTCTGAAAATGACAACTTAAATTTAAAAAAAAATTTTTTTCTCTTTTAGAACTGTTGATTCTGTAGGGAAACCAACTTTATGTTCAATAAACAGAAGACATTTAAAGTTGTGGTTTAGTCTCATATTATTGAGATGATGAGAAAAGAGGGAAGGAATGGAATGAAATAAAAATATGTTAAAGAAATAAAAAATACATTAAAGAGATGAATGGGTTAGGAGGAAAGTGAAGATAGAAATTAAAAGAGAAACTGTTTCCATAGGTGGGAGAGGGAAAGAAAGGGATACACACTGGGATGTCAAGGGTCAAACAGAGGGAAAAGGGATTGGAAAAAGAGGAGGGAGGCTCTGCTGATGGCAAAGTATTTTCTCCCAGGTGTTTTCTCTTGGGGCAGTCTCTTGGCTGTTCACTGGTATGGGACTGTCACTACTTCCCATCACTGCCCTCTGAACCTCTTACTATTATAGTGATAGCCTCCTTCTTTCTCTCTCTGTCTGCTGCGTTTTATTTCCCTGCAAAGACACTACGCTGCTCTGCAAGAGACATCCTTAACAGTTCAGCTGGAGGAGGGGAAGGGAAGAGTGGGAAGGAGTGTGATGGATTAATTTCTAGGCATAACAATTATTAGAATTTTATTCTATGGGAAAGATAAAATCAAGCAGAGGACTAAATATGGACAGAGTGTCCTCATATCAGCTCCATCCAAACACGTTATTTTTCTTTCAAAGGAACACCACAAATCAATGTGGTGCAATCATGACTCACTGCAGCCTCTACCTCCTAGGCTTAAGCAATCCTCTCACCTCAGCCTCCTGAGGAGATGAAACCACAGGTATGTGCTACCACACCTGGCTAATTAAAAATTTTTTTTTGCAGAGACAGGGTGGCTCTGTTGCCCAGGCTGGAGTTTAGTGCAGCCATCTCGGCTCACTGCAGTCTTGATCTCTTTGGGCTCAAGCAATCCTTCCACCTCAGCCTCCTATGTAGCTGGGACCTGAGGCATGTGCCACCACACCCAGCTAATTTTTTGATTTTTTTGTGGAGACGGGGTTTTGCCATGTTGCCCCAGGCTTGTCTCTAACTCCTGGGCTCAAGTGATCCTCCCTCCTCAGCTGCTTAAAGTGCTGATATTACAGGCCTGAGCCATCATGCCCATCCCCAATTGTCACAGTTTTAGAAATTTTGCATCCTAGTTACTAAACCATTGGTAGATTGAAATTGGCCATGAGGGAGCATGAGCATTTACATTGAGCTGGCAAATGCTGTATGTCAGGATTCCTCCTCCAGAGTCTGCTATTAAACATGTACCAGCCACCATTATATATATGCTAGATACACTGCAGTTATTAAGAATTATATATATGTACATGTATACATACTATTGATACAGTGTAATTGTTAAACATTTAAAAAAATGAAATACAACTTTCAGGGCACATTTCAGGCAAATTCATATTTATTCCAATCTCTAACACTCTGTTGTTTTGTCTGCTGTAAGATGATCAGGAGTTAGTATGAGGTATTCTTCTCTACGCACCAAAGAAAAACAAAGCAAACTTCAAGTCAGTGAATTAGTTACCACAGTTAAAATGCATTTGATTTTGTCCTTTTCCTTTTTCACAAGGACAACAGCTGAATACTCTTTCATGTGATGCGTGATATTTTTCTTTTTTTCTTTCTTTTTTTTTTTTTTGAGACAGATTCTTTGAGATGGGGTCTTGCTCTGTCGCCCAGGTTGGAGTGCAGTGGTGCGATCTTGGCTCATTGCAACCTCAGCCTCCTGTTTTCAAGTGATTCTTCTGCCTCAGCCTCCCAAGTAGCTGGGATTACAGGCATGTGCCACCATCCCCGGCTAATTTTTGTATCTTTTACAAAAAATACAAATACAAAGATGGTCACCATGTTGGCCAGGATGGTCTCGAACTCCTGACCTCAAGTGATCCGCCCGCCTCGGCCTCCCAAAGTGCTGGGATTATAGGCGTGAGTCACTGCGCCTGGCTCCAATGTTGATATTTTTCTGTTACAGTCCTTAGCCCAGGCATCCTGTAGCACTCCATGTCCCAGACTTTTTGATGCAGAAACAAGACTGAAGGAAGATTGTCCAATATAGGAAAGATTCAACTTTTCCTCTGTATGTTTGTCCACTGGTATTCCTATGAGGCATTTGAGTTACAGGTAGCAGCACCTCAGCAAATGACTCCACTCCCTCTCTCAGCACACATAACCTAATTGTTACGGAACCCCGAAGGGACACCTGAATGTCCTTTCTTTCAAGGCAATATGTATGACATGCTTTCAAATCTCCGCCTGCCTATTCTGCTTACCTAAAGGGCAAGGGGAGAAAATCCAGCACTGACATAGAATCTGTAGGTTGAATAAGGCAACCAAGATTAGAGATGTAAGTGAAGAAACCCACTTTATCTGGCTTTGGAGAGAACTAGTGACTTAAGGCAGGATGTTCATCTGTATCATGTTGACTGGGACAGTCCTGGTTGTTCCCAGTGCAGCTCCATTATCATCCATCTGGCAGTAGGGAGTCTCTGCTGCCCATGTGGTGCTGGCATACGCAGTTCTGCTCAGGCCCCTAACGTGAACACATAAAACACCCCTGCAGTGCCACAGCACTGCTATGAGCTCATGGAAGGCATATGTGGGGATACAAGGCAAGAGTTCTCTGGCAGCAACACTTGGAGGGGCCGCCTGAACAAAAGTTTTCTTAGAGGCTCAGAATTCAAATTGCTAATAGGCTCTTGGGGCAAAATTGCAAAGGACAGATAGACTTGTTGGGTGGCTTCTGTTTTCTTTCCAGCAATCCAGGTTAGTTCTGATTTCCTTCCTGGTCACTTAAAACACCTTGCTCAGTGTGTTAATTGACTTTTAAAGTTGCAAAGGGCTTTTTTATTCCATTCAACCCCTGTTCAATTTACAGGTGAGGAAACAGAAATAAGGTACTTAAGTGACTTGCCTAAAGTCACGCAGCTGGCTAGCGGTAGGAGCAGGCTTGCTGACACACTCATCTGGCATTCATGAAGCTATCCCTACAAATCCTCTTGACTTCTGGTAGAAACTCCACCTCCACCAAATATCTTTCTAAATACCTTCATAGCTGGGTGGCTGGATATGTACTTTGAAGCAGAAGATGTTTCATGAAGTATTTTTGGTTTATCTAAGAACTTTGGTCCAAATACATATACAGAACTATTTACTGAGGTAGCATTACTGAATTCACCATAAGAAACATCTTCACTTTCATCCATTAGATCAGGATTTGGGAGTCAAGTCACAGACTACTTAAATCGGGTCTTTTTCTTCTTAGAAAACTTTACATGACTATTTTTACATTTTTGGCCATCTTCCTATTTATGTGGTGAATGTATATTTCATGAGGCAATAATTAACTTTCACTAACTTGGCAGTTTGCTTTGTTAGCCAATTATAAGGCTAACAAAATATAAAGGCCATGACTTTGGGAGAAGTGCCTTGTGACTCTGCTAAGAGGTTCAGTGACTGCTGATCTACACTTTAGGACTTACATGATCACCCCATTTTTTAGAGTTTAGGCTGTTTGGAGTTGGTTTTTACTATTTCAGCCATCAGAATGATGCAGCATTGAATTCCTTCCAAGTGGCTAATCTAGAATGAATACATTAGCAACCCAGATCAACCTATAAGGAGTCAAGCTAAATGATCTTATACTCATGTCCTTTTTTCTACACTTGGGATTTTCACGCAAAAATAAAGACTGACTTATTTGGTAATATTATGATTACAGAATTTGAGTTGCTTCTAAAAAATAATGCAGAGAGAAATACTGAAAATGAAGACTTTTTCAAATGTTATAATATGGCCATTTATAAATGACTATTTATATATGTCAGTTGCATACATAGTGACAGTTATAGTAAAACACTAGGAACCTATACTTAAAGAGAAAAACCAAACAAAATCCTGTACATAAAACAAGCACACATATATAAGGATTTGAATCTATGTATATATATTTTATACTTTTCAACATTTGTGTTTTATTACATTAACATAACCATTTACAGTTATTCCAGAAATTTCAGTCATACACAGTGCTCTTGATTCCAAAGAGTGGTCTAGTGTGTTAACATTTTCATCAAGTACAGTCCTAGAAAATGTCAAGTTGAATAATAAGATATTGAGGCACATTGGTCACTAAATTCTGAATTCTTTAGTACAGTCAGAGGAAGTAGTTAATATATTTCATGTTGATTCTTTGGCTACTCTTGATTTTGCTTTGGGTAACATCTTCATGCTAGGAATATTCATTACCACTTAATAGCAAGATAACATTAAAAAAAATCCTTCATTGCCATATTTAATAGCATGTTTAAAGAGGCAGAGGTTGCAATGAGCTGAGATTGCACCACTGCACTCCAGCCTGGGTGACAGAGTGAGACATTGTCTCCAAAAAAAAGTGTTTAAAATGAGACCAAACCCTCATGGAGACATTTCTCTGTTCTATTAGAAATGCAATGGCATGCTCATAGATCCTCTTTCTTTTTTATGATCAGTTGTCTAACCAGAGCTGCTATGTCAGGCCTGATGACTTCAATGGGCTCCTCTGGCCTCCAGAACTTCACAACTTGACCCTCAGGGTTGACAAGATACTTCCAAAAATTCCACCTTGGTTCCTTCTTTGAAGAATCTAAAATATCCAGAACATATTTTCATAAGCATAATTTTATTCTTTGTCAAGATTTTCACTTCTATTAGTATCTACATAAATGACAACTTTAGTATCAAGTTCTAGGATTGTCATAATATCAAAAACAAAACACCCAAACAAAGTGAAACTCAAGGTTAGAGTAACCAGATTTCAATATACTTGATGACTTCACCTATGAGTCTACTCATCTAGTATGTGATCTTAGTATCATGAAATTAAAGCAAAGTAGGCCGGGAATGGTAGCTTATGCCTGTAATCCCAGCACTTTGGGAGGCTGAAGCAGGTGGATCACCTAAGGTCAGGAGTTTGAGACCAGCCTGCCCAACATGGTGAAATCCCGTCTCTACTAAAAATACAAACAATTAGCTGGGTGTGTTGGCATGCGCCTGTAATCCCAGCTACTCGGGAGGCTGAGACAGTAGGATCACTTGAACCCGGGAGGCGGAGGCTGCAGTGAGCTGAGATCACGCCATTGCCCTCCAGCCTGGGGGACAAGAGCGAAACTCTGTGTCAAATAAAATAAAAGCAAAAAAAAAAAAAAAAAAAAAAAAATTAAAGTTGTAATCCCAAATTGCTGGGATTACAGGTGTGTGCCCCCATACCAGGTGAATTTTTATATTTTGAGTGGAGACAGGGTTTTGGCCTCCCAAAGTGAATAATCACCTTATTTTGAAAAGCAATAACTTTTTTTTCGGCAGGCTCTCGCTGTATTGCCCGGGCTGGCCTTGAACTCCTGGGCACTCAAGTGATCCTCCTGTCTTGGCTTCCCAAAGTGCTGGGATTACAGGCATGAGCCACCGTGCCCAGCCATGATATCCTTTTGATAAACCTTAATTTATGTAAGAAATGTAGATGTTTTTTCTATTTATACCACTCAAGATTTATGTTCATTTTATTGACTAACATGAGAAAAAATATAATAATTATAACTAAAATTTATGAAGTGCTTACTATGTGCCTAGTAATGTATGCTGCATGCTTCAAATTGATCCTCTCATTTAATCTTACAGGGACCCTATGAGGTGGGTATTATTATCATTCCCGTTTTGCAGATGAGATAAATGGAGGCCTAGACACAAGGTCACGTGGCTAGTGAGTGGTCGAGCCAGGACTGCTATAAAGGCCTTTTTACTCCAGAGCTCATGCTCTTAACCTCTGGGCTCTATGATCCTATCTAAGTGGAATGAAACCTTAAATCACTGTTACCTTTTTGATTACACAGGCTAAGAGGGGTTTCAGAAGGTTTGTAGTGATAAAGAGAAATAACCTATGAGCTATTGCACCCACGTATCTGGCTGCTGTAACTGAAGAATGATTAGTTCAATGGCATGTGCTTGGGCTTTTCTTTCCTCAGTGTACCCTCAAGATAAAAGGAATAAAGACCTCGCTGTGGTTGCCATTTATGGCGTTAGGCATTATATCAACTTTCCCTAGAAATTAAATTTAATGTTTTTAGAAGAGTGTGACTTCACATTTATGTTAAATATTATAGATCACGATTTGTTTGTTGGATTAGAAGCTTGATTGCCTGAGTGAGGTCACAGTTTTATCAAAACTCAATTTATCTACAGTGAAAATAGGACTGAAGATGTCATCAGAATAAGTTAGATGAGAGAATGTTAGCTAATGTCTTTTATTGATTGATTGATTGATTGATTTAAGATGGAGGCTTGCTCTGTCACCCAGGCTGGAGTGCAGTGTCGTGATTTCAGCTCATTGCAACCTCTGCCTCTGGGTTCAAGCGAATCTCCTGCCTTAGCCTCTCGAATAGCTGGGATTACAGGTGCCCACCACCACGCCTGGCTAATTTTTGTATTATTAGTAGAGACAGCGTTTCACCACATCGGCCAGAATAGTCTCTAACTCTTGACCTCAAGTGATCTGCCTGCCTTGGCCTCCCAAAATGCTGTGATTACAGGCGTGAGCCACCATGTCCAGTCTTTTTTTTGACTAATGTCATTTAGAACAGTGTCTGGCACAGAGCAAGCAGTGTATAAGTACTTTATTTTTACTATTAACACACTTAATTCCAAACAATCCTAAGAAGTTGGTACTATTGATAGCCCATTTAACAAATGAGAAACAGGCACAGAGAAGTTAAGAAGCCACATAGCAAAAACAAAAGAGCAGGGATTTGAACCCAGGTAGCCTGAGGCCAAAGCCTATGCTGTCGCTACGCCTTATGACCATTGTGCTAAGTGACCTTGGCAAATCTTTAAACAGATTTCTGTAGCTAGCTTAATTGGAGAGATAGTCTAACACTACTGCCCTCTAAAAGAAAATCAAGTTATATGTTTTTGGATTTTAGCAAAAATCTGTTAAGCTGACATATTCATCCTTGAGAATATTGTTTCAGATAAGAAAGGCAACATAAAATTAGCCACAAACATACATTAACTAATATTGCCCAGCACTATTCATGAGAGCTGTGTGGCTTTAATGATGGGAAGGGACATTTCCCCAGATACTAGTTACACGAGAGGAGAATTAAGATATTTTGTGAAAATAGCCATGGGCACACTTTAAATTCTTCAGGAAGATGGTCGTAAGGAATAAAATACATTGGGATAGAATTCTTTTACCATCTAAGAAGCTAAAACATTGGTTTCAGGGGAGCATAACTCCTAGAAGTTACAAAGGGTGAGATTCTGGCTCTTTGATAGTTTTATGAAGCTTTCCTGATCCAGTTTCAAATGAGATAGGAAAGTATTGTCCTAGTATAATTGTTTAAAAATGAAAAGCAATTTAAAACATTATACTGGTGAGGCAAGGCAGATATTTACCAACAAGAAATCTAAATGCAGGTTCTCCTTCTGATCCTAGAATCTTAATCTTGTGGAAGATGGGGAATGTTACTCCGTAGTTTTTTCTTGCAAAAGATTCTACCTCCTTGCTCGGGCGGGGCTCCGATTCTCCAAACTGATTGCAGGGAAAAGCCAACACGCTGAAGTGGGATGGTCCAAACTCTTTGTGCAGTTCCTTCAGTGCTAAGTAATTTCTGTCTGTGAGTTGGCAGTCACTAGCCACGTTTACAACTAGTGAAACCTCCCGGAAAAAGAAAAAAATCCAACCGGAAAGTGAAGCAAAAGATTTTTAAAAATTCTGCAAGTAGTTAAAATCCTAAACAATTTGGGGGGACTATAACCTCTGATTGATGTTTTCTTCATATTTTTGGACACATAAAGTTCTATTGAAAACTGTAACCTAGATGCCTGGGTTAAGGCCCTGAAATAGTACTGCCATTAAACAAGCATTAGGTACTCATGAAAGTTTATTTTTAAATTAAAGATAAAACTATGATCCTTGATAAGTGCTTTTTAAAGTTATTAGATTATAGAACCAATACTTTTATTAATAAATGTCATCATGTTCACATTACTAACTATAAGTCTTTTCCAAACAACTTTACATATCAATTCAGCACAAAATTAAAGCATTTTAAAGAAAACGAGATAATCGGAATTTATTATTTAGAAGCAAACTATCAGAACTCTAATAATGAAAGTGATGTACTAATACAATTACTCTGAAGACTAAATTCCAACTTGTGACCATGTAACAGCAAAAAATGATTTTATTAAGAGGAATAAACAGAGACAAGGAGAAACGGTAACAATAAAAATCAGATGATGCAACTTACTTTGCCTTTATACTTTTCCAGAGAAACAGTTCTTCCTTTTGCATCCTTCACTTCAAAGGCATAAAAGCTGTTGATTTTAGGTTTGAGGAATTTTAGTTGTAGAAGAAATAGCGTTACTGTGCATAGAACCATAGACAGCAAAACTGCAAATACCTTTGCTCTGGGCCCGGAACATTTTAGCGGGTAAGCTGCAAGAGGCTCCATGTTGGAGGATTCTAGAGGGACGTCTCAGCAGCCTGGAATTCAAGGAGGGGCTGAAACTTGAAACCGGATTAGTTAAACGGAAAACCAGGAAGGACAGACTGCCTGCCTTCACTGCTAAGGAAGAGAAAGACCCCTTCTCAGAGGGGGAATGAAGCGAAATTCCTGAATGAAGCAAGGAGCTCTACAGAATTTCAAAGTATTTGTGATGTAATTATAATTTTTACTAGAAAAATGAGGACATTTTTGGTAGGTCTTTGACATTCTCCCTACAAAGAAAATATTTCGCCAGCAGATGGTGCTCTTGTAACTTGAACGCTATGGAGGGCTCATCTCCATGCTAAGCATCCTGTGTATTTATTGAACAACTGGTTGCAGAGGATACAGTACAATGCTCAGCAATAGTTTAGAATGTAGATTAAATGTGACCTACTCATATGATGTATAGCCTGAAGGACGTTACTATTACATGTATGGATTAAACATGCTATATGAGTTCAGGAAATTTGTAGTGGAAAGAGCAGTGAAATATCTGAAAAGGCTATTTACCCTGACTCATCTAGCTAAGGCAATCAAATACCAGGTGAATACAGTCAAAATAAATAGGTTAAAAACAGTGAAGGTGTTTAAAAAGCCCTTCTTTATCATAAAGCAAACTATAGTCCAGTGTTTTTCAAATTTCTGATCATGACCCGCAGTCGGCAGTGCACTTTACAACGTAACTGGGTACAAACACACACAACTGAGAAACAACACTTCTGCTTTGAACTGTGATGCACCCCCACCTGTTGCATTTTTAAACAACTCAGTTCTGACCTATCAAAATGATTTCATCATTCACCAGTGCACTGCAACCTATAGATAGAAAAAACTGAGGCCGGGCATGGTAGCTTGCGCCTGTAATCCCAGCATTTTGGGAGGCCTACATGGGAGGATCACTTGAGCCCAGGAGTTCAAGACCAACTTGGGCAAGAAAGTGAGACCCCTGTCTCTAAAAATTTTTTTTTTTTTTTTTAAATTAGCTGGTTGTGGTGGCACATGCCTGTGGTCCCAGTTATACAGGTGGCTAAGGTGGGAGGATTGCTTGATCCCAGGGGGCTGAGGCTGCAGTGAGTTGTGTGTGTAGCACTGCATTGCAGCCTGGGTGACAGAGTGAGACTATCTTAAGATCAAAACAAAAGAAGAAGAGTGAAAAAAGAAAAAATTGAACTCCATAATAAAGTAGTAATTTAGCAGTTAAGTAAGGCAATTCTACCAAGAAAACCCTGAAAACAAACAAACCCTGCAAAATCCACCTGTACTTGGGTACATCAGCTAATTGCTTCATGTTTTTTCTCTTTATTTCCCCCCACTGGCTGTTGCCTGGCACAGGCAGCCTAACTTTGCTGTTGCTAAAGGTCATGAATTTTAGGGGTGGGTACGGGGAGGCAATTGAAGGCTGCATATCTTAAAAGCCATTCACTTTCAATTCTGCTCTGTTTAAGACTCACAGCAAGATCTGGATGAAGGGGCATTACTCCATTTGATCACGATGTGTTTCCAGAAAGTGCAGGGAATGAGCTGAGACGCTTGTCGAGTGCCCTTCCTATCACTTAGCTTGTGGATCTTCAGAGAGGGTACTCAGGACGCTCCCTGCTCTTCAGGTGCCCGCTCTGTGGCATGTGTGTTTTTGGGTGGCTGAGCAAAACCGATAGCCTACTGTGCAAAACCTGTGAGAGAAACCACTCTACTCCTACTCTCATGGCCCGGTAAGAATGGATACAGTAGAAAAAGAAATGGCTATGCGGAAAGTATTCCCTTTTAAACATAATTCCTAGTAAAGAACAAAAGTGTATCACTTCCTGATAATTTTACTTTGGTGTTCTCTGGCTGAATTGTTTAAAAAGTCAAAGTCCCTGTGTTTATATGACATGAACACTGCTATGTTACTTAAGCTCTCTGGCCTTGCTCTCTAAGTGGGATCTGGGACTTTCCACAGTACCATCACCTGGGCATTTGTTAGAAACACAGCATCTTGGGCCCCACCCCTTACTTCCCGAGTCAGAATCTGTACTTTTGCAAGATCTCCTCATGACACATACACACGTTTAAGTTTGAGAACCTTTAGACCTCAGCCTTTTTTTGGTTTCAGAACATCAGGAGTCTTTGATTTCTCTGTTTTCCATAGTGGATGTGTTTCATGTCTCTATGAATACACGAGATATTTTAACAAGCAAATGGCTCAGGAGCATGCATTTTAAAATTAATTCATAGAATACCTGCTATAATTTGAGCCATGTAAACCCAACTCATTATAACTATGTTTTGAGGTGGAAAGAGAGTGATTTATCTCTGGCAGGGATGTTGACTGACCACTGCTTCAGCAGGGCCCCACAGGGTGATATTATTTTGATAAAATCACTGTGATAATTTCTAGTCCATTGTTTTATAAGCACAGAAACTCTTATCAAGTGATAGAGATGAATGGATTTGAAAAGGCCAAAATTATGCTGTTACAAACTTGCATGTGATTGCTGAATAAGCCAGTTTTTACAACCAGAAATAAAACATTATGCAGGCCTGATGTTGAGGTTGGTTTGACCACAAAATTCCATATTGTATGAAAACAACTTTGAAAACTTACGTGTATGTCTCCTGTCAAGGATGAAATCAGAGCCAGTTTGTTAACTTAATATTCCTAAGGCTTAAGAGCTTCAAATAATGAAGGCATGATATATAAATTTTCACATTGGCCCATTAACCAAACATTCAGACAGCACTTTGGAGAACTCATGTGCTGGACAGCGTTGGATGAACACAGATTTTGACCCTGGCACACCTCTTCTTTGTTGTTTTGGCAGTCTTTCTCTGCATACAGTTTGATGTCATCATCTCTCAGCCTTCTGGGGATCTGCCATCATTGTTTTCATGTTCTGTCTATACTAACTCTATTCTGAGACTATAGATATATCAAAATGGCACATTTCTCTGCGTAAGGGGTAATATGTTAGAAAAACCACCAGCACTCTTTCAGTAAATGAAGGAAAGCTTCTTACAGGAGGGGAAGAGATTGATGAGTTCATGGTGAAGGCAGGAGGAAGCTACCGGGTCAAGAATGGGATAAAGCAGTTGACTCAGTTATCAACCAACTCAGGCACTGGAAAGGATACAAATAAGGTGCAAGGGAAGGAGCCAGCCTCAGGCAAATGTAAAATCAATTTTGGAAATATGAGAACACACATGAAACAGGGAAGGATTACAAGGCAGCAAATAACTTAGTGCTAAATAAATGACTTTTTTTTTTTTTTTTTTTTTTTTTGAGACAGAGTCTTGCTCTGTCAGCTAGACTGGAGTGCAATGGTGCAACCTCGGCTCACTGCAACCCCCACCTCCTGGGTTCGAGGGATTCTCTGGCCTCAGTCTTCTGAGTAGCTGAGACTACAGGCATGCGCCAAAATGCCCAGCTAATTTTTGTATTTTTAGTAGTGATGGGGTTTCACCATATTAGTCAGGCTGGTCATGAACTCCTGACCTCGTTAGCTGCCTGCCTCAGCCTCCCAGTGTGCTGAGATTACAGGTGCGAGCCACCATGCCTGGCCAATGACTTATGTATTTAGAGAGCTTTATACTGCACACAATCTTCTTTAGTATACACATTATTTTCTTCACGATAATTCTTTGAAATAGGGAGCAGTTAACTCAGCCAAGATCACAGAATTAGTGAATGGAACAATGAAGAATAGAGTTTTGAACTTTCAACTTCATAACCAAAATTATTTCAACTTCATGAACTGTTTCTGTGTAATAGGTAAATAAGTTTATTTAGAAGAAAACATGGTAGGTGAGGAGATGGCTGTAGTACTCTGGTGGAGGGGTCATACGGTTTGGCTGTGTCCCCACCCAAATCTCACCTTGAATTGTAATAATCCCCACATGTGAAGGGTGGGGCCGGATGGAGATAACTAAATCATGGGGATGGTTTCCCCTATACTGTTCTCGTGGTAGTGAATAAGTCTCACAAGATCTGACGGTTTTGTAAATGGGAGTTCTCCTGCACAAGCTTTTGCCTGCTGCCACGTAAGACATGACTTTGCTCCTCATTCACCTTCCACCATGATTGTGAGGACTCCCTAGCCATGTGGGACTGTGAGTCCATTAAATCTCTTTCCTTTGTAAATTACCCAGCCTCAGGTATGTCTTTATTAGCAGTGTGAGAACAGACTAATACAAGGGGTTTCATTCGTCAAGAGGCATTTTGTTTTATAAGAAATCACTGTATAAGCGCCCAAAAAGGAGAGGGCATGGAGAACACCACCAAAAGGCTTGTCTGTGTGTACTGAAGTTATGTGGAAGGGGCCACAGGAAGTCTGCAGAACAGCAGCAGGTCCAGATGATAGATAAAGAGTCTTAGTGAGGGTAGCCTTGGCTAGCACGACGGAAGGAAGGGGTGGGTGCTAAAGATGCTTTGTAGACCCCACTGGCGGTGGAGATAAAGAATGACGTTTACCTGAAAATGACCTTGACAGTGTGTGGGTCATATTGCCCACTAGGATGGGAAGGCATTGAAGGTTCAGACATGAGAAGATGAACATTTTGGTCTTCATGACTAATTTGAAATAGCATTGAGACCCTACATCTGAAACGTCTTGTGGACAGAATGTTGCTGCATTGGGCTGGTGGTGGGTGGGAGGGGCACACACTCAGAGGTTAAGGAACGAGGTTAGGGTATGCTTTAGAGCTACCTGGGCTGTCTTTGCTACTTTTATCTTTGTCTTGAGGTTCTAGCAAGACTGGCATCACCAGCAGGTCTTTTCTGGCATGTCTAGGTTTTTCCCACCCACTGGATATTTGTGTGTCAAATTATTTGTCAGTAGACATATTTGTTTCTATTTTCTCAGTTGTTTCATTCTGCTACTTCCTGACTTTATTTTTAACCCCTCTGGGTTCTTTTCTAATTATTTTTGGCTCTGGTGCTCTGAATTCCTCCTGGTTTAATGTCACTGTGATGTGAACTCTACAGGTAAACAAGCTGAATTGATGTGCTTGGAGTACCAAGTCATTCATCCCTTTTCCCTTCTTTGTCTTACTTTTCTTATCTTCCTCTTCCTTTCTATTAATAAATACTTGAGTCATTCAAAACTATGCGACAGGCATTTCCTCAGCAGGAGATAGATCCTGAAACAGAAGTTTAAAAATACTGAAGATGAAATAGCACAATCTGCAGCAGTGTTTCCTTCACTGCAGTCATTGAAGGAATACCACCGTGTGATTTGCCGTATCTGTATATCATTTATTTGCTTAACATTTTAATATTCATACTAACAAATGAGTATTTAAATACAATTTATTTTTCTGAAATTAATTTTTTTATAAGGAAAACTTTACATCAAAACTAAAAAATTATAAAATGACATTAAATACATAATTATTAATGTTCATCTATACCACTATGAACCATATGTCCCTAGTGCAGGGACTGACAGAATTTTACTTTATATTCAAACTATGCTCTCTTTCAAAGTTCTCTGAATTGAATCTACCCTTTCATGGGTCCTGGTTGTATCATAGGGAGCAATATAAAGTGCGTTTTTCTTTTATTCATAGATTGCATCACTTCAAATATTTGGACAGTTCATTTTGGGTTTCCCTCTTTTTTCTTTTTCTTTTTTGTAATTTGAGACAGGGTCTCACTCTGTCACCCAGGCTGGAGTGCAGTGGCATGATCATGGCTCACTGCATCCTCGACCTCCTGGGATCAAGCGATCCTCCCACCTTAGCCTCCCAAGTAGCTGGGACCACAGGTGTGTGCCACCATGCACAGCTAGTTTTCTGATTTTTTTTTTTTTTAGAGATGGGGTCTCACTTGCCCAGGCTGGTCTGGAACTCCTGGCCTCAAGTGATTTCCCCTGTGCATTGGCCCCCCAAAGTGCTTGGATTAGAGGTGTGAGCCACTGCACCAGACCCTTTTGAATTTTCTTTCTTCTAGACTAAGCACCCCAGGTTTCCACCATTGGATGTGCTGGGGTGTTGCCCCATTACTGTGTTTACCCTGACCTCTGTCACTGTGGTCTCTTTCCTCCAAATGAACTCAGGGTTTGAATCCTGACTTGTCCATCTCCCTTCTTGAAGAACAGTTCTGGGACTGGACGTGGTTCTCCAGATGCTATCGGAGCAGTGCAGAGACACAGGGTTTTGATTGCTCCTGTTCTGGACACTATTTTTCTGTCAATGGGACCTAAAATTGTACTGATTTTTTACAATCATTTCACTGTACTGTTCACTCATATTCTAGTGGGGGCTGCCTAACACTGTCAATCTTTTTCACTGCATGTCAGTTCTCTTCCATCTTATGCCTGTGCAATGAAGAAAAAAAATCTAAATAAGAATATTGTTTATGCAACTTGATTGAATTAAATTTTGCTGCTTTGGCCCTTGTCCCAGACTTTATTCTGAATTCTATTCTGTCCTTTAGTATTTTAATTATATTTTCAGCTTAGAGTAATCAACAATTTTGATAAATAGATCTCCATTTAAGCTGCTGATAACGAGTTGAATAGCAGAAGGCCAGAGACTAAACCCTTTAGTCCACCACAGGGGGATTTATTCAGGCTAACGTGGATCTGCTGACTTGTGCCATCTAGGACACTGGCAGCAAATTTATTACTAGTTACTTGCTCCTCCTATTAGAAAACCATGAAAAATAATACATTTATCTATCGGGGGCATGTATTTTTCATATTTGTCATGTTTTGCTCATAGATCACTAACACATATCAGTTCTGAAAGTGCTGTCTTTCCTCTGGGTTTTATTTATCTGGCCCTACAGATTTGAACTTGTTTTAAAAACCCAGATGCACTTTTGTTGTTTCATTTATCTCATTCTCTAATTTCTGGAGAAATGTTTGTTTTACTCTGTACAATTTGAGAATTGCTCTCTTTTTCTTTTCTTTTTTTTTTTTTTTTGATGAGACAAGGTCTAGCTCTATTGCCCAGGCTGGAGTGCTGTGGCATGATCTTGGCTCACTGCAAACTCTGGCTCCTGGGCTCAAGCCATCCTCCCACCTCAGCCTCCTGAGCAGCTGGGACTATAGGCACACCACCATGCCCGGCTAATTTTTGTATTTTTGTTCAGATGGGGTTTCACCACATTGTCGAGGCTAGTATCAAACTCCTGAGCTCAAGTAATCTGCCTGCCTTGGCCTCCCCAAGTGCTGGGATTATAGGCGTGAGCCACTGTGCCTGGCCTGAGAATTGTTCTTCTTAATGGAGAAGGATAAAAACATCTTATTTCCTTGCCTCTGGATTCTTTCTTAAATCCCTTGTCCCTTTTTAGTACTAATTGCCTCTAGGGGAAGAGATTCATCTATTTGGGGTTTCATCTATTTGGGTATTCATCATTATGGGGTTCCTAGATACCAATGTCCCAAGGATAGTAAGACAAAAGACAAAGTCCCTGGTCTTAAGGAGTATATGATATAGCAGGAGAGAAAGTAAAAAAGTGGAATATGAGCAGACCTGCTTTTTAGCCTAGGGATTAGATTGATTTGTTAGAGTTCAAACCGTGGCAGTGTTGCTCTGGTTGGTTGTGAAGGTTGTGCACTGCATATTCTAGAGGGTGCCATTCATAGAGAAAATGATCTATACAGCTATATGCAGTATACAGCTGCCTATTAGCTCTACATCCTTGCTCAAATTACTTAATATCATTAAGATTTGTCTTCCAACTCTGTAGAATGGGGGAAATAATACTAGTACCTATTTCATAGGGTTGTGATGAAACTAAAATAAACACTCCCTCTAAATCATATATCCCAGTGCTTGGCACGGATTAAGTGTTTGGTAAATGTTATTAACACAGGGTGGTCATGCTGGAGCATGCACTGTGGGTGTGGAAGCACAGGGAGGGCTGAGTATTTGTTCCCTAGGGCTGTTGCAGCAAATTACCACAAACTTGGTGGCTTAAACGTATGTATTCTCTTCTAGTTATGGAGGCCAGAGCTCCAAACTCAGTTTCATTGGGCAGAAGCTGGGGTGTCAGCAGGGCCTGGCCTCCTCCAGAGGCTCTAGGGTAGAATCCATTCCTTTCCTCTTTCAGTTTCTGGTACCTGCCAGCATTTCTTGGCCTGTGGCCCTATCACTCTGGTCTCTGCCTTTGTGGTCACATTGCTTCTCCTCTTCTGTGTGCAGTCACATCTCCCTCTGCCTTCCTCTTACAAGGATACATGTCATTGCATTTAGGACTCATCCTGAAAATTCATGACAGTCTCCTTACCTCAACTTAACTTCATCTTGAACTTAAATCTGCATAGCCCCTTTGGCATATGAAGTAATATTTACAGGTTCCAGGGATTAGGATCTGGATATCTCTGGGGACCATTATTTAGCTACCATTGGCTGCCTAACCTAGTTTGGAATAGGGAGGAAGGGAAAGTCAGAGACACCTTACTGAAGGAGTTGATGGCTGAACCCAGATGTGAAGGTGGCTGGGAGTTCCCTGGCAGAGAACTGGGGATGAACATCCCAAGTGGGAAACATTCAGCATGGACAGGGTGATGGTAGATGGGTCACAGAAACTCAGACCTGCTAAGGCAGTAGGATATTGTCAATATGCAATTTCTCAATAGTTTTCATGGACATAGCTGACATAGCATCAAATTGTTATTCTTTAATTTCCTCTTTTAAACCCAGAATTTTTTAAATATACATTTAAAGTTTGGAATTTCCTTGGAATTTTGCTCCAAGGAAACCATTGAGCAAGTGTCTCTGTCCTCTGCCATGTTTTCTGCAAACTAAGTCTATCTTCCAATATGGTGTCTCCTCCCTTTCGTACCTATGAGGGTAAGGGCTACCTGGACATAGTGGAGCCGTTGCAAACATAGCCCACTGAATGTGGCCCACAGACATGCTCTGTTCAGTTCTCCAGTCTTTTCTAAAAATTAGAATCAGTTGAACACTTTAAAAAGTGGGAAAATTCATATGAAAAGTCTAAATTTCTAACATCTTTTATGAAATGAGACAATGTGTCTCAGTGTGTTCTTGCTGCGGCTAAAACATGAACATTAAAATTTGAGAGATTCCCTCAGTTTCTGGGGCCAAGACCCCATAGCTTCTGAGCTGGTACTGTGGTTTTTTTCTTAGTGGAGAGAAATAAAAACAGTGGGGAAATGAAAGTCCAAGTGGCCCTGTGAGGGGCTCATGCTTGTAATCCTAGCACCTTGGGGGGCTTAGGTGGGAGGATTGCTTGAGTCCAGGAGTTAAAGACCAGCCTGGGCAACATGGTGAAACCCCATCTCTCCAAAAATTACAAAAATTAGCCAGGCATGGTGGTGCACACCTGTAGTCCCAGCTACTGGTGAGCCTGAGGCAGGAGGATCGCTTGAGCTCTGGGACATCGAGGCTGCGGTGAGCCATGATCGTGCTGCTACACTTAGCCTGGGTGACAGAGTGAGACTGCCTCAAAATAACAAAGCAAAACAAAAAAGAAGGCCAGAGTGGGTCACGCTTCTCATCCAGGCTGGCGTTACTCATCACCTTACCTGCTGCCCCCTAGTCTAGGCTTCTGAGATTGAGATGCCTGATTGACATGTGCAGCTTCTTTTCATCTTTCCCATTCCTACTCAAAAACAAAGAGCTGTAAGACAGAAAAACTGACCCCCAACAACACTCTTTACAACGGCCTGTCTCCTGGGAAAGATGTTCTCTTCGGTCAGTTGGTGGGGAGAGCACAGAGCAGCAGTGGAGAGAGAGCTGGCCTTGCCCCCTGGGGTGGGCCAGCGCCCTCACATATGCTTAGTAAAAAACCCAAACTGAATCAAAGCTTACTGCTTCAACATTCTAGCATATTCCTTTCCTATCTTTCATTTAGATCTAGGAAGTGGGACTGTATTGGAATTCTGTTTTATAGTCCCTGTTTTATAGCTAGCAATATATTGTGAGCATTTGCATGTTTCATTCATTATTATCCTATGTTACCATTTTAAAAAATATTTCTTTTATTGAAGTGAAATTCTCATATTAAAAATAACTTTTTTTTTTTTTTTTTTTTTTTTTTTTT
>NC_045437.1:64324051-64377694 GCF_002776525.5 Piliocolobus tephrosceles
GGAGTTTTGCTCTTGTTGCCCAGGCTGGAGTGCAATGGTGCCATCTCGGCTCACTGCAACCTCTGCCTCCTGGGTTCAAGTGATTCTCTTGTCTCAGCCTCCCAAGTAGCTGGAATTACAGGTGCATGCCACCATGCCTGGCTAATTTTTGTGTTTTTAGTAGAGATGGGGTTTCATCATATTGGTTAGGCTGGTCTCGAACTCCTGAGCTCAGGTGATTTACCCGCCTCAGTCTCCCAAAGTGTTGGGATTACAGGTGTGAGCCACTGCACCCAGCCAAAAATAACCTTTTAAGACACCAATTCAGTGGTTTTAGTGTATTCCCAATATTCTGGAACCACCACTTCTCTCTTGTTCCAAAATGTTTTCATCACCTCAAAAGAAAACTCCATACCCATTAAGCAGTTGCTCCCCATTTCCTCCTCCCCTAATCTCTGACAATGACCAATCTGTGTTCTCTCCCTGTGGATTTTCTTATGCTGACTGTTTCCTATAGATGGAATCATACGATATGTGACCTTTCCTGTCTGGCTTCTTTCACTTAGCATAATGCTTTCAAGGCTTATGCACATTATGACATGTATCAGCAACTCATTCCTCTTGGGAGTGATATGTAGATCACTTGCATATATAGATACGTCCCATGATTTGTCTACGCATTCATCTGTTGATGAACGTTTGGGCTGTCTGCACCTTCTTATTGTGATTAGCGCTACTATGAACTTATGTGCACATGAATTTGAGTACACATACCTACGAGTGGACTTGCTGGGTCATGTGGTAATTCTAGGTTTATCTTTTTGAGGGATCACCAAACTAATCTTCCACAGTGACTGCATCCTTTCACATTCTGTACACTTGCAATGTACAAAGCTTCCAGTTTCTTTGCATCCTTACCAATGCTTGCCACCATGCTTGACTCATTCTTGTATTTTTTGTAGAGACAGGGTTTTGCCTTGTTGCCCAGGCTGGTCCCAAACACCTGGGCTCAAGCAATCTGCTTGCCTCAGCCTCACAAAGAGCTAGGATTACAGGCATGGGCCGCCATGGCCAGCTGATTTCTTTTTTAAATTCTTTGAGGTGATATTGCTGGGTCAGTAGAAGTTATGCACGTATTTGAAGGCTTTTGACGCACATTGTCCATAAGTCCTTTCCAGATACTAATTTAACCCCTACCAGCAGTGCATGCCAGTGTTTGTTTTTGGCACCTTCAACACCAGGGATTGTCACAAAAAAATTATTGCTAACATCTCATTGCTGTTTTAAATTTGCATTTCTTTTATTGCTAGTGACATTAAATATCTTTTGGGCATTTATATATCTCTTTTATGAATTGCCTTTTTTTTTGTTTTTTTTTGAGACGAACTCTCGCTCTGTGGCCCAGGCTGGAGTGCAGTGGCGCGATCTCGGCTCACTGAAAGCTCCGCCTCTCGGGTTTACGCCATTCTCCTGCCTCAGCCTCCCGAGTAACTGGGACTACAGGCGCCTGCCACCTCGCCCGGCTAGATTTTTTGTATTTTTTTAGTAGAGACGGGGTTTCACCGGGTTAGCCAGGATGGTCTCTATCTTCTGACCTCGTGATCCGCCCGTCTCGGCCTCCCAAAGTGCTGGGATTACAGGCTTGAGCCACCGCGCCCGGCCATGAATTGCCTTTTTAATGTCCTGTGCCCCAGTTTTTCTATTGAGTTGGTAAACTTGTCAATTTCTATAAGAGCTCTTTATGACTAGGATTTTAACGTAAT
The DNA here is from genome assembly GCF_002776525.5 of Piliocolobus tephrosceles. Lineage (NCBI taxonomy): Eukaryota > Metazoa > Chordata > Mammalia > Primates > Cercopithecidae > Piliocolobus > Piliocolobus tephrosceles. The sequence goes on from NC_045437.1 coordinate 64,325,794, forward strand.
TTGTCTGTCATTTTGTTAAACGATAATTCATTTCCAGTTTGTCACTTGCATTTTAATTTCACGTGGCTACATGGGATGGTTCACCACTACAGGCTAGATGAATATCAAACTCCTAGTGTTTCTTAGAGAGGATGGACAGATGAGCAAATCACTTACTTTCTCTAGGCCTCAGCTTCCCCATTTGTGAAATGAAGGGTTTGGACTAAAAAATTGCTGTTTATATCCAGATTTGAAATTTTATTATTTCATACAAACATCTTGCATGTTCAGTACATAGTGTTGTATCATATGTCATATTTTACACTGATATGTAATGGTAATATTTATAAATGTAATTACTCCCTAAATTACTTTGGTATACCTACAGACCCTTAAGCAGAGGCTCTAAGTAAGTAGTGGCATTTAGTTGTTTTTTAGATAGGAAAAAAGTATATCTATTTTACATATAAAATAATAGATTTCACATATAAACATAAAAATATAACATATTTTACACATAAATATATATGAAAATGTAAGTTTACACATAAATATATAAACATATGTAACATGTTTTATATATAAATACATATAAAAATAACATGTTTTATAAATATAAATATAAAATATAACTTTTATATATAAATATCAATATAAAATATATAAAATATGACATATTTTATATATGAATATAAATATATACAAGGTAACATATTTATGTTTGTATAATATATAACTGTAAAATATAACATTTAATGTATAACTATATACAAAAATATATATAAATATATAAAATAACATCCAGGTTACAAAAATTTAAAAATCTCATTATATATATTTTATTGTTGGTGTACTAGATAAGTCATCTGAATTCTCTTCTAGGGAATTTTTACTTTTGCATCACTGAGGCCAGTGGAGTTACAGCTGTTTTTCTTGTTAAACAGGTATTTGATTCAGTTAATGCTACGTATTCTGACTTTAAGAGTAACTTTGCGAAGAGGTTGTCCGCGGAGATTCCTGTTGCGAGTAGCCCCATTACCACAAGGTGGAGGCAAAGTCAAACTAGGGCTTTGTCCTCTGATTCCTTTGGGGAAGAGCAGTCAACCACCTACCTCCCAGAAGCTTCCGGATCAGTGCTGAAGACAACGCCTGAGAAAGAAACCTTGACTCTAGGTGAGGAGCCCCAAATGCCACAGCACAGTTATGCAACGTGAATAAAAGATATGTTCCTGAGAGATTCTTTGTCTTGTAGAACTAAGGAGTGCCACATTGAGTCAACTCTTTTCTCCTTTTCTCCCTTTGAATAAGAAATTTCCAAGGTGGGGAGAAATGACACAAAAACAAAGGAAAGGTACTGTATGTGTTAAAAAAAAAAACAAACCCAAAACTTTAGACAAGTTAAATTTAATAAAGTTAGTTGTGCAAAGAACCATTGGCCAATGGGCAACCAGAGAACCACTCTGCCTTGTGGGGAGGAGCAGCATTTATGGACAGGAATTGGGAGTGAGTAGAAGCCGGCCTGATTGGCTACAGCTCAGTTTGCCTTATTTGCACATGGTCTGATTAGTTGGCCACCTGTGATTGACTGAAGCTCAGCTTCTGTGATTGGCGGTGACTCAGCTAAGTTAGGCTTTCAGTTAGTTTACATCCCAAGTTAGGTTGCGGTTTAAGATATAGGGACTCATCCTACATCCTCAGGCCAAATTTAGCTTAATTTTAATATGTTTTCGAGACTTGCATTGGTTAGTTGATTACTTTTGTAAAGACTGTATGAATGTGTATGTATATATGTATATGTATACACACACATATATATGTGCTTTTGTTTTGCAAAGTATAGAACTTTAATGATTGGTAAGGTTCCTGGTATACAGAGTCAGAAAAAATTACGCATTAGTAATGGAATAATCAGATGTGAAATAGAAGGAAAAGACACAAGCAGGGGAGAATGAGAGGAAGAGAAAGTAAGCGGAAGGAAGCAAGAGAGAGGGATGAGGGGGTGGATGAGGGGAGAGAGACAAAAAGAAAGAGAGAAGAGGGGAGAAGGAGACAGAGGAGGAGGAACAGGAGAAAGAAAGAAGAAAGAAGAATCTCCAAAAGTAGTAGGGAAAATGAAGAAAAGGGAAGGAAAGGAGAGTGAGAGACAGTCTGATGCCTATGATGGGGCAGAGATGGGGGAGTGGGCTCCAAACCACCAGTGTGAAGGGCAGGATCCATGATCAACCTGCCAGAGCCCCGAAACACAAACTCTCTCTCTGAAATATGTAATTCTCATTTGGGCACAGCCATTTTCATTCCCATCCTTCAGAAGCAAAATTTGTCACCTATCATCAGCTGATGTAATTCCCATTCTCTCTTTTGAGAATCATAGGCAAAATAATTCTTTTGACTATCAGTGTATTTATTAAGACAAATGTTAATAGAAGTGCCAGCTCTTTTCAGTGACATTGGACACGATGATGCATTGCAGTCTGCAGATTGAAAGGGAGCCCAGATTTTTTCAAACCAATGAAATTCCCATGTAACGACAGGCATTAATACTGAAAGTATTTAATAATTGAAAATATTTAATAACCAAGGAGGGAAGCAGTAGGAGATAAGGGGTTGTGAAAAAGGTCATTGTTATGACTATTTTCTAAAAGAAATCCTTTGTATCTCACTGCAATTGAGGAACACTTTTGATGCTGATTGTTTTTGGAAGAATTTCTGGCTAAAATTAAGGGCTCCCTTTTTCTTTCGAGGCTCTAAATTAATTTATTGATTTTTTAAAAAAGTATGACATTGTGTGAGAAATTAAAAAATCAGATATTAACCAAAAGGATTTTACCAGAAAGGCCATCTTATTTTTCTACTTAAGTTAATACTAGGGATTAATCAGATCTATTGGTTTCTCAATGCTTTGCTAGTGGGGTTTCTTTCTTTTTGTTTTAGAAGAGCAGATACTGAAGATCTTCCCATTCCAAAGGGACATTTACGGAGAGGTTCATTTTCAGTCATGCTCTGTGGACAGAACCTGAGAGGTCCCTTCTTTCTGAGGCTGGTGGACCTGACCTCTTTGTTTATAACTGGAGTGATTGTCAGTATTAGCCTCTGACTGCAACGTTTTCTTTCTCATTTGAAGTTCTCAGAGCTGGCTTTTTCGTCCCTGTACTCTTACAAATACCATGAGAAAGCAAGCATGCATAATTTCTCAGGACAAAGAGCAAGATCTAAAACTTTGACCAACATTTCGTATTTTTATCCTTCTTCTCCCTAAATGTAACCTATATTGCTTAAATTTTGAATGTCTCAGTACTTGAGGTACTAGGCTCTAGGAACATTAGTGAGAGTTTATCAAGCCCATGGTTGTCCAAATGAAGAAGAGATGTCACATAGCAAAAGGCCAAGATTTTCCAAAGGTCCCTTGGCTCCTGTGATGAACAAGTGATATGGCAGATATTTAGTTTTAGAGAATGACTTGACAGGTTTCCAGTACAGTTAAAAGTCTGGTAAAGGGCTTTCTCAATCTTGAGAAGAGAATAGATAGGAATAATATTGATGCAAGAAACACTGACTCTTCTATTACTTTAACTTAGAAAGTATTTCACTGATGCCATCTTAAACTATCTTTAAAACATCTTTCTGCAATAGAAAGGGGGAGAGAGGCAGAGTGATTTGCTCATGATTATGCAGTGAATGTCAATGCTGGCAAAGCAAGCATCCCATAATGCTTTCCTTGCAGGATGACCATAGCTCGGGCAAACCAGATACTCTTTCCACTATCATTTAAAACTATGCAACTGTTTCTATCCATTCTTCAAATGTGCAAATCTGTTTTTTTTTTTTCCATACAGAGATAAAGCATTTACACTGCTGCTGCTGCAGATGAAGTCAGGTCTTTAATCTTGGCACCTCTTTCCTGCTCTAGAGACCACTGAGGCAGCTTTCTCATTGAGTGACAACCTTATGAAGTCAGCAGTCTGGATAAATTCTGTCCTGCTCTCTGTAATGGACTTTGGAGCGATGAGAGCTTGGACTTTCTTACTCTGTCCTACTGTGAAAGATGCCACGGCCAGACCTACAATCAAAGTGATTATCTTGTTTTAAAAACCAAATTCAAAGATAAATGTCTTTCTTATAGGATCCTGCAAAGAACCACCGAAAACCCCCAGCAAAGGAATTTCTGAAACAAGTAACTCTGCTCTCCATTTTTGCAAGGCACCTCATGCAATGGACAGAGACTGGAAAGAAAATGTTGCCTCAAAAGGGCAGGTAGGTAAAGAGAAAAAAACTGAAGATCCCTCGTCTACAGAAGCTGAGACAACTTAGTCGCAAATGTAAGGAAAGAGTTACTTAGCTGCTCTTGCCCATCAAGAAGAAAATGATGCATTCCTGGTAAAAAAAAAAAAAAAAAAAAAAGAATAAAGGATATGAATAGTAGGACCACTTTGTAAAAGAAAGAAGATATCCCCCAAATATATGAGAAAATGTTGAATTGGGATTAATTAAAAAAGTGAAAATGAGAATAACCATTTTATCTTTACAAACAGGTAAAAGTTAAAAATATAATGAAATTATACTTACTATGGTATGCTTCCTCTTAGCCTAAGGATCTCTTGCTGTCATCATTTCCATCTGTGTGATGATGTGATCTGTCCTTTGGGGTCTCTTAGGAAAAGTTGAATTATTGCTCTATATGATGGTCTTTTAAATATTTCCCTTAAGCCTTTCTTGTTGTTTTTTTCTTGGTTAAGTACCTTTTTTACATTTAGGTATCTCTTATTTATCATAGTTTTAAGATCTTAGGAGTCTGACATAAATCTTTTGGGGACGTTAAATATCAATAACATGTTTTTGAATTTATCAAATCCAGTGAAGAGTCTTTGAAGGAATCAATGTTTCAGTTCAAAAACTTTGAGCTAGAAAAGTCATAAATTCTCAATGTAAGCAAAATTACTTATTCAGTGTATGCCTTTTTTCTGTGCTTGTCTATTTTGCTAGAAGAATAATAAAATATTGTAAATATAAATTTTAGTTATCTGAACTCATGTGCAGTTGGAAGTCAATGTTTTAGAGCAGGAATTTTGATGTGTGCTTTATTGTTGGATATGGGTTTGGAGGATAGGGAATGGCCAGGGAGTCCTACTGAGATAATTAGGGGGTACCAGTGGCCTCAAACCTGGGCCAGGTTATTAACACTCCTTTCTTTTTCACCCTCTACTGCTGATTGGAGTTTTTGCTGTCCCACCCTTTAGGATTTCCCTTTTCCTTCCCCTTATCCTTTCTGGTAACTGGTGGCAGCAAGGTTTGTGGCTCCATCTGTGGGCTCATGATGGTGTTGGCAAGATACTCCTTAGCAATTGTTATACCAGCTGGAACGTCACCCCAGCATCACTGAAGAACCTGGACAGGGGATAATGGAAGCTGCTCTATGATGTTAGGGAGAGCATTTTTTGCCATGATTAATTAGAAGTCAAATAGCTTTGAGGGTGGTGAAGACACAAAGCGAGGTCTTTCCCCTGTAGAGTAAACGTGTGTCTTCATGTGGTCCTCACTGATCATCTGGAGGGTGTTCCACAATGAGGGCCTGCATAGCCGTGGAGACTTTCAGAATTCATCTTCCAGGAGCTCCATATGAAGTTGCTGATTAAAGTAGTAAGCAGATCTAATCTAGGAAAGAGCACCCCTGCACCCACAGAACAGAAGTGCCTGCTAAACCTTGCTGTGATCAGCTTTGTGGTAACTGTGGGATTCTGAAGAAGTGAGTCTGTGAAGAGGTCATTGAACTACTGATGAGCAGGCCATTTTAGGAATATTATTTTATACTAATGGTTCTCAACTTGGGGTGATTTTACTCATCAAGGGGCATTTGGCAATATCTAAAGACATTTGATTGTTACAACTCAGGGGGAGAGCATCTCGTGGGTGAAGGCCAGAACAGCTCCCACAACAATGAATTATTGGCTGCCAAATGCCCATAGTGCCAAGGTTGGGAAACCCTGCTTTCCAGTTAGTTGTTCTACCTTGAGTAACTAAAACCATGATTCATTGACAGCAATGCCAATTATGTGACATAACATCAAGGAAGAAAAACAAAATACCAAAATGTTGCCTGCCAGAGAGACTTCTTTCTGAACCGTGGGGACCCAGAGTGTAAGGAACATGGCTGTGCTTTGGTCGAGGATAGGCTGAGGTAGGATGTTTACATTCTTCGTGACTCAGTGAGTCTAGAGCACAGGTGTATAACTCCACTTGTTATCAGCCATGTAGACACAACATGGAGAAGCTCACCACTATAGCTGTAACACCCGGAAAGCCATCACTTGGCTCTAAGCGACTGTTGTCTGTAAAAGGTATAATTGCCCTGTTGACACTGTGCAGGAGCTGGCACCCGGAGAAAGAGAAGGCCAGAGCTGTCTGTCTTTGCAGATGGATGAGGGGAGCCAGAACACAGCTTGGCTTGCTTGTACCCAGAGAAAGAAAGTGTTAAGTTGCTGACCCTGAAGGCAGGGGAGAGCCAGCCATGCAGCTGTGTGTGAGGGCCACGGAATTAAGCAGCTGAGATAAAGGTGAACAGCGTAGAGAGCTAGTTAAGAAAGCTGTTGATGAGAGCTGCTGCTGAATAAAATCATTCACCTGCGTACAGCCACGCCCCCCCACCGCCCCCGAGTGTTCTTTCTGCTCATTCACCCACTCCCTCCGGACCTCAACATGACCTTTGGCGTAGTTGTGAACCTGACATAGTGTTTGTAATATTTGGGGGAGGAAATATCTTGTTGTAAAGAAGCAAAACAGAATCTTCTCTGCTTTAACCATTTATCAGTATGTTTTTAGGAAATTTCATCAGTTATTTTTCTTTCCACTTATTACTAATTTTCCCAGGTGTTTTTGATTGAAGTTGGATGTAAGAGTGTCAGAAGTGCTCTTTATATATTGGCCCAAAGGGATAGGACCCAGATTTTTGTGCACATGGAATTTTAGTAAACTTACTTAAGAACTCTGTGAAGGTGTTAATAAAAAGGGACCTTAAGATGGCAGTTCAGTTGTGGCAGGCTTTGGAGATATCACCAGCCTATGGTGTATAGGCTAAACGGATTTTTAGGCTAGAAGAATAAAAAAAGATTTTATTCTAGCCAAAAAATACCTGCTGTATGGAGTTGTTGAACTCCATAGTCTTTTATCACCAGTGTTCTATGATTTCATGATGATAAAGCTTGGCATTAAAAAAAAAACTCATTATAAATCAAAAGTCCATTGGTGGATATTTTCATTCTTGGAGACCAATATCCCATAGTTCTTGGAAAATTGCTTGAATTATTTTTAATAATTTTTTTGACTATTGTTTATTTTTTCTTCATGAAATATTTGGATTGTCTCTCCAATTCTCTTTTATCTTATAGTTTTCATCTCACTTTTTTTTTTTTTAACCTTTTGGGTGATTTCCTCAACTCTGTTCACCAACCTTCCTATGAAACTTTTTATTTTGGCTATCCTATTTTTAATTACGGAGTTGTTGAACTCCATAGAGAGGAGAAATAATATATGTAAAACGCTCAGCACTATTCATTACATAGTGTTTAATTAATAAATAATAGTGATTATTGTGGTGTTGGCTTTTACAATGTGGAATCTTTGAACTCCTTAGTGAATTACCAGTTGTAATTCTATATTATACATCACATTTTAGTTGTACATATATGTTTCTAAAGAAATATTCTTCTTATGTGTGTTTATTTTCAGAAATGCCTAAAACAACTCTTTGTAACCCAGAAGGTGGTTCAGCAGGCTAATGGAAAAATGCAGCTCTGTGAGCAATCCCAGTGTGTTTGGAAAGGTACAGGGTCAAGACATTGTCCTTCCTTCCTGCCCTCCTCTCTCTCTGCCTCCTTCATGTCTTCCTAATCTTAAAATATATTATTTTAAGCATATTTTATAATGTTAAAGATATATGATATAAATATATAATAATAAATAATAACAGACTAAATCAACCTAATTGTAAAATTTGAATAATTCTCATAATCCTCTGTTCTAACTACCCCTACCTCCAAGTCCCATTCTCTATAGGTGACCACTTTTAGCTCTTCCAGCTGTACTCCTGGTGTTTACATCTATTTTCTAAATAATATTGGTAAACTGCTATTTCTTGCGATTTTAGACTTGATCATGACTTTTTTGTTTTTGGTGTTGCTCAGGCTGGAGTGCAGTGGTGCGATCTTGGCTCACTGCAACCTTTGCCTCCCAGGTTCAGAGGATTCTCATGCCTCAGCTGCCTGAGTAGCTGGGATTATAGGCATGCACCACCATGCCTGGTTAATTTATTTTTTGTATTTTTAGTAGAGTTGGGGTTCACCATGTTGGCCATGGCTGGTCTCGAACTCCTGGCCACAAGTGATCCTCCTGCCTCAGCCTCCCAAAGTGCTGGGATTACAGGCATAGTAGGTAAGAATTTAGTTATCTTTCTGCCTCATTCGGTTACATCAGTTATGTTTACATATTACTACACAACTATTATTCACTATCAAGTTAAATAGTGTAATTGTGCTTCTTTTCTAGTATAACTTTTGCTGAGTATTAAAAGTTGCCTTATTTTTCATTTAGTAGATATCTATGACACTATTAATATTTCCTCTAAATGCTCCAATGTTTTGTTCTGTAGCTGTCAATAACAGTTTCCATGTGCTCACTCACTCCATTTTCTTCTTTTCCTTGATGACCTCCCCCCTGAAAGCCTGCTGAACAGGCTGCTTTCTTGGCCAGTTGCACAGTTGTCTTCCACAACTTTTCATCAATATTAGATCCACTATTTTTGGGCAGCTATGTTATGCTCTTTCTGGGTTTGCTGGTCTGAAAATGTCCTTATTCTTCTTTTATGCTTGATCCATAGTTTGGCTGGCTATAAATTCTAGTTTCACTCAGAATTTTGACAATATTGCTTTATTGTTTTCTAGCATCCACTGTTGCTGTTGAGAAGTCGTGTGTTAATTTGACTTCAACTTTGCTTTTTCTCTTTTGATGCTCTTAGAAAAACCTTTTATTGCCAGTGTTCTAAGCTTTCATGATGATAAAGCTTGGCATTAAAAAAAAAAAAAAACAACTCATTGTAAATCAAAAGCCCATTGGTGGATATTTTCATTCTTGGAGATCCATATCCTATAGTTCTTGGAAAGTTGCTTGAATTATTTTTTAATATTTTTTCACTATCGTTTATTTTTTCTTTCTTTATGAAATATTCTGGATTGACTCTCCAATTCTCTTATCTTTTATCTTCTATTTTTCATCTCACTTTTTTTTTAACCTTTTGGGTGATTTCCTCAACTCTCTTCACCAACCTTCCTATGAAACTTTTTATTTTGGCTCTCCTACTTTTAATTTTTTAAAAGTAATTTCTGTACTCTGTCCCCCCCCCCCCTTTTTTTTTACAGCATCCTGTTGGTGCTTCATGGATATACCACCTTCTCCTATATCTCTGACAATATTTTGTAGAGTTTTGGCAGTACTTCTGTGCTCTCTGCGTTGTTTTCCTTTGCTTTGGTTTTCTCTCCCTCCAACCCCCCATTTACTTTGGCTTCTCTCTTTCAGAGTAAAAACTTTCCCGAAAAGTGTGCGTTTTAAAAATAGTACTAGGGTAAAGAGCTTAGTTCTCCTATGCTAGGTTAAAGAGTACCAGAGTAAATTCAGCATAAAGATTTTAGTACAGGTGCGGTGGGTCAAGCCTGCAATCCTAGCACTTTCAGAGGCCGAGGCGGTGGATCACTTGAAGCTGGGAGTTCGAGACCAGCCTGGCCAACATGATGAGACCCCATCTCTACTAAAAACACAAAAATTAGCTGAGCATAGTGGCTCACACCTGTAATCCTAGCTACTTGGGAGGTTGAGGCAGGAGAATCACTTGAACCTGGGAGGTGGAGGTTGTAGTGAGCCGAAATCACACCACTGCACTCCAGCCTGGGCGACAAAGTGAGACTGTCTTTTTTTTTAAACTCAAAAACTGTTTTTTTGTTTCGTACATCTCCATGGTGCCTGGTGCTATTGAATTAAAAAAATTGTCATTTTTATTTATCCAGAGAATAAACATCTGGTTTCTTCTGGTATATGCATATATGTGTGTATGTATTTACTTGGTTGGGCAGGGTGTGTGTGTATGTGTGGGAACTTGACAGTCTTTCAACTAACCCACCTCTCAGTCTTCTCTGTGCCTCTCAGCCCTTGTGGGATTTTGCAAGGCAAATCAGCTTGTTTCTCTTCCCTGTCTCCCTTTGCAGGCACTTGAGGGGTAGTTTCTTATGCTCTTCTTGGTCAGTTATTAATCCTTTATTCACTTTCTAGATAATTATTGCACTCTCTTGCCCACTGCTGTATTCACTCTCATACTGTTTGTTCTTGTGTTTTCACCCCTTAAAAAAGTCATTTGCTGTACTTAGGCTGAAAATAGGAGGCAGAAGAAGTAAGCTTACATGGCCATTCCACCGACTTGACTTGACTAACATCTGTCTCTCCCCTTCCCATAGATCACTTTAGTGGCAGCATGAAGAAATGATTTGAACAGGAGGATGTTGGAGGCAAAGACTAATTGAGAGGCCCTCTGAATGTTCTATGCAAGACTCTGTTATTGATTCTTTTAAGGAAATTTAAACTATGAAATAGATCCCACGTAAGCCAAGTAATTGCTCATCAGTGGATCATGGGGACAAATGTTATCCAGGTGCTGTGTATATAAAGCAATTCTTTATGCCTTGTCCATATCTGATGACTCTGAAACCTTACAGCAGGCAGCACCTGTAAACTTTCAGGTGTACCTCTTTGCCCAAAGCTGGTAGGAAACTTCGGATGGTGGTGTTGTGAGTCTATCAGGGAAGCTCTGTAGCCACGCAGTGGGGAAATGATTGCCTGTGGCAATTTCTAGAAGGTCTTTGTTCCATGCTACATTTGGAGCTCTCAGTGCTTTCTTTCTTTTCTTTTTTGTTTTGAGACAGAGTCTTGCTCTGTTGACCAAACTGGAGTGCAGTGGCGCAATCTCAGTTCACTGCAGCCCTCTGTCTCCTGGGTTCAAGCAATTCTCCAGTCTTAGCTTGGGATTACAGGCACACACCACCATGCCCAGCTAATTTTTGTGTTTTTAGTAGAGAAGGGGTTTCACCATGTTGGCCAGACTGGTCTCCAACTCCTGACCTCAAATGCTCCACCCGCCTCAGCCTTCCAAAGTGCTGAGATTACAGGCATGAGCCGCTGTGCTTGGCCTCCCAAAGTCTTTTGACCCTGAGCCCCATGTGTTTTCATTCCTACTTTCTGTTGCCATCATGGAAGTTTTTGTGTTATTCATGAGATTACTGTCATGGTTGGAAAATAATTGTTTGGGAGCCAGAATTCTGTGTGAGAACCCTCTTGAGAGAACTAGTGTGGTTCATTTCATAAATGCTAAGGAAACTTGCCTGCTACATTTCCCTCTGGAATAAGTTCTGGTAAGCATATCCGTGGGGTGCTTTGGCAAGGTCTCAAATATAAATGTGAACAAGGAGACAGAAATCCTCAATGCTAAAGTAGACGTCTGTTTTTATGGCTTGTCCTTTTTTTTTTTTTTCTTTTTTTTAGATGAAGTCTTTCTCTGTCGCCCAGGCTGGAGTACAGTAGTGTGATCTTGGCTCATGGCAACCTCCACCTCCTGGATTGAAGCAATTCTCCTGCCTCAGCCTCCCGAATAGTGGGGATTACAGGCCTGTGCTACCACACCTGGCTAATTTTTGTACTTTTAGTAGAGAGAGGGTTTCACCATGTTGCCCAGGCTGGTCTTGAACTCCAGCCACAAGTGATCTGCCCATCCTTGGCCTCCCAAAGTGCTGGGATTATAGGTGTGAACCACTGCACCTGGCGTGTCCCAATTTTTTATTAAAAATATGTTTTGGGGCTGGGCGCGGTGGCTCATACCTATAATCCCAGCACTTTGGGAGGCCAAGGTGGGTGGATCATAAGGTCAGGAGTTTGAGACCAGCCTGGCCAACATAGTGAAACCCCTGTCTCTACTAAAAATACACACAAAAATTAGCCGGGCGTGGTGGTGGGTGCCTGTAGTCCCAGCTACTTGGGAGGCTGAGGCAGGAGAATTGCTTGAACCTGGGAGGCGGAGGTTGCAGTAAGCCGAGACCGCGCCACTGTACTCCAGCCTGGGTGATAGAGTGAGACTCCGTCTCAAAAAAAAAATTTTTTTTTTTTTGGAAATTTTCTTTTAAAAAGTATGTAGATAACACATAAATACACACTTTCAACTTCTAAATACAAGGGTGTCCAGTCTTTTGGCTTCCCTGGGCCACATTAGAAGAAGAAGGATTGTCTTGGGCCACACATAAAATATACTAACAGTAAAGATAGCTGGTGAGCTAAAAAAATAAAAAAAAAATCACAAAAAAATCTCAAAATGTTTTAAAAAAGTTTATAAATTTGTGTTGGGCTGCATTCAAAGCCCTCCTGGGCTGCATGTGCCTTGCGGGCTGCAGATTGGACAAGCTTCTATCTAGAACTTTGTGCATATTTATTCTTCAAGTGTCTGTTTCTCAGCAGTAAAAAGGGGAAAAAATTGAGTTAGATGCATAAAAATAGGCACAAAATTTCAGGCCTTCTAAATGTTCTTTTGGGGGTTTGGGAAAGTATGGTTGGGATGAGAGTGTGCACCTTGTCTTTTCCTTAGAATGATATTTTCTTAAAAGCAAAATAAAATGTGTGGGGACATGTCTTTCCTCAGCTCTCTCATCTTCTTTTGTCCTAAACAGCAACAAGCTTTTGTTTTTGTAGGGTGATGAATATTTGATTTAGAATAAAAAATATATGTTCTATGAAGCCAGAGATAATGTACCTATATTATTCTGATATTTTAGGAGTCTCTCTCTCTCTCTCTCTATACACACACACACACACACACACACACACACACACACACACACACAAACTGTATTATTTAGATTTGTTTTAGGTTCACAGTAAAATTAGGCAGAAGGTGCAGGTTCCCTTATATCTCTTGTTACATATGCACAGCCTCCCCCATCATCGACATCTCCCACCAGAGTGGTACATTTGTTACAATCAATGAACCTACATTGACACATTATTGTCACCCAAAGTCCATAGTTTACATTAGAGTTAATTCTTGATGTTATGTATTCTATGGGTTTGACTGATGTATAATGACATGTATCACTGTTATAATATACAGAATAGTTTCATTTTCCTAAAAATGCTCACTAATTTGTCTATTCATCTGTCTTGCCCCTTCCCATAGAAAGCTTTTTGCTGTATCTATGGTTTTTCATTTTCCAGAATGTCATATAATTGGAATCATACAATATATAGTTTTTTCAGATTGTCTTCTTTCACTTAGTAATGTGCATTTAAGGTTTCTTCATGTCTTATTTTTTATTTTTTTTAGAGACAGAGCCTCACTCTGTCACCCAGGCCAATGTGCAGCCATGGTAGCATTGGTGCAGCCATGGTAGCATTGGCCTCCTGGCTCAAGCGATCCTCCCACCTAAGTCTCCCAAGTAGCGGACTACAGGCATGGGCCAGCAAGCCCGGCTAATTTCTATAATTTTTGTAGAGACTGGGTTTCGCCATGTTGCCCAGGTAGGTCTCAAACTCCTGGGCTCAGGCAATCTGCCTGCCTCAGCTCCTAAAGTGCTGGGATTGCAGGCGTGAGCCACCGTGCCCAGCCCCAGGAGTTTTTTTGTTCATTCTTTGGGTATTGATTTTTTTTTTTAAACATTGGTGATACTTTATCAGCAAGCCTAAGTATTTTTAGTAATCTTGCAGTTTTGCCCTCAACTACAGGTTTTCATAGCTAACACGGAAGCAGGAATTTATGAGTAACAATTTGGTTTCTTGGTGTAGCATTGTGAAGTTCTCATGCTTTTATCAGAAGCCATCTGGTCATAGACACCACAAGTCACCTAGGTGGTCTTGGTTTCTTTTGATTTTATAATTCTTAGTTTGATCACAAGCTGAGTGGTTGGAGATGAAAAGACAGTGGCCTGTGGTTTGAACTTAGTATGGTCTTTTGATGAGAACTGAACAAAAGATAGAATACTGACCTTAGATAGTCATGGGTAAAATTAACCAAAAGTAGTAAGTCTGTGTGCTCTGATACTGAAATATTGAGAGAAAGAGCTAAAATCAATGAATCAATAAATATTTATTGATGAAGTCTCAGAGTAGGGCATAGGTGTACCAGGTAAGTCTTGATGTGGAAAAGCAAAATTCACTTTGGTTTTAAAATCCCAAATAACAGAAGAAATATTCAAAGCATGATGTAGTATCTCTGTGTACTCCCCACAAGATCTGTCTTCTTCATTCAGGTCTGTATGCATGTGCTTTTTATTAGAAAGTGTTGTTGAAAAAAATTTTAATATTCTTGTTTAAATTAATACTGAAGTACTCTTCATTTCCTTCCTTCCCTGGCTCTTTGTACTGTAGTTTTATCATAATGACTACTTATTTTCCACTTAATTAAGCTTTTCCACTTTATGTTATTTCTTAACACCCACAATAACAAATATTATATTTTTAGGATCACAGAGCTGTGTAGAAGTGTTTGTTTCTTGTAGGCTGCAAAGATGGAGTCAAAGATAAATCCTTCCATCTTAAAAGGTCCAGTGATATGAACAATTCCATACTCCAACCAGAGGTGAAGATTCATCTTACTGGTCTTCGAAATGACTACTGTAAGTTATCATTTAGATTGGGAATTGAAAACTTGAAATGACAAAATGCATCCTGTGCTTGGTATAAACTTGAAATTTGATTAAACCAGATGGCCTTTATGCCTCGTATCCAAATAGTGTAACATCCAAATATGGCTAATATACTTGACTTTTCCTGGTGCAACTTTCATATTCGCGGATGGGTATTGTTAATGTTGGCATGGTGTGGGAAATATACATTTTATGTTACTGTATTAGAATTGTACTAATGATGGTCTATTCTTATGCATGTATTTTAAATATGGGTAAATTGAATCAGTCAAACAACTGCATTGGGTCTACTTGTTATATGCCCAGCTTGTAATCTAGTTTGGAGGACGGGACTAACTGACACGGAACTGATACCATATGCCAAGGTAGATTATAAATAATAAATCATGGGATATGAGGAGTTATAAAGACTAGAAAGAGCTTAGTGAGCTTCGGTGTTGTCTAGAAAGACGTTGTGGAGATATTTATACTTAAGCTGGATCTTGAAAGATTGTTAGAACTTGGAAAAGTATAGAGGAGAAGGACCATTTTTGGTATTGTTAACAGCATGAAGAAGGCAGAATGTTGGTAATTAATGACATTTAATGGCAATGAAGAAGATACATTGGGGACTGGTGAATAGGTGGGTACAGATTATGGAGAAAAATTTAGAAAGTTAGATTTATTTTGAGAGTTGTTGACTAAGAGAAACATCAAAGGAAAATTCATGGCAGTGTATGCAGAATGCACTTAGTAGGAAAGAGCTGCCAAAGAGTGAAGGCTTATTTTTCCTTCATGAAGAAAAGAAATGGGATGAGAAATGAATTCATGATTATTCCAAGTTTTTGAAGCAGGAGAAGGGTGGTGTCACTGAGAAGACAGATTGGCAGAGGAGGTGATTTGGAGAGGAAAGACTATGCTTGAATATTATATTAAAGGAGACAATGAGACATAGAAGAAGCTTGGCAGATTATTTGAAACGAATGCTGGTAGTTGAAAGAGGATGGACTAGCCTGTAGGTCAGATGATTATAATTGAAGCCAGGAGCCAGTGTAAGCTCCCTAGGTGAGGGAGAGAGAAGCAGAGGGAAGGGGCCTGGGCTCCATGGAATATCTACAAAGAGGCATGAGTTGGAAAAAGCAAAATCCCTAAAGGGAACAGTTCTGTATCTTCCTATTCTTTCAGCTCCTTCTCCAAAAGAATTTATTGTCATGACCAACTAAGAAGGATGCATTTTCAAAAAATGTTAAAAAACTGTTACACTCATATTAAAAAGAAACAACTTTTGTTCCCATTTTTCCTTTAAGCCACAGCCCTTTTTCTTTCTTTTCCTTTTTTTTTGAAACAGAGTCTTGCTGTGTCACCCAGGCTGGAGTGCAGTGGCTCACTGCAGCGGCTCACTGCAGCGGCTCACTGCAGCCTCCGCCTCCTGGGTTTAAGCAATTCTCATGCCTCAGCCTCTTGAGTAGCTGGGCGTGTAGCTACAGGCATTTGCCACCATGCCCGGCTAATTTTTGTATTTTTAGGAGAGACGGGGTTTCACCATACTGGCCAGGCTGGTCTCGAACTCCTGACCTCAAGTGATCCGCCTGCCTTGGCCTCCCAAAGTGCTGGGATTACAGACGTGAGCCACCATGTCTAGCTGCACAGCCCTCTTTCTTTCCTCCCTTTGACAGTAAAAGTTTCAAAACATCTTTATACTTATAATTTTCCATTTCTCTCCCCATATTGTCTCAAATCCACACTAGTCAAGTTTTAAGTCTCATCATTCAATTGAAACTACTCTTCCAAACATTACCAAAGAACTCCTCGTTGTTAAATCCAGCAGTTACTTCTTAGACTTCATACTGAACCCTAACAACTATATTTGAGACAGCCGATCAATCTCTCCTTCTTGATATCCCACTCTTTTGGGTTTTGTCCAAGAGTGTCTTTTTGTTCACTCGTTCTCATCCTTTTTTGCTGATTTGTGTTTCTCTTCCATTTCCCTGACCTCTAAATGTTGGAGTACCCAAGGCCTATTCCTTGGACATCTTTTCTTTTTTTACTTTGGTTCTATTTTAATTGATCTTAGCTTTTTGGCTCTATCTCTTTGTATTGTATTTTGTCGTCATTGTTCTAGGGATTACAATGTGATTTAAACTTTCTTAGTCTACATAGAGTTACTATTGTACACTTCACACAATATATAAACATCTTGCAATCATGTAGGTCTCTCAAATTCCCCACTGCTTTTTAGGTTACTGTAGTTGTCATGTATGTTTGTTTGTTTGTTATTGTTTTTTGAGGGAGGATCTCACTCTGTCACCCAAGCTGGAGTGCAGTGGCTCAGGCTGGAGACTGTAGAGGCTTACTGTAGCCTCTACCTCCTGGGCTCAAGTGATCCTCCTGCCTTAGCCTCCCAAGTAGCTGGGACCACAGGCACATACCACCTTGTCCAGGTAATTTTTTGATTTTTTGTAGAGATGGGGTCTTACTTTGTTGCCCAGGCTGGTCTTGAACTCCTTGGGCTCAAGTGATCCTCCCACCTTGGCCTCTCAAAGTGCTGGGATTACAGGTGTGAGCCACTGTGTCTGGCCTGTCATGCATTTTGTATTTACATACACTGAAAACCGTCCAATTGTAAGCATTTTAAAATTGAAAAAATATTTAAATAGCTTAAGAGGAAAAAATGGCTCCTATGTTTACCCAAATATTTACCAATTTCAGTGTTCTCCTTCATTTCTGAAGATCCAAGTTTCTCTTTCATATAATGTCCCTTTAGCCTGAAGAGCTTCGTTTATCAGTTCTTGCAGATTAGGTCTGTTGGCACAGACTTCTGTTAGATTTTCCATCTTCCAGTTTATGAGATTTTTGCTGGATATAGAATTCTGAGTTGAAGGATTCATCACCACCCCCTACCCCCAGCATTTAAAAGATGTTGTTCCATTGACTGTGGCCTCCATGGTGTCTGGTGAGAACCCCATGGTCATCTGAAATCTTGTTATCCTGCTTCTAAGACCTGACTCTACTTACACATGTTAGATTTTTGGATATTATTCTACAATTCCCTGAGGCTTCATTCTTTAACAAATTTTTTCTCCACATTCTTTAGGTTGAATACTTTCTGTTATCTATATTCAAGTTTACTGTTTCCTCTATCACCTCTATCCTGCTATTCAGTGTATCCAAGGAATTTTTCAGATATTATATTTTTCCATTTTAAAGTTTGTATTTAATGGTTTTTGTATATTTGATTTCCATTTTAGAGCTTTGTTTTATGATTTCTATTTTCTTAGAAAATACTTTTGGGTTTTCTGTTTATCTGCTAAAGCTTCATATAAAACTTCATATGACTTTTCATTCATGTGTGGTTTTCTTCACTTCATGGAGAATATAATGGCTGCTTTAAAGTCTTTGTTTGATAATTTCTATACCTAGGTCATCTTGGAGTTTTCATCTATTGGTTATGTTTTGCCTTTACATTTATCCAGTAATTTTGAATTTTGTCTGGATATCGTAGATGTTATGTTATAGTCACTGGATCCTGTGGAGAATGTTGATGTTTTCCTCTGGTTGATGTTTTTGTTCTAGTTAGGTTCGTATTTTAAGTTTTGTCTTGCCATTTGTGGGTGGTGTTTCAAATCTTAGATCAGTTTCTTTAACTTTGACCATACTGGTTTGGGTCTGTATCTCGTACATGTGGATCAGAGCCTAGACTGAGACTTGTATGGATGTTTCAAATCTCAGTTCGTTTCTTAAAGCCTTTGCTAAGCTAGTTTGAGTCTCTTCTGCATGTAAATGATTTAGGGGTAAGGCTGAGATGTGTGTGAATTAATATACTCACACTCAGAGGATCCCTTTCTTTTGACTTTCTCATGTCTAGGACTTTCCCCTCATACTGGTATCAGTTCTATGCCTCAGGCTCTATTTCCATGGTTTCTCTGACCAGAAAGATGGTGTCCTTTTTATCAGAGTCTTTGCTGGCACTCTATGACTGGGGCCTGTCCTTGGGGCAAATGTGTGAAAGAAGAAAAGTGGGAAACTCACCCCCAGCCAGGTTGCTTCTCCAAAGTTTGACTCCCTTACTTAGTTTACTGCTTTTTCTTACTTTCCAGGGTCTCCAGGTATTTGTTTTTTAGACTTCATTCAGAGTTTATATTTATCACAGGGAGGGAATGTATTGTAGAGGTTTAAACTACTGTAGGGAAACTGGTGTGCTACTTAGTTTTATACTGTTACGTGTCAGTCAGGAGTTTCTGACTGATAAGAAATAAGATAGGGTATATTTTAATAAATTGTCATACAAATATGTTTTCTCTTAGCAGTCAAAGGTTTCTTATTAGTGTAAGCTATAGAATACTGTTGAGAACATGTAGGTATCATACGTGAACCACCGCCTCTTCTAGCTGGGTGGTGTTTTTGGTTAGAAATGATGGTGGCATCTCCCTTATAGATATCCTAGGTCCAAGGGTGTCTCCATAAGCATTATATGCTTTTAATTTTTAGTGATCTGTTAAGTGAAGTCTACATGTACTAATAATGGTAGATGAATCTGCCAAATTCTTTAAATGCCTCTAAATAAGTATATTTCAGTGTAAATAATAAGCATTATTGCTTATTAGACTGTAAGTG
Organism: Piliocolobus tephrosceles; assembly: GCF_002776525.5. NCBI lineage: Eukaryota > Metazoa > Chordata > Mammalia > Primates > Cercopithecidae > Piliocolobus > Piliocolobus tephrosceles. The sequence goes on from NC_045437.1 coordinate 64,345,080, forward strand.
TTGACACCAGATTCTATTCCAGTTTTCATTTTTGAACTTTTAAGGATTTTCTTAGTTCCATGTTTCTGTTTTCCAACTAACCATGGAATGGTATTAGTCTTTTCCCCCTACCTATAAATAAAGTTGTTTATTTGAACATGTTTTCATTTGGCTGTATAATTAGCCTAATTTGAAGTGCTTTTCTTACAGATCTGAATATCCTAGACTGGAGTTTTCAGAATCTTGTTGCCATAGCCCTGGGCTCTGCTGTATACATCTGGAATGGGGAGAACCGCAATGGGATTGAAACCATAGACTTAAGTCTCACTTGTAACTATATCTCTTCTGTGTCCTGGATGAAAGAGGGAACTTGCCTGGCAGTTGGCACCAGCGAGGGAGAAGTGCAAGTACTGGCCAGTTTTTTTTTCTCATCATGTTCTCTGTGTATTACTACACTATAATTGACTTTTAATAATAAGTTAATGTAAAGTAGAGAAACTAGGAGATGACATTCTACTTTTTTTTTTTTTTACTGAATGGTTTTTAATGAAGACTTAAGGGTACTCTGGTTAGTTTCCACCACAATCTTTCTGTCATGTTTAAAAATATATCTTCGCTGAAACTAAAGTTGGGCTTGTAGAATTTCCAGTTTTGGAGCTTTGGAGAGAGGAAGACACTTTCAGTTCTCCTTTTCACCTGAAGCCATGATTAGGAGCACAGTTATAGAAAATGAGTGAATTTTTTTTTCTGATAGGCTCTTTGAAATGGGGATTTATTGAGCTTCCATCAGTCTATCTAATTTCTCATGTATCATTATTATTATTTTTTATTACTAACAGAATAAACAGTATCACTCATGTGCAAATGATTTAGGAGGGCCACAGATGGCTCTCTCACTGCTTTCTCATCTCTGCAATGATAATGAATGCTATGAAGTCTATGTCATAATTTCTTCTTACACCAAAGTTGTCATCCCCCATGGTGATCAGAATATTATCTGTAGCTGGCAGGAAAGGAGTCTCTTAGCAATAAGTGGAATTTCTGATTCTAGGAAGTATCCGGGTACCCACATCTTATTAATACATTTGTTGGTAACTGTAGGTAGATTTCCAGATTTATAATTCTCACAATTCAGAAGGAGCTAGAAATGTGGTAATGATTCTCAACCCTTGGCTGCACATTGAATTCACCTGGGGAGCTTTAAAACAATTGCCGTATCCCCAGGTTCTACTCCGCCAACTAAATCTGCGTCCGTAGTGGTACAGACTCCCTAGCGGATTCTAATACACAGTCAGAATTGAGAACTGCTGGCTAGAGGTGCTGGGTTTTCACTCAGTACAAAAACTAACAATATCAACAGTAATTGGCTCTCAGGCCTTTGAGAAGACAGTGGGCTGTGAAAACTCCAATGCTACATAACTCTCCTTGTTCATTTTTTCAGTTATGGGATGTGGTAACTAAAAAGCGACTGAGAAATATGCTTGGTCATTTGTCAGTAGTTGGGGCTCTGAGCTGGAATCACTTTATCCTCAGCAGGTAAGAAGTGTCTTGTTGGAGACAGTTGTGTTTGTATTAACAATTGATTATGGGGCCTGAGTGAACAATTATAATATTCAAAACCTAAACTGATCAAAAATAAAACAAAATAGGCCATTGGACTTAATATCAGGTATGATCCCACCCTCTCAGGTATTCAGATCTGCTGGCGATAGAAGTGTCTTGGTGCCCACATGTACCATGTGTGCCTTCTGCATGGGATTCACTAAATTGTTCAGATAAAATGTGAAACTCCCTTCAAACAAAAGGTTTCTCTGTGCTAAGTAATAGGTACTAAAGGGATATTGTGCTGAAATCAAGTATTTATTGCTATCAGTATCTATACTATGGAATATGTTGAGCTCTCTGGGGCACATTTCCAATTCACAGACCCACAGAAATGATGGCAGAAGAAACCTCGTAGATTATCCTGTTCAGTAGTTCTCAAACTTGAACATGCATCACAATCACCTGGAGGGCTCCTCAAAACGCAGATTGCTGGCTTCACTTGGGGGCTTCGGATTCATTAGGTCTTGAGGGGCTGATAATTGGCATTTCTCATTTCCCAAGTGATGCTGCTGATATATCCCTTTGAGAACTAATGATTTAGTTTAACTGCTTCTTTTTTAACCGGAAAAATTAAGTGACTTGTTCCTATGAGCCTACATAACTGGTCTAAGTATATACTGCTTTTAATCATAGCCTTTCATTTTCATATTGTAGTTCTTAAGATTAAGGTAGGCTTAAGTTAGATAAATCCCAAAGACTTTTAAAATGTATATAAATAATTTGATGTAAACTTGAGATTTGAATATCTTGTGATTTTGGCCATACTTAAAACAACTTAGTTATTGCAGTCTCCTTTGTATGTACTCAAACTCCTTCCTATGTACTCAAACTCCTTTTCTAATCTGCATTGTTAAAGTTTAGTTTCATTAGCCATGAGGAAAATGAACAGATCCCTTCTTATAATAATAGCAGCTAACATTTTCAGACTACTCTGTGCCAGGCACTGTGCTGTACTTTTTATGTGTGTAATTTCATTTTAATCACTGCAGTAACATGATAAGGTGGTCTCTTATCCTCAATTTTGTTTTTGCAAACGAGTAAACTAAGACACTAGCCTGAAGTCACGTGGTTAGTAAGCGACAGAATTGGGATAACCCAGCTGGTCTGGCTCCAGAGCCCATATTGTTTATCAGAATGCTGTTCAGCATTGCATAGTTTTAAATAATGTGACACTGGACTTTGAGAAATGTCTGAAATAATTGTGGAACATCATTTACTTACTCCTTAGAGAAAATTAAATTAATCTAGAAAGAGTTCATTATCTTTGAAAAAGTGATGTGATCTTTAGTTTAGTTGTTTAGTTTCACATCAGTGAGCATGAATAGAAACATTATCCACTGATTAGGAATCATATTGCAGTTTGCCGTGACATTCAATTGATTTTAAACTTCTTTTACATATTAGTGCCTTTAGCAAAACTAAGAGTGGATCTATAGGTTAATAGGAATCTACTGTTAGAAAATTATTTCCTTTTTCTATGTTTAACATTTTACTGTAAATATGTACTGAAACCATTTCATTGAGATACTCTGAAATATTCAAAGTTGCAGAAAAGTATTAATATTTCCTAGGTCCAGTATATAAACTACTATTTGAGAAAATCTGGTAATCTCAGCTTAATTTTCCATGGCTGCCTACATCAGATTAAAGTCATTAGAAACATCTATCAAAGGATACTTTTAAATCTAGACTTCAAACTCTGCCAGACAAATCAATTTCACTTGTGAAAAGAATCCTCCAGGCAGAACACTCCATCCTTATTAACCCAAGGAATCTCCACCTGTGTTTTGAATCTGTCCTGGGGGTCTTTCAGACGTTTTACTTTGAACTATGCTTTCCTCCATGTTTTCAAATGTTTATGTAGCAACAGGGCTTAATTTTTTTGTTATGTAAACTCACAGTGGGTCAAGACTGGGGCGTGTTTATCATCATGATGTTCGGGTAGCCCAGCATCATGTTGGAACACTTCGCCACAAGCAAGCTGTGTGTGCTCTGAAGTGGTCACCGGATGGCAGGCTGCTTTCCAGCGGCTGCAGTGATGGACTGCTGACAATATGGCCCCACGACCCAGGTGCCAGTGCACAGGGCCAACCGCTGAAAGTCATACCCCAGTCTACAGCAGTCAAGGTAAGAAAGTCAGTAGCTTTCTAGGTTTCCTGTTACTCAGAGGCCACTGGGTATCCTTCACATATAAAAAGAAAATCATTAAGCCAATATTTTGAGGTTTTTCTTTCTCTAGAATTTGCTTTGGAGTTTGTCATCACTCTCCCGAAAGACAACGTTTTTATGCTTCCCACTGGTCAGATTTTTTAGTTGTAGGTGACTGAAACCAAAGTCAAACTTATACTTAAGCAAAAAAGTAAATCTATTTTTTCATGTAACTGTGGAGTCCTGGGTACATACGGCTGGTTTTAAATATCAGCTGGATCTAAGGCTTTGAGTAATGTCATTTGGGCCCATCTTTTTGGCTCTTGGCTCTGCTTATCTCTGGTTTCATTCCTCCTTCAGACTTCATTTTCTGGGCAAGATGGCTTTTGGCAGCTTCAGATTCAGATTCTTCCAGATGGGTGCTGGATAAGAAGCCATCTTTCCTTATAACTCTGGTGGAAATGTGCCAGGGAGGACCCTAGTCTGCCTTTGGTCACATTCTCATCTCTCAGTTAATAATTGTGGCTAGAGAGATGGGCATACTGACAGGCCTGGGTCACAAGCTCACATGTAAGGAAAGAGACCCATTGTCAGAAAATGGCAGGGTGCTGTGAAGTTAGATCAATGCTCCACCGTGTTCTGCATAATTATTTATTTCTCTGACTGTTAAATTCTTATTTCTAGTAAAAAAAATCCATACTTTCCTTCTTGAGGAGTTGGTGACACAGATGTATGTCTTGACCTCAACATAGTCCCAGAATATATGTCACTTGCAGAGCAAAGAAATGGTTCTACCTTATTAACGATAAGCAAATTGGTTACAAGAGTATTTAAAAGTTATTACAGGGCTTCCTAATATAGGATGATGTATGTAGTGACTACTGCCACTACATTGTGCTGCCCTGAAATTCCTGGCTTGTGGTTTTTCATGTCTACAGGATATTGAGAATGATGATCAGTCCAAATTCCCACTATTCATTAATTGAAAAAAAGTAGGCAAAATGTATGTAAAATATTCTGTCTGAAAACAACATACAAAAACAAAACAAAAAAATAGTTGAAAACCCAAGCCAAGTAAGACAAGTTACCTTTTTAAATGTCTTGTTGTCAAAAATCTAATGCATTGAACTACTAAATGGGAGTCCTCTTCACTAAGAAAGAGTTTCTGGAAACCAGAGCAAGCCAAGCCTCCTGGCAGAGAGCACCTGGGGAATCACTGAACAGTCACCAGTCATGTCTCTTCAGTCACCAGCTAACCAACTGGTGGAGCAGGAGACTTTGCAGGTTGACATCTGTGTGATTCCTCTCATGGTGTAGCTTCTAATTTTGCCAAAATATTTATTATAAAAGCTATCTGGAACAGTAGGGTATTTAAGAAAATGATTATTAATAAATATAAAAAATTATTATCCATCATATGGTAAAACTGGGGTCCGTGGGCTCAGGGGAATTTCTGAGCCTCTTGAAATTGCAAAATTATGTTTTCTGTGAAATAGCCCACTTCTCCAGCCTAATCAGAGGTGGAGAATTGTTATTTGAAAAAGACAAAGCAGGGAACTTTAACTTATGATATATATTGTAGATATTTTATTTTGACTGAGAACATCACATTCACCAGATTTATTAAACTGTACATTCATTCACCATATGAGATGAAGGCCTTTACTTTGAGTGTAGGTAGGCTGATTAGAATTCCTCATTGTCTTTCTTGTATGAACTATAACCATATTTCATTGTTCAAGGTTTCTATTTATAGTATCTGTCTGATTATCTATTGCTGTGCAACAAATTACTCAAAAATTTTGTGGCTTAAAACAATAATCATTTCATTATCTTTCATGGTTTCCTGGGTAAGGATTCTGGGAAAATGTCATCTGAGCAGTTCTGGCTCGGGATCACTCATGAGGTTGCAGTCAGACAGCATCAGAAGCTAAAAGTGCCAGGGGCTGCACCAGTTGTTTGCCGGCTGGCTGGGCATGCTCCTTCTTGCAATTTGCATCTTCAAGTTGTGTGAGCTGATTTGGGTTTCCTTACAACGTGGTTGCCTCAAGCCAGTTGGAATTTGTGCTTCAGGGAAATAGGTCCAGTGCTTCAGAGAGCAAGGTGAAGGTGGTAATACCTTTTATTAATATAACCCAATTTTGTAAGTCATGCAGTGTCACTTGTCACATTTATTGGTTCCAGGTTAGTCACAAGTCCCCCCAGATTCAAAGGCAGAGGAATTAGATTGTACCTATTGATGGAGGGAATGGGCAAGGCTTAGAAGGTCTTGTTGGATGAAAGACAGTGTTGTAGCTATCTTTGGAAAATACAATCTGCTGCAGAATCTTTAAAGTAGAGTGATGCCAGGTGCAGTGGCTCATGCCTGTAATCCCAGCACTTTGGGAGGCTAAGGAGGGTGGATGGCTTGAGCCCCAGGGAGATCAAGGCTTCAGTGACCCCTTGTGGTAACACTGCACTCCATCCTGGGCAACAGAGTGAGACTGTGTCTTAAAAAAAAAAAAAGCTTCCAAATTGTTTAATTTAGTTCATAGAAGTAACAATCATCTTTAGTCCAAATAAAGTAGGTGATTTAATTAAACATTTACATGTGATTTGATGAAATCACAGTTATAATAACAAGTTCACCTGTTATAAACAGGTTTGGCAAAACACAGTGGGCTCTATAAACCTACAGCTTAATTAGTGGGAGCAGAAGTGTGGAGCATTCTAGAGAACAGAAGATTAGCATGCTATGGGTGCAAACAAATATGTATTACAGAAGGAGAGGAGAACTTTGGTAAATTTAGCAAGTTGGTTAAATGAAGGATGAGAGGAACTATTGTATATTCAGATGTGTGTTTTTTAAAAATGGACTCAAACTTGTAAGAAAAGCATTAAGATGTAGGTGCTTAAATGGCAAAAAAATTCACATGGTGGGAAATGCTAGAGGAACATAAATACACAGAAAAAAGTTCATTCTTGCTAAGAAGAAAATAAATTACCCTTATAATCTGTTTTATAATTATTATAATTTCACTAGATGTAAAATAACATTTTTAACTTCATGTAACTTTAGCCAGGGTGAAATTAGTATACTCATTGGATGCTGGTGCTGTAAAAAGTTATAACTGTTTGGAAAATTTTATGTCAACTCTTTTGAATCTTGGAATTTACTTAAAAAATTTGTCAGAAAAAAAAGACATGTAGAATATATTCATTACAGTGTACTTTATGAGAGCAGACAACAAATAAAACACATGCACAAAAACAAAAAATTATACTCCTTTCCAAAAAAAAGCAACCCAACCCAATACAAATAAAACCACAATACAACAAAAAACAAAACAGGTCCAGCATTAGCAGAACAAAAATTAATCAGGATATAACAACATGATGGAATATTATGGGATTGTTAAAAATTATAATTGTGAAAAGTATATTAAAATGTGGAAAAGTGTTTATATGATAGGTGGAAACAACAGAAAATAATCAAATAGTATAAACACTATATTTGCTACTTTATAAAATATTTTTACATGTAGAAGAGAAGATGCAAAAATGAGGGTGGTTACCAAGGTGATTGATAAGGATACACAGATACATATAATTGTAGTATTTGTTAAAATGTCCTTTAAAGTGATTGTTATTAGTAATTTCAATTACCAATGTAAATGTGTGATACTAAATCCTATTTTTTAAATTAACTATAATTATAAATAAATAGAAGGCAATTTTATTTTCTGAACTGCCTTAAGATTTGAAGTGCTTGAGACTTTTGAGTTGTGAGCAATCACATATAGTTCTCTTTTATCTGACCACTACCTGGAACATAAGGACACAGGTAGACAAATCAGAGAAAGCCTGCATTTTCAGAGCCAATTTGCAAGGGCACATGTGAACTACTCCAGCAGCAGATTTTTGCCCCATAGTATGTATTGCATGTAGCTTTCCAACTGTTATTGCATAGTCTATGTTAAAAAATCCACAATTGTTATCATAATTTGAGTCATGTTAGGTATCTTCCCTTCCAGAAGTGACTGCTAGTACCTGAGGAGTAATCTCTGGGGGTGTAGTTGCTCCTGCCTTTGGATAGCAGGCCCAAGAGAGCTGTGACAGGTGCAGACCTGGGGACTTGCTGCTTACTTAAGTGCATCACATTCATGAGTGCACCTTCTTTGAAGCTGACCTGTCTGTGCTATTATGTGAAACTTTAAAGGCCATGGATTGGTGTCCTGGCAGTCTGGGGTCCTTGCCATTGGAGGAGGAATGAAGGATGGATGCTTACACATCTTGGATATAAATGCTGGGAAGAGCATACAGACCCCAAGCACAAACTCACAGGTTAATATCTCCTCTGGGCTTCATCTTCATTTCAATCTTCTGGATTCTTGTGAAAATAGTTTATGACAGAGCCTATGCCCCCAACAAGCTCTCTTTCTCTATTGAGTCCATAAGGAATTTGAGTTCCCAAGAGTTTCTTTTATTGTAAAAACCTCCTCATTTGTGAGTTCAAAGTTAATATAATTTGTGTTTTCTATTTTTCACATTTCCTTTCTTTCCCATCACTGCTTTGACCATGAACTTTGGAGTAGTTTGGCTCCTCCTGGCCAATGGTTACAGTTCACTTAAATTCTTCCATTTACTACACCTAAGCCTATTTGTATACTTGATCCTTTGTTGCCTTGGATAAACTTTCCTAGAATGGATGTAATTTCTTTAACATCCTACTCCATCTGTACTGGAGGTTGGGTCATGGACAGTGCATACTGTGTATAACCAGTTTAAGTATATTCATAAGGAATCAGAAATTGTAATAATTCTGTATTTTTGATCATTATTTCAGATTTGTTCCTTAATCTGGCTGCCTAAGACAAAGGAGATTGCAACTGGCCTAGGTACTCCCAAGAATGATGTGACTGTGTGGACCTGTCCCACTGTGTCCAGGTCTGGTGGGTTTTTTGGTAAGCAAATGGGTGAGTAAAATGCCATGCATCTATAGCAAAGTGAGCTGTTTTTGGGGGGAATGAAAGATTTTTCTCCTTCTGGTTTTTCTAAGCACATATTTCATCAGAGGTAAAAGTCCTACATCCACCCTACCTCAGAGAGTGTATAGTTGGATGTTTCTGAATTTGACTAAGATGGTTCATCACTTTAAATTAAGTCATCTTCTCCTTGCATATGTATATGAATGATGGAGTGGTGATCTTGGGCAGTTTTTGAACTCAAGTTAGCATCACAAATCATCTTATTTTGAAGAAAAACCAGTGGTGTAGAATGGGTGGAAGATAAGGCAATCTGAAAGGGCAAGACATTATTATGTGTCAGGAGGCCACTAATGACCATGAGGCTTCCTCTGTGAACATCTGCCCTTTCAAGGTAGACCACTATTCTTCTCAGCTTAGTTCTACAAACTTTTACTGGGTGCTTCTTGAGAGAAAGACTGCATGATGGGGAGCAAGACCCAGGCCCTGTCCTCTGGGCCTTAAATCTTTTGTGCAATGTAGAATGTTAAAGGGGGTTCAAGGGTGAGTAGAATATCTCCTCTACCCAGCCCAGGGAAACACGAAGACGAAACTGGTGGTCGGTGCAAGAACGGGGCATGCTGTAGAACTCTGATTATATATCCCGTCTTTTTCCTCTCTCCACTCACCTGGCTTCCTGGCCAATCCCTGGGATTTACTTACTCATTATTTATTTATGAAGCATCTATTATGTGGCAGGTACTTTCTAGGGTGCTGGGGATACACAGGTGAACAAAAGAGACAATGCCCTTGCCCTCAGGGAGTCTACACTTTTGTGAGAGGAGACATGCAGAAAACAAATATATACAATGTTAGGTGGTGATAACACCATGATTTTCTTTGGAGATTCTGAAAATGTTAACGGGCAACAACGAAACAGCCTTATCGGGTAGACTTCCTGCCTCTGATGATGAGCCTGATTGGACTTCAGCCTCAGAATGACCTTTGTATTCTTCAGTTGTCACACTCTGTGGCCTGTATCAGAATACAGGCAACTCTTAGCAGAGCCATTTTGGTGATCAGGTGCAAGTGTAGGAAGAGCATGAGTCATATTTTTTTGCATATTTTAAATCAAAAGACATGCAACTCCCTGGACCTTTTCAGATTAGAGAAGTATTGTAAATCAAGCCTTAAAACCTGGTTCTTTACAAAACTAATTCCAGCAGCTAGGCAGGGCCTTCATCTAGGTGGGGGCATGCGATAGGATATTCAAATCAATTTGCTGATGCTTGGAATAAAGGATGTACTTATCAGGTATATTTCCTTGTTTCTCTGGCCCTTACAAGTGATAAGTACTTTAGTTTTAACTCCTTGTGAATTTTTTCACTAATATTAGACAGAATTTCCAAGAGTGCATTTAACCTTTTCTCTTAAAATGCTTATAGTTGGAGACGAGGTTACTTTTGAGGTCTTAGACACTCATTTTTGTCTCTAACCCATTAGTTCCTTCTACATACAGTATTTCTCAAAAGTGTTTAGCAGTTATACAAAACATGTATACAAAGTTGTTAATATAAAAACATGCCATGTGGTCAGTAAGTTTGGAAATTTGGGGTTAAGCTAGAACAGTTTTTTCTCTTTATTTTCTTTTTATTTATTTATTTTTTTGAGGCAGAGCCTCACTCCGTTGCCCAGGCTGAAGTTCAGTGGCACCATCTCGGCTCACTGCAACCTCCACCTCCCAAGTTCAAGTGATTCTTCTGCCTCAGCCGCCCTAGTAGCTGGGACTACAGGCGCCAACTACCACGCCTGGCTAATTTCTGTGTATTTTTAGTAGAGATGGGGTTTCACCACGTTGGCCAGGCTGGTCTTGAACTCCTGACCTTAGGTGATCCACCCACGTCGGCCTCCCAAAGTGCTGGGATTACAGATGTGAGCCACCGTGCCTGGCCAGTGTTTTCTTTCTTAAGGACCTTCCAAAGGCTTGGATCGGTTATGTGTATTGTGCATCACCAAGAGAAGGTGATAGCATTCGTTGTTTCCCAAACACACTTGGGAAATCTGTAGTAGGGGGGCATCTTGAAGTACTTGTTCCATGAACACACTGAGGGAGCACTGCTGTGTCCCCTGGTACTGCCTAGGTATTTAATCTTTATGGCTTTTGTTGTGAGGCTGTGTTTCCATTGTGGGTCAAGAACAGAGCCCTCGACATACACCTGATGATTGGGATCTGGATCAGTGTCTTCAAACTGGGGGTTATGATCATTGGATTATGAATGTAGTGAGTCAAGATCAGCAAAAAAAGTGAAATAGAATAGTACAGATGGGAAAATGGAAAATTAGGTAGTATTTTGTGAAACTTTTGTTATAGTTATGTAGTACATATATGTGCCTATATGTGGGGTTGCTACATAAAATGTAGTTTTGGCTGTGGGTTGTGGTCACAAAGTTTGGAACAAAACTATTCTAGATTCTGGTCACACCTTTACTAAGCCTTACCCTGTTAACCATAGTCATGATTTTTTTTGGGGGGGAAAATTTCAGTTAAAGAGACCTCATCCACCTGACCACAGAAGAAAGGTAACTTATGATTATTCCCACCTATTAAAGAGTTATAATTTTTAAGCTTCAAATAGGAGTAGGTAGCTTTTTAGCTGATAGGGTGAGATCTGGTCTTTGGCTTGGTTTCATCATTCCGTGTATCAATATGTGGTCTCATTTATGACCATAGTTGCAGAAGGAAGACAACATTTTCATGCTTTCAGTGTCTGTATTCTTAGAACCTGGGAAAATAAACCCTAAAAAGGACCTTTGTCTGAGATAAAGAAGACATTTCCCACTATCTGGTAAATTAAGATTGTCATTGATATGTGAGAAAAACTTCAAGAATGCCTTTGCATCCAATCCAAATGCCATTTTTCTAACAAATTCTAGAAGTACCTTTCCAATTTTTAAGTCAAGATAGTTTTCAGTACATGCTTTGGAAAAGATTGGGATTTCCCCGCGCTGTTACTCCTTTTCCCTTTTTCTCTTCTTCATCATAACACAGAAGAGTGGAGACATATTTATTACCTATTATATTTATTGAGTAGACTTTTCTTGCTTATTAATTTAAAAGCATTAGTGCAGCCTGGGCAACACGGTGAGACTCCATTTCTAGAAAAATTACAAAAATTAGCCGGACGTGGTGGCACACTCCCTATAGTCCCAGCTATTTGAGAGGCTGAGGTGGGAGGATCACTTGAGTCCAGGAGGTTGAGGCTGCAGTGAACTATGTTTGCACCACTACACTCCAGTCTGGGTGACAGAGTGAGACCCTGTCTCAAAATAAAGAAATAAATAAAAGCATTAGAGTAATGTTTTATTATATATTTATCCTCTTCTTTTTAAGAGGCTGGATCTTGCTATATTGCCCAGGCTGGAGTGCAGTGGCTATTCACAGGCTTGATCATAGTGCACTGTAGCCTCAAACACCTTGCTTCAAGTGACCCTCCTGAGTAGCTGGGACTGCAGGCGTGTGCCACTGTGTCCATCTCCTATATTTATCCTTTTAAAACAACTAAATCAAGTTGATTTTCATTTATATGGTTTTATTATTTTTTAAATAATAGACAGTGGTCTTCCATAAAAAAAGAGATTCTTTGGTCAGGGTTTGGCGTGTGGTCTGAATAGTCAGAGCGTTGAATTGGATCCTAGTTCTGGCTCTGCCATTAATTAGCTGTGTGACCTTTGGCAACACATTTGGTATCCCCAAATCTTTTCCCTCACCTATAAAAGGGGCCTGCATTGTCTTTATAAATGTAAACTTGCTGCTTCAGTTTATCTGATTCGTTTATTGAAAGCTGGGGCCCAGTGGGATACTTCTTGGGGAGGGCTGGGGTATGTGGCAGGAGCATAGCACTGGCATTCGTAGGAATGGGTGGATTAGAGAAGACAGAACTAACAATAGTATAGGGCATGAAGGGTGTGGTAGGCTGATAAATGGTCTCCTAAAGGATATCCATGCTAAATCTCTGGAACCTCAGAATGGGACCTATTTAGAAATATTGCATTTGGAGATGTCATTAAGGATCTTGACATAAAATCATCCTGGATTATCCAGGTGGCCCTAAATCCAATGACAAGTATCCTTGTGAGAGACACACAGAGGAGAACAGACACACAGAAGAAGAGGTGACGTGGCCACAGAGGCAGAGTCTGGAGTGATGTGGCCACAGAGCAATGATTGCCAATAGCTGCAAGGCACAGAATCACCTCAAGAGCCTCCCTAGGGAGCACAGCCCCTGTGACTCCATGATTTCAGACTTCTCATCTCCAGAACTGTGAGAATCAATTTCTGTTGTTTTAAGCCACCCAATGAGTGGTGATCTGTTATGACAGCCACAGGACACTGATACAGGGGCAAGAGCACTGAGGGAGAAAACTGTCCCAGTCAGCCCTGACTGCTGTCTCCCAGCATGGCTCAGTTGGTGGCAGCTCTGAACCTGGTGGGTGTGGGAAAGCCCTTTATCCTGGGATGGGACTCATGGCCCTACCTCACATTGCCTATAGTCCTGAGCAGCAGCCCATGTAACGTGGAGGGGTATGAACTGTCTTTCCCTTTTCCCCCAGGCCACAGGGGCAGAGTGCTGCACCTGGCTTTGAGTCCAGACCAGACCCGGGTGTTTTCTGCTGCAGCTGACGGGACGGCCTCTGTATGGAATTGCTACTAGCACCCAGCCCCTCTAGGTTTCAGTTTCCTTATTTCTAAGTGAAGATGATGATGTTGGCTATGTCTTCTCCATGGAGTTTGTATGAGTATCAAACAAGTTGAAATACTCTTCTTGATGTGAATGCCTGTTTTCCTGTTCTTTCTCAGATTGCTTTATTTGCTCTGCTCCCCAGAGATCGACTTCTTTCCTTCTCTGCTTTCCTCCTTCTGCCCCTCTTCCTCCCCTTCTTCTTCTTCCTCCCCTTCTGACCCCTTTCTAGAGATTCATTTTCACTACTTTATTCAGAATAACATCTACAGCAAATATTTCTACTTCTTTCCCATCTGACTTTTCTCCCTAGCTCCAAACCTCATATTTCTGATTGCCTCGGGATAGTTCCCTTTCGAGATTCTTTCCTGTCTTTAGCTCAATCTCAACACATTGAAAACACGACTCATTCACTTGAAAAACATTGATTAAAATCTCACTATATGCTAGGCAGTATGTTAAGCATGCATATTACTTTCTCTAAAAATCAGTTCTGTAGAAATCTCTTTCCCCTCCTGATGGTCTCATCCTTATCCTGGTCCCCTACTCAGGGAACCTCCTGGTTCTTCTCTGTGCTTCCTTGGTTCACCCTTTGCTCTCTTTTCTTTTGTTTCACCTAGTCACATCCTGCGTGCCTGACAGCCAGTCTGCTGTAATTGCCTTATAACTGTTTCTCTGGACTCCACACCACTGCTAGGTTAAACATCTAAAAGTCCCGTGCTGATCCTCTCAGTCCCCTGCTCATAAACTCTCAAGGACACCCTATTACCAAGCACCTTTAACCTCAACCTCCGGAGTCCTGAGCCCAGGACTTGAAGTTAGATCTGTTCTTGCCTTGGCTCTGCCATAAATACACCCTGTAACCCTGGATGTGTTGCAACATCTGCAAGGATAGGAATTTGGATTTGATCACTGCTAAGGTTCCTTCAAACTTGATCAGTTCACTGTTCTGTCCTTTGAATGTTAATTCCCATTCATCTCCTATATTAAGACTTTGGCTAAGTCTTGTGATTTCCTGCCTTGTTGGAGCTTTTCTTCTAACCTGAATTCTTGCTTCTCTCTCCTTTTCCTTTATACACCCACACAAGTCCTAACCTCTCCAGGAAGTGTTTTGAAATGATGTTACCTGGGTTTGAGTTCTTGGCATTAGCCTGTATCATCTACTTGGTATTACTATACTATTACAGCTGTTTAAAAAAATCTTATTACTGTCTGAATCATTGGTTATTTTGGTTTTAACATCCTGAGGAGTTTAAATTGAAGGCTTGAGAGAGCATACATTATATTTTTTGGTGCTCCTTAGTATGTTCTGCATATGCCAGATAGCAAATATTGGCTGATTATTATTTTTTTTTTGCTTTGACATGACTTGTTTTTACTAATACATACCCATTCCTTATGCCCCCAAAATTGATACAACATAACAAAAAGTTTGAGAATTCAAAAGTAGAATAGTATATACCAGGGGAGTTTAGGACTTTTCTGTTAAATTAGTGTTAATTTGTCAATATATATATTTATTTTCCCTGTTTTTAAAACTTAAATCTGTTTGGTAATGTTAGTAATTCTTGCCTTAGAAAATTTTAGGCCACTGAAAGCCACAGATATGATCGTTTTCTTCTTTAATGGCTTTAATTTGATCTTCCTAATAAGCCAGGTATAAACTGTAAGAAAATGTTTAGAAGAAAATGAGCAAAATGATTAGACCATTTCCAGTGTCCCCTGCTATTCTGTTCTGGATACTTCTGTTTTAATACTCTCACGACACTATGTCATGACCAAAGGTCACTTCTCTCAATACTGGCATGTGAGCAACAGGCTCTCATTTAAGAAAAATATTAATATATCTGTTACTATGATTAGTTTTGTTGGGAAGTTTGGAATATGATTTTCATAAAGAAAAAGGTAAGCTTTCAGATAGCACACAAAAGCCTGGGCTACAACTTATTTTTAAATTTTGAAATTAAAAATTTTTCATGGAGTAATAATTCACATATAGTAAAGCACTTAAGTCTTAAGTTTATAGCTTGATGAGTTTTAAATTTGTGAATAAACAATTGTGCAGCCACCATCTAGATCAAGATATGAACATCTCTAATACCCTAAAGGGATCCCTCATGTCTACTCCTAATTAGCAGCTCCACATTTTTCTGACTGCTATCCCCATGGATTAGTTTTTCCTTATACCAACTTTTAGGTAAATGGAATCTCATCATGTATATTCTTTTTTATCTCACTTTTCCTCAACATTAAATTTGTGTTGCATAAAACTGAAGTTTGTTCTTTTTCATTGCTGTGTAATATTTTATTGTATGACTGTATAACAGTTGTTTATCCATTTTATTGTGTGTGTGGATATTTGAGTTATTTCTAGTTTTGATTTCCAAGAATAAAGCTGCTTTGTACATTCCAGAACACATCTTTAGTGGATAAAAGCACTCATGTCTGTTTGGGATCTACCCAGGAGTGGAATTGCTAGGTCATAGGTTTATATATATGTTGAGTTTTAGTAGACACTGCCAATTTTCCTATGAAGTTGTACTAATTTATACTTCTACCAGCAATTAACAAGGGTTCCATACAACCACTTTTTAAACAGAGTTCAAAATCTGTAGTACGTATTGACAGTAGGGAATATTCCATCCTCTTTTTGCAGTCCTAACTAGCAATGAGGGAATTGTGGCAAGTATTTAAAATATCATCGTAGTTACTCTCTCAGAGCCTCTCTTTTATATAGTAGCACCAGGCCTCCTTTTCTAGTATAAAGGTTCATCCCTGGTTGCATATTAGAATCACTGGGAAGCTCACATAAAGAATACTATATCCTGGGTCCCACCAAATACCAATTAAATCAGAATGTCTAGAGGTGAGACCTGGGCATTGGTAGTTTTAAAGAGCTTCGTGAGTCTAATGAATGACTATGGTTGAAAATGAAATGTACTATTACTTTAGCCAGTCTTTAAGCTATGCTCCTTCCTTTGTTGTTGGTTTTTTCTTTGCGCCTTCCTTTGTTTTAAGAGCCTGTCTCTTAGTGTTGCTGTATGTTATTGGTTTGAATATGTATTATGCATGTATATGTGTGTGTATATGTGTGTATGTGTATATATGTATATACATATGTATATACACACATATGTATATATTGAAATTTGTATTACATAATATATAATATATATAAAGTTTATATTACTAAAGGGACTATAGAAATTGAAAGAATCTGTTCACATAATAACATCTTGAGGTGACTACAGGCTGATGACTACCTACTAAATTCACTATGTTGAAAAATATTATGAGGGCTTTTTCCAAAGAAAACTTTCTGGACACAAGTCAACACTCATTCTCTACTATGGGATGGCAGCCCATACAGTACAATACGTACTGTAACTATCATGTTGATTGGATCTACCCAGTCTCAAGAACAAAGAGAACTGAGAAATCACCTAGGTAATCCAAGGCTTAAATGCAAGGCACTGAGAAAGAAGGCTGACTTTCTATTGTATAATTTTCTTGGCTGCCCAAGTACTGTATTTGTGTGCCCTAGAATTTGGAAAATACTGTAAGGCATTGCTTGTTTCTTTTTCTCCCATAGACTCAGATTCTTATGTATAGCATGAAAAGCAGTTGTTAATGTGGAACAATACCCTATATTTCCTTTTCCAGACTGGCTGCAGACTGGCTGTTCCAGACTGGCTGTTTCTGTTTCCTGTGGAATTGTGGAGCCCTTTACTGCATTTGTTGTTAGACCTGATCTTAGGGTCATTCTTGCTGGATTCCACTGAGACAGAGAGATGAATAATTCAGGAAGCATTCCCATGTCACTTGACGCATAAATGACTCTGGTGACATTGATCACATAATCCCTCCCCCTTGCATTATCTACAAGGCTGCCATATAACTCTGCTTCACTTTGCTGGTGCGGATCTGCCCACTAAGTTTACAAGAGAGAAACAGGGACAGTCATGCAAATTGATTTTATTTGTGAAAACATTAAGAAGCCACAGTAAATGAAATGAAACAGTTATTTAAACTGCCCCCTTGATAGTCATAATTATCCAGCTGAGGTGTTTCTTTGAGAGAAGAATATAGACACCAGGTCCACCAGGGTCTCCACATTTATTTTCACGGCCAAAGGAAGTGACCCCTCGGAAAACACCGTTGCACAACAAAGGGCTTCCAGAATCTCCCTGGAGGAAAACAAGAGGGGTCAGTGTCCGGCATTACTACTAGTGAAATGGAAGAAATTCTGCAGCATTTAATATGGAGTTAAGACCAACCTTGCCTCATTGAAGATAGTGCTTAAAAATTAAAATGTTTGGAAATATTTTAGTATTTTTGAATTGGTTCACTTGGTTTATTTATGAGCCAGTGAAAATCAAAATGAAACTTGCACATGGTATCAGCTAATTTTGAGACTGTTGCTCTGCTTTTGGAAAGGAAACTCTCCTGTTTATTTGTCATTTTCTCAAAATGCTTAATAACTCAAGGGGCAAAATAGTCAAATGCAGATGGTACATTGAAGCAAAGAATAAAAACTATGTTTTCTGGTTCTTCTAGCAGATAATTGCCTTCCAAAAGAAACAAAACCAAATCAGTCCCTTTCAGGCAAAAGTTGGCCTTATAGAGATGTGAAATAAAGAACCATGTTAGAACCTGGGATCCTCTCTGGACAGGTATAGTTCCCCTGCCTGTTACAGTAATGACATTTGCAGAATTAGTCCTTTAGGTTTAATTCATCAATAGCCAATTTCGGGGTGTTGAGAGAACAGGGAAGGATTGCCAAGCTTCGGTGGTGGCTGGTGGGATGGGAACTAGCATCTTAGTATGCTGCCATGGCCTTAGGATGCTGCATGTGGGTTCCAAAAGCATGTGGGTTCCAAAAGCATGTGGGTTCCAAAAGCATGAAGGTTCTGGGTTCCTGGGAGCCCAGCGTGGTGGACAAGGGAGGGAATGGGGGAACTAGGGCAGAGAAGGGAAAGTGGACAGGTACTAAAGACAAATGTTTTCTTTTCCTGGGGTTTGACTAGCTTTGGTTCTGAAGGCAAGACATAGATCTAGGGAAGGACAGAGACCTTTGGATTTCTCAATCTCTGGTAACTCCCAAACTATGCATACTGCATACCCTTCTTCAGGTAATACTCTGTAAGGTCTTTGGGACAAATGAGAAATGCAAGCTAGTACTCAGTTTAAAAATCTGTAAAATGTTTCTTCTATTCTTGTCTTTAAGCATGGCCCTGTCCCACCCCTTCTCAGGGGGTTCTAGGATGGAAGCTTACACATTTTCTGGTATGAGTCATGCTTTGAACATTGAACAGCATGTTTACTGGAGATTAAACTAAGCTCTGGGAAGCTATAGGGTCTGGCTGGGAATATTCAGCCAGGCTTGACAGACATTTCAGACATGCTGATGTTAAATGGCAGAGGAGCGTAGTGGAGAAGGAGAGGGAATGTACTGACATGGGGAAAGCGTACTGAATGGCCTTGAGGAACCTTGACTTCAGCTCTCCTAAGTGTTGTATATCTTCAAGTTTAGATCTCTGTATGTTAATATGAAAAATGAGACCAAACATTGCTTCTTAGTAATTTTTGTAAAAAGCCAAAAATATGTAGTGCATGCACACCATGCACTAGCAGTGAGCTTCTTATTTTTGATTAGTGACCCACTTGAGCTGAGCACATTCATGTATTTGACTGGGGTTTTATTAAACTTATTTCAAGAAACTCTAGGATCCTGTAGAAGCCAGTGCCATGACAAAACAAAGCATGATGTTACATTTTCTCTGTCTGCATGACTGACTTCAATAGCTAAATGTGAGATCTTATTTTACTTACGTTGCACAAGTCTTTTCCACCTCGGAGGCTTCCGGCACAAACCATATTCATTCCAATCACAGGGTTAAAATTATAGTGATTTGGATCATTGCAGATTTTTCTGTCTATGATGGTGATATTGACTTCTCTCAGCGTATCGGACTGAGATGCACTCTTGTGAATCCTCCCCCAACCTGCAACTTGGCATATGGTTCCTGGTTTCACGTCATCCCCCTTTTTAGGCAGATGAAGGATAGTCACATATTTGTTAATTTTTGCTTTTTCCGTCAGCTGTTGGAAGAAAAACATAAAGTGTTAATGGGATAAGATATTTACATTTTAACTTAAATTATAGTCCAAATTTTCAGGATCCTCTTTATGTAAGTTTTTACAACAGTGGCACCAAGGAAATGTTTTCATGTTGGTGGCCAGATTGTAGAAGGTTCTATGACTTTTGAGAAGATAATCAAAGATACGTACCTGTAAAAGTTTAAGATCACCTTCGTGTGTGGCTGGGTCATAGCATGGATAGGGAAACTCTTTCTTAACACGCATTATCTGTTTTTCTCGCTCTTTCCTGGTTATTGAGTGAGCCCCAAGAATGACCTGGGACCTTTTGTTCCTGAGAACAGATACAACATTATTTACTGGATTTCTTCTTTGTATTAGCAATTGAGCATATATGCTGATCAGTTTCATTGTCCCATTTGTAAGTATGGAGGTGGGAAGACATCTTTGTGGCTCAGAAAGAAAATGTGTGCTTTAAAGAATAAAAAAATGTTTATGAATAAAAGAATGTTTATGAATTCATCATCATCATCATCACCAGCTTGTTTATAAAAAGGTAAACTAGGTTCATTGAAAAACAAGAGAATTCCATGGCAGCAAGGCCAAGCCTTGTGCTTGTCTGCCCCTCTACCCCTGCCTTATTTAGCTGTGATGGAGAATTACTTATTAGCTGTGATGGGAAGCAAAGATCTCAGTAGTCCAGGGACAGAAGCAAAAAGCAGCCAATAGTTGTAAAGTAATGCACTGAAGGGGTCTTTTCAAGAAAACAACAAACTCAAATGGGAAAACTTTCAGAAACAGATTGTCCCATGGAGGACCCTATTTGCATGGCATTGAGTGTGTTGAAGGGATGGTGGTCTGAAGGAGGGGTTCAGGAGTCTTTTTTTTCTCTTAAAGATTCATTTTGGTTATCAAAATCAAAATGCTTTCTGATGAACTGATGGTTAAGGCTATCATCATTCACAACCTAGTATAAACTACACCAACCAGATTATGCACACTGCCTCTTTTCCATTACATCAGCTGAGATTAGTCTCACTTAAACGATCACATGTACCCCCAACATATGTGCAACTATTATATGTCAATAAAAAGTAAATAATAAAAAAAAAAAGAAAAAGACCTTAGAACAGTGCTTTCTAGTAGAGCATATTTTTATGATGAAATGTTCTATGAATCTGCACTAGCCACATGTGGCTACTGAGGACTTGAAATGTGGCTGGTGCGATCGAGGAACTAATTTGATATTTTATTTAACTTTAATTGATTGAAATTTACATAGCTACCTCTAGCTAGTGGCTATCATATTGAATGGCCTAGGTTTACAGGCTTGATTTACAGAGTAGGAAAAGACCAGGCCTGGGAAGAGGTTTGAATGTAGCGGTCGACAGGAGTGAAGAGGTGGCCAAAGATGTGAGAGGAATTCACGGAGGCATACAGGAAGGCATTGGACACAAGATTTCTGTACTTGATGGTTGCACCCAGGGCTCTGAGAGGGCACTGAAAGTTTCACCCTTCCATGCTGAGGCATGCAGTCATGACAGAAGCAAAGCTCTGCAGCACCTGTACCCAATGGCTCAGTGGAGATCTACAGAAAGAGCTTGTGGATGCTGCTTCCTCACTGCCTGATTCTTTGTGGCAAGTCTGGGCTTAACTTCCTTTTAGGCTTAAGCAAGTGCCCAAAGACTTAAGCGACGTGAAGATACATGTGAACCTCCCATGGCTTTAGTGGGATCTACTATTATTTTATTTTATTTTATTTATTTTATTTTATTTTGAGATGGAGTCTCACTCTTGTTGCCCAGGCTGGAGTGCAATGGCACAATCTCGGCTCACTGCAACCTCCGCCTCCTAGGTTCAAGCAATTCTCCTGCCTCAGCCTCCAAAGTAGCTGGGATTACAGACATGCACCACCATGCCTGGCTAATTTTGTATTTTTAGTAGAGATGGGGTTTCACCATGTTGGCCAGGCTAGTCTCAAACTCCTGACCTCATGTGATCTACCTGCCTTGGCCTCCCAAAGTGCTGGGATTACAGGCGTGAGCCACTGTGCCTGGTCTGCTCTCTTTATTAATGTTTCCCCAAATTAGAGTATCTTTACAAACATTTTTTTAAAAACCCAGGCACTTACAAGTTACAGTGAGCTGCAGTCAACACCCAGTCTTTTGCAATCAAAGCCCCAGCACAGATGGTTTTTCTGTCAAGACTAAGTAGGACCATGTAGGGTCTTGAATGAGGAGTTACTTCATTTCCTCCAATAATTTCTTCACAGACATCTGTTCAATGGAAAAAGACAAATTAGATTGGTGTTCACCCCCAAAGAGCTCTACACAAAGTCATGTTTCTGAGACCAGCCATACTTTTTGCACTCAGAGAGGAAGTCTGGATGAGAGCATTTCCCCCTGCTTTTACTCTATGTACACCTGTAGACATCCGATACAAATCCTATTCCTGTTGGACTTTAGGGTCCTGCTCTTCCACACATAGAAGCCAGGCCATTGACTGTTTCAGGATCATTAGGCTAGATGTCACAAACCAGCAACCTCAGGCCCCAGGGCAGAAAGCTCTGCCTTGGTCTTTACCATCAACAGTTGCTGCAGTAGATGCCAGTGGTAGTGACAACCTCAAGTACTTCCACCCTTTTTGGCTAAGTATTAATTTTGGGGAAATAGATAAGACTTTTAGAAGCCTCATAACTTCCCTTTAAACCCCAAGCCATTGCAAAAACACAGCTTATGAACCGATGTTAGCATCATTTAGCTGTGATCCTACCCCTCAGTCCTTTGGTCATTATGAGAGTTTTGGTTATTAAATTGCACTGTTCTCACTCATAAGTTAAGAAAATAACATCGATTACACCTCCCTTTCCATCTCTAGACCAAACCATGTGGTTTAATCTAAGGTATTTTCCAATGAGATATGGAAGAGAGGAGAGAAGATACTATATGCCGAGAATTCTGCCTAAGTGACATTTCCTTGATGATGATAGTGTAGAAGTAGAGACCCATTGTTAGGAAACAGTGAGAGCTAAACACAAGACACCCATACATGCTGATAGATAGAGCACCTTATGTCTTAGTGATACACTCTGAGCTCTCCACCTCTTGCACCAGATGTTCTTGGATTCTCCCAAAATACTTTTGCTGAGACTCATGGTTTCTTGAATAGGGCACAGTGCCTCTTGTTCCATAATTAGGACTAAGTCATTGCCAAATTCACAGGCAAGTATTAATGGCAGCTATAGAAGCCTTTCCTAAGATTTTATGAGGATGAGAGCAAGGAGGAGAGTGACCACATGAAATGTGGCTATTGTGATTTGAAAAAGCAGAGGTCTCTGCTTTTAAAAAGGGAACTGGGAGGAAGAAATTCTAGGCTCTAGAAATAAAAGGGTAAGGAGCTTATAGAAACAAGAGAACTTCACCCAATCCCAATTTTCCTAGGATGATTCATGTACAGATAGATTTCAACCGTGCCTTGCTTTGCTGTGTCTGTTGCTTATATGGGTCCACACTACCCTCTCTGAACACAGGAAACAAAGAGGAGCACAGCAGTTTGCTTTTGTTGTTTCCTTTGAAGAAAAGATATGGCTGGATTTATCTGCCCTGTTTTTTCTGTTATGGAGAATTTAACATGCCTGAATATAGTCATACTACACCCTGCTTATAACATAGCCAACCTTTGTCCCAAATGTCCTGCAGTCTTGTTATTTTTATATTTCTTCTCTATCTTTTTTTGGGGGGTGGTACAGAGCCCTGCTCTGTCACCAGGCTGGAGTGTAGTGGTGCGATCTCAGCTCATTGCAACCTCTGACTCTCTGGTTCAAGCGATTCTCCTGCCTCAGCTTCCTGAGTAGCTGGGATTACAGGCACGCACCACCATGCCCAGCTAATTTTTGTGTTTTTAGTGGAGACAAGGTTTCACCATGTTGGCCAAGATGGTCTCGATCTCTTGACCTTGTGAACCACCTGCCTCAGCCTCCCAAAGTCTTCGCATATGTAGGTGCATGATAAACCAGAGTTCTTTGGGAATTCCTGGCAAGGCAAGTTATTACATAAGTCCCTGCCTCCAAAAGCTGATGAATCATGGAAAAAACCGTGGCTGGCTCCATATTGCTACAGCTCGAGAGTAGTCCTCACTTCCTAGTAGGTTCTTCAAGGGAAATCTGGAGCTCCCCAAGAGCTGTCACCCTTTCAGTGGTGATACCATGAATTATACAGCATTTTAACCCATGCATGTGCAACTCATGCAAAAGCAGAAATATTGATTACCATTTGGTAGACAAAAAATTAGCTTAATAAAAAATATTATAGCACTCCCAAAGGGTTAACGAGGGAACTGGCCTAATGTCTTAATGTATTGTCAAAGAGTCTCTAGACCAGAGAAATAAGTATAAAAATTCTAATAATTCCTGATTCACTTTTGCTGTCTAGGTCAGATTTTTCTTAGTTTTCTTTAAACGATCTATGCATTTTCTGCAGCAGGAAAGGCTGAGTTGACTAAGTTGTCACTATTCCTTTCCTGGAAGGTACTATTTGTTGTGCTAACACGAGAGTTTTGTTCACTCATTTTTACATTGTCTTTTTTGGCAGTTTTCAAGTTACAAATTGGCAGCAATAAGCATTGGTGGTTCTGCTATCTTTTGCAAAATAATTGTGAGACGAAAAGATGTTTTTTTCTTCTAAAATACAGAAATATTTAAAATCCAAGAAAGAATGCTATTTAAAAAAAAATAGAGACAGGGTCTCACTACATTGCCCTGCCTGGACTCAAACTCCTGCGCTCAAGCGATCCTTCCACCTCAGCCTTCCTAGTAGCTGGGACTACAGGCATGTGCCATTGTGCCTGGCTAAACATTTTAAGACTTGGGGGAAAACATCTTCTTTCAGTATAGGAAGGTAATATTACCAAAAGTTCATTGAAAGTCTGCTCCATTTTGCCTCGTGGTCATAATGGAAATGAGAAGAATCAGTCTTACCTTCAGGAATTAGCACAAGAAAAACGACAACTGAGAGAGAGGATGCCAGAAATCTATAGGAGTTCCTCATTGTGACTGCTGTCCCACATCAATCAACCTGAAAATCTGCTTTCAGTTCTTAACTGCCTCTATCTATATACTGAGAGTAAAAAGGATGTGGTTTCCTTTCTTTCTTTTTTTTTTTTTTTCAAATTTCAAAGTTTAGCATTAGGAAACCAAATCCAAATAAGTGAGAATGGTGGATGATGGTTCACTGTCAGCAGGCATGTTTTCCTTTGGTAGGACTGCTGAGGGGGGTGCTGAAATTCTACATGGTGGGAGTGGGGCAAGGGACTTTGTTGCCATCAGAGTACACCAGGGAAGACTGTAAAGTGTCTCAGCTAAGATTTTGAAGATGCTTTCATCATCTGCAATATTATCTACAGTATCCATGACTGGAAACTCTTGAAGACTTAAATTAGAGTTTTAATAAAAGTCCTCAAAATTGGTCACCAATCAAACTTCTTTCTAGCTGTCTCCTTGGGTTATATAAGAATTAGCAGGCCAAGTGCAAGGTGAGGACAGGAGGGAGATTTGTTTACATAGAGGCTCCTTCCTGGATTTTCCTTCCCCACTTTGTGGTGAGTGTTTATTGTGCTCCTGTCTGGTCTGTGGCAGGTGTGGGGACATGGGCTGGAGGGGGTAGGGGCTCTTGGCCATTTCCAGCTCTCTGTGCATTCCTGATTGTCTAGTTTCACAACTTTAGATACTGAAAGTATCTCTGAGTTTCCCTCCCACCCTCTCTTTCTTTCTCTCTTCCTTCCTTCCTTCCTTCCTTCCTTCCTTCCTTCCTTCCTTCCTTCCTTCCTTTCTTTCTTTCTTTCTTTCTTTCTTTCTTTCTTTCTTTCTTTCTTTCTTTCTTTCTTTCTTTCTTTCTTTCTTTCTTCTTTTCTTTTCCTTTCCTTTCCTTTCCTTTCTTCCTTTCTTTCTTCCTTTCTTCCTTTCTTCCTTTCCTCCTTTCCTTTCCTTTCCTTTCCTTTCCTTTCCTTTCCTTTCCTTTCCTTTCCTTTCCTTTCCTTTCTTCTGAACAGGTTTAGCTGAGAAAAGAAGTGGGAGTCATTTTTGTTCCAATGTTGGGGAATGTCTTGCTCTAACAAGAGTCAACCTCAGTCCCTGGAGGAACAGTATGCAGTGTGCTTTCTATCAGAAATGAGTTCAGCTCTCTTTCTGAGCTGAGGATGTGGTCTCCAATACAAAACAAATGGTCAGATGTGCTGTCAGGATGTTGGGTACTGAACCAACCATCCCCACAGTTAACACTCTGATGACTTCAAACCTAGTGGTTATTTCTTTAGAAATCAAGTGACCTTAGAAGGGATCCCTGCTGAGACCCTTGTGTTTCTTTTTCTCAGATATTACAAGTGTATCAAAGGTTCATCATTTTCAGTAATAGCAATAAGGTACCCTGCTACTGGTTTTGGTGAGTAATTTTAGTGCAGACTTAAAAAAGTCAAATTGTAATTAACTATACCTACTGAAAAATTCTTAAAGAAACCATTGACAATTTTGTTTATTTTTATGTGAATGGTTGCTCTTCTTCCATTTATGTTGACTTCTAACAACTTTATGAGACATAATTCACACACCATAAAGGTCACCCATTTAGAGTGTATGAGTCAATGGATTTTAGTATATTTGCAGAGTCGTGCAGCCATCACCATAATCTAATTCTAGAACATCTTCATTATCCCCGAAGAAGCCTTGTATCCATTAGCAGTCACTCTCTTTAGGCAACCTGCAATCTACTTTCTGTCTCTATGGAATTTGCTTATTCTGGACATTTCTTATAAATGAACCATACAGTATGTGGTCTTTTGTGACTGACTTTGTTCTCTTAGCATAATGCTTTTGAGTTTCATCTACAGTGTAACATGTATCAGTACTTCATTCCTTTTTATTGCCAAATAATCCATCATATGGATATAGCACATTTTATTTGTCCATTCATTGGTTGATGGACATTTGGGTTGTTTCCCCTTTTTAGCTATTATGAATAATGCTTCTGTGAACATTTATGTACAAATCTTTATGTGGACATATGTTCTGATTTCTGTTGGGTCTATACCTAAGAGTGGAATTGCTTGGTCATATGGTAACTGTATATTTAACATTTTGAGAAACTTCTAAACTGTTTTCCAAAGTGGCTGTATCAATATATTTCCACCAACAATGTACAAAGGTTCTAATTTCTTTACATCATTTCAATATATTTTAAAAAAAATAATCACTATTTTAGTGGGTGTGAAATAGCATCCCATTGTGGTTTTGACTTATATTTCCCTAATGATGAATGATGTTGAGTTTCTTTTCATGTACCTACTTGCCACTCATATATCTTCTTTGGCAAAATGTCTATCCAAATTATTTGCTCTTTTTAAAAATGGGTTATTTGTCTTTTCATTATTGAGGTATAAGTGTCCTTTAAACATTCTGGATACGAATTTGTTAGCAGACATATGATTTGCAAATATTTTCTCCAAGTCTGTGGGTTGTCTTTTTTTTCTTGATGATATCTTTCGAAGCACATTTCTAATTTTAATGACTTACAACTTAATCTTTTTAATCCCTTTTGCCTTTGGTGTGATGTCTAAAAAATTATTAACTAATCCAACATCATAAAGATTTACTCCTACATTTTCTTCTAAGATTGTTATAGTTCTATTTTGTTTTTACCTTTAGGCCTTTTTTTAAAGTTACATTTCTCATATAGTTTGAGTTAATTTTTGTGTATGGCTGATGTGGGGTCCAACTTCATTCTTTTGCATGTGAATATTCAGCTATCCAGCATTATTTTTTGAAAAGACTATTCTTTCCCTGTGGAATTGCCTTGGCCCCTTTGTTGAAAATTAAAGGTTAGAGTTTATTTCTGGCCTCTCAGTTCTATAATATATATGCATATGTCTATGCCAGTACCACACTGTCTTGATTACTGAAGCTTTGTAGAAACTTTTGAAATGGAACGGTTTGAGTCCACCAACTTTGTTCTAATAATTTTTTCCAAGATTGTTTTAGCTGTGAAATATGAATGTTAATAATTATGTATGCAGTGATTTCTTTACATTCTTGGGAAAAATTTTAATTTATTGTAATGTGAATGAGCCGTTGCAATGTCATAAGCCAGCAGTTCTCAAAGTATGGTCTGTGGACTCCTAGGGGGTCCTGAGACAAGTTGTGAGGTCAAAACTATTTTCATAACAACACTAATATGTTGCTTTCCCCTGCCAAACCCCACCATGTGTCGACATTTACACCGATTGTCCAAAGGCAATGAAGGGTAAAACTTTGGGTGCCTTAGTGGGAATCAGAGCAGTAACACCAAACTGTGCTAGTAGTCATCATATTCTTCATTGTCAGGCACTTTCAAAAGAAAAAACCAGAACAAAACCCAGTTTTACCCAAGAATGTCCTTGACGAAGCAGTAAAAGCAGTCAAATAATTTAAATTTAATAATCTTGATCATGTTGTAAATGTCTTTTTAATATTCACTGTGGTATGGAAAGTATGCAAAGCATGCATAAGGCACTTCGGCTGTACAAGGGCTGTCTTGAGGAAAAGCACTAGAGCAATTGAGTTGTGAACTGATCTGTCTCTTTTCTTCGAATACTGTTTTTACTTGAAAGAATGCTGATGAGGAATGATTATTTGGACATGGACATTTGGTGGACATTTTCTCAAATGTGAATGAAATGAACTCGATACCTTAAATAAGTTAACTGATAATTTTTGTTGCTAATGATACAATTAGAACTTTCAAGAGAAAGAATTTTGGGGAAACGTGTCTGCTATCACAAACTTGATCTCTTTCCTACACTTAAAGATTTTCCTGATGAGATGGTGGTAGTATTAACAAATATGACTTTTAAAATATTGTATAGTGAAATGTGTCAACATTTGGAAAATCTGCATAATTCAGTGAATTGAGAGTTTCCGAAAGGGCAATGTGTGCTGTTACACGCATGTGGTTTTGAATTTGCCGTGCTCTTTCCAAGGCACCAGAGTAGTGAATCAGCTATTGAGAAAAATGGCTGGAATCATATTAATTAATTGATTAATTACACAGACATTTATTGAATGCCTATTAGATGCCTGGTGTAATGCTAGATGTCAAGGATAAGAAGCAAAGGGTATCATTTGCTACTCTGGTAGCCATCTATTTCTTGACATAGTGGTAGTTAAGGAGGTGTGTTCACTGTGATAATTCATGGAAAAATAAAATGTGTGCAAGGGGGAGGGAAACCGCCTGCTTAAGGCATAGACTTTCAGAGCTGGTAGAGTTATGGGGGTTTATAATTTATTCATTCATTTTGTAAAAATATTTATTAAACACCTAGATACTGGGAATACATCAGCGAGCAAAACGGACAAAAATCTCTGCCCTTATGGAACTTACATTCTAGTGGGAGGAGACAGAATTAAGTAATAATTATCAATATGATAAATAAGATATATAATATAATAGAAAATGATATAAAAAAGTTGACGGTTGGAGGTAGGGAGTGTAAATTGGGTATACGTGCATTGTGAGAAGGTGGCACTTTAGCAAATACTTGAAGGAGGGTGAGAGTGTTAGCCATGAAGATATCTGGAAAAGGGCTGGAAGACTAGCGTAGTTCGAGAGAAGTGAGTGAGGGAAGCACAGAAGGAAATGAGGTTAGAAAAATAGTGGGGGACAAAATTGTGAGGGCCTGTGGGTTACTGTATGGACTCTGCCCTTGCCTTAAGTAAGATAAGGAGTCATGTAGGTCATGAGAGGGGGAGTGACATGATCTGATGTGCTTGAATGGGATCACTTTGGTGACTGTGGGGAACAGATTGAACAGGAACCAGGATGAAAGTCGGAAGATTAGGAGGAAATTGCACTGCTTCAGGCTGGAGAGGATGGTGGCTTGGATCTGTGGGGCAGTGGGAGGTGAGTGAATTCTGATCTGTTTTGAAATTAAGACAGGTAGAAATCTCTTGCAGATTTGGTGTGCAGTATCCAAGAGAGGAGTCAAAGAAGACTTCAGAATTTTTGATCTGAGCTACTGGGAAGGTGGAGTTGCCATGAAATAAAATGGGGATGTCTGGAGCTGAAGCAGGTGTGGAGGGGAAGATGGAGAGGATGGGTTGTGTCTGAGACGTCTGCTAGACATGTGAACAGAGCTATAGAGTAAGGTGGCTGGATTAGGGAGGTGCCTGAGCTACAAACATGGATTGGGAATTATCAGCATGTAGATGGCACACTGTCTATAGAGTCAGAAAGCCTAGCCTCCACTGAGAAAGGAGTGAGTGTGTATGGAGAAGAATTTCCCAGGACCTATTGGAGGGTCACCCCATCTTGAAAGTGGAGGAGAAGAGGAGCGACCAGCAATGGCCACTGAGGAGGAGAGACCTGTGAGGTGGGAGTGAGGCCAGGAGACTGTGATGTCTTAGAAACCTGCACAGTCAGTGCCACCAAGAGGAGAAGAGTCCACTGGTGCTACATGCTGCTGAGAAGGTGAGTGACAAGGGACGAGAATGGACCATTGGATTTCACAAGGCTAACAAGGTAACAAGGTAGAGGTCTTTGCAAGAGTCATTTCTTAGTGTGTGCGGCAAAAAACCGTATTAGAGTTGAAGAGAATAGGAGAGAAATTTGAGTGAAGACATCTCATTTGAGGAATTCTGATGTAAAGAAAAGCAGAGAAATGGGGAAATGCCTGGAGAGAGAAATCTTTTCCTTTTTTAGATGAGAAGAAAAATGCACGTTTGTGTGTTTTGTCATTTACAAGTATGTGGGATTGTACCTTGTGTACAAATGGTAGCCTGTCTGAAAAGAAATCATTAATGAGAACTTCTACTCTACATGATTAGCTGAGACTGAATCACAACACTTATTATCTACCCATGGCAAAAGATGTCTCTTGAGAAAAAGTTCTTTGATTGAGTGACCATTTGCTTTATTCAGAATTTGAAGATGGTTACTTTTGTGTTTCCTGTTAAAAGAAAGTCAATCCAGGAAAGGCCAGCATATCCTTTACGCTTCCAAACAGAGTTCCAAAATGTCTGTGGCCCTTAGAATTTAGAGTTCAGTGTTCTATTCAGTGTAGGAATGTGGGGAGAGATGAAGGGGGATTTATACTTCTCACCATATACTTCTATATATTTTAATTTTTTACAAAAAATTCAATAATAAACATAGTGAGAAAGATCTAGTGTGTATTTTAGATATTTGGAAAATTTGAAGTTTGAGGCTAGGTATAGTTCAGGACAATTGTATCATTTATTAATTATAAGTGGACTAAAGTATCATATGCCAGCAGGCCTCAGTTCAGCCGGCATGTTGATGTGCATTTTGCCTTAGCTAGCCAATTTATATATCCAAGCCCTGAACGTAGTTCTGTTATTATTAATAAATTGTGATACGTAACAAAGAAAAATGGCTTCTTTTACCAGCTACCATTTATGTCTCATTTTTTTCTCTGGAAGAACTGAATTATAAAAAACTCACTCTCTAACACGTCTGACTGATTTATCCAATTTAATTCATCAAACATTACTTGAGGGCCCACCATGTGCCAGGCAGTGTGCCTAGCACTGTAAATACCGAGGGAACAAGGACATGATTGCTGCCCTTGAAGCATTTGAAGTCTAGCAGAAGACAAGAAGAACACCACAGATAATGAGGACACCTGTTTCAGATTCTGATAACATGGAGCAGAACAAGACTATACCACATTAAGAAAGTAATTGGAGAAAAGATAGATAATATTTCATACTCCCAGCAGCCATCACAATTAGCCCCTGAGATCAGCCCTATATTTAAACAGACTTATACACATTCTGGATTTCTGACTAGAATGGCCACAGACTTCACAACAGCCTGGTAGAAAGATTAGTCTACAAGGCAGACACCGGCTCCATCACTAAAACATTTAAGATCTTGAGCAGGGAATTCGTTTGTGCCTCCATTTTCACACCTGTTAACAGAGAATAGTGACACATAGGGTGTAAAATGAAATGGTCCCAGAATTTGAAGTCAAGAATTGTCCATCCTTCAACTTCACACCTCCTAGGATGGGTATCATCAAAAAAGCAGAAAATAACAAGTGGTAGTGAGGATGTGGAGAAACTGAAACCCTCATCCACTACTGGTGGGGATGTGAAGTGGTGCAGCCACTGTGGACAACAGTGCACAATGGCTAAACACAGGGTTTCCATATGACCAAGCAATTTTAGCCTGCATTAGGCCATTCTTGCATTGCTATAAAGAAATACCTGAGACTGGGCAATTTATAAAGAAAAGAGACTTCATTGACTCATAGTTCTGCAGGCTGTACAAGCATGGCACCAGCATCAGCTAGGCTTCTGGAGAGGCCTCAGGAAGCTTTTACTCCTGGCGGAAGGTGAAGTGGGAGCGGGCACATCACATGGTGAGAGCGGGAGTGAGGTTGGGGGGAGGTGCCACACACTTGAATGTGTAGTGTATATGCTATTCAGTTGTGAATTGGTGGGACGCATGTAGCAGCTTATCAACGTGGAGACACTGGTACTTGATAGCCTCTTAAGGAAAATTTGCTTCCAAATTTTAAGCTGGAAAGTCACTGGAATAACTTTTACAATACATGGCCTTTTAGATTTCTGGTATGTATGTTAAGAACTGTGTACAAATTGAAATGTCTGTATTGATCCTCGGCCAATAAAATCTCAATTATGACAGAAAAATGTGAATTTACTTCTTCCCATGAATTATCTTCATCTTTTATTTTTTAATTATACATTTTATTTTTTTCAAAATTATTTTCATAGAATACATTTTCACATTAGAGATTCCCATAGTGTCAACATAACAATTTATTACTTATGGTTTTATATTTGTGGACAGATTGTTTTAGAACAAGTAGAACAAATTTGAGGATTGTCTCAGTTTATACTTTGTAATAGTTTGATACATCACAAGGGGAACCTTGCCCTTAAATGGAACCTCTCTATATTCAGAAGCACTCCAAGCTATTTTTCCTAAGATTTAGAAATTAATAATGTGAGATATCAGCATTTCCTAATTTTAAAATTTCCCTAGTATATGCAACCATCAGTAGGTGGTATCTACTGAATAGAGAAGGAAGTTTT
>NC_045437.1:64378094-64460037 GCF_002776525.5 Piliocolobus tephrosceles
CCTTCCTTCCTTCCTTCCTTCCTTCCCTCCTTCCTTCCTTCTTTTTTAATTATACTTTAAGACCTAGGGTACATGTGCACAATGTACAGGTTTGTTACATAGGTATACATGGGCCATGTTGGTTTGCTGTACCCATCAACTTGTCATCTACATTAGGTATTTCTCCTAATGCTATCCCTCCCCTAGCCCCCCACCCCATGACAGGCCGCGGTGTGTGATGATCCCTTCCCTGTGTCCATGTGTTCTCACTGTTCAACTCCCACTTATGAGTGAGAACATGTGGTGTTTGGTTTTCTGTCCTTGTGATATTTTGCTGAGAATGATGGTTTCCAGCTTCATCCATGTCCCTGCAAAGGACATGAACTCATCCTTTCTTAGGGCTGCATAGTATTCCATGGTGTATATGTGCCACATTTTCTTAATCCAGTCTATCATAGATGGACATTTGGGTTGGTTCCAAGTCTTTGCTACTGTGAATTGTGCTGCAGTAAACATACGTGTGCATGTGTCTTTATAGTAGCATGATTTATAACCCTTTTGGTATATAATCCTTTTGGTAATCCAGTAATGGGATTGCTGGGTCAAATGGTATTTCTAGTTCTAGATCCTTGAGGAATTACCACACTGTCTTCCACAATGGTTGAACTAATTTACACTCCCACCAACAGTGTAAAAGTGTTCCTATTTCTCCACATCCTCTCCAGTATCTGTTGTTTCCTGACTTTTTAATGATTGCCATTCTAAATGGTGTGAGATGGTATCTCATTGTGGTTTTGATTTGCATTTCTCTGATGACCAGTGATGATGAACATTTTTTCATATGTCGGCTGCATAAATGTCTCCTTTTGAGAAGTGTCTGTTCATATCCTTTGCCCACTTTTTGATGGAGTTGTTTGTTTTTTCCTTGTAAATTTGTTTAAGTTCTTTGTAGATTCTGGATATTAGTCCTTTGTCAGATGAGTAGGTTGCAAAAATTTTCTCCCATTCAGTAGGTTGCCTGTTCACTCTGATGATAGTTTCTTTTACTGTGCAGAAGCTCTTTAGTTTAATTAGATCCCATTTTTCTATTTTGGCTTTTGTTGCCTTTGCTTTTGGTGTTCTAGTTATGAAGTCTTTGTCCATGCATATGTCCTGAATAGTATTGCCTAGGTTTTCTTCTAGGGTTTTTATGATTTTAGGTCTTACATTGAAGTCTTTAATCCATCTTGAGTTAATTTTTCTATCAGGTGTAAGAAAAAGATCTCATTTCAGTTTTCTACATATGGCTAGCCAGTTTTCCCAGTACCATTTATTAAATAGAGAATCTTTTCCCCATTGCTTGTTTTTGTCAGGTTTGTCAAAGATCAGATGGTTGTATATCTGTGGTGTTATTTCTGAGGGCTCTGTTCTGTTCCATTGGTCTATATCTCTGTTTTGGTACCAGTACCACGCTGTTTTGGGTACTGTAGCCTTGTAGTGTAGTTTGAAGTCAGGTAGCGTGATGCCTCCAGCTTTGTTCTTTTGACTTAGGATTGTCTTGGCTACATGGGCTCTTTTTTGGTTCCATATGAACTTTAAAGTAGTTTTTTCCAATTCTGTGAAGAAAGTCATTGGTAACTTGATGGGGATGGCATTGAATCTGTAAATTACCCTGGGCAGCATGGCCATTTTCACAATACTGATTTTTCCTATCCATGAGCATGGAATGTTCTTCCATTTGTTTGTGTCCTCTTTTATTTCGTTGAGTAGTGGTTTGTCATTCGCCTTGAAGAGGTCCTTCACATCCCTTGTAAGTTGGATTCTTAGGTATTTTATTCTCTTTATGGTAATTGTGAATGGAAGTTCACTCATGATTTGGCTCTCCATTTGTTATTGGTATATAAGAATGCTTGTGATTTTTGCACATTGATTTTGTATCCTGAGACTTTGCTGAAGTTGTTCATTAGCTTAATGAGATTTTGGGCTGAGACGCTGGGGTTTTCTAAATATCCTATCATGTCATCTGCAAACAGAGACAATTTGACTTTCTCTTTTCCTAATTGAATACCTTTTATTTCTTTCTCTTGCCTGATTGCTCTAGCCAGGACTTCCAATACTATGTTGAGTAAGAGTGGTGATAGAGGAGATCCTTGTCTTGTGCCGGTTTTCAGAAGAAATGCTTCTGGTTTTTGTCCATTCAGTATGATATTGGCTGTGGGTTTGTCATAAATAGCTCTTATTATTTTGAGATATGTTCCATCAATACCTAGTTTATTGAGAGTTTTTAGCATGAAGGGTTGTTGAATTTTGTCGAAGGCCTTTTCTGCATGTATTGAGATAATCATGTGGTTTTTGTCATTGGTTCTGTTTATGTGATGGATTACGTTTATTGATTTGCATATGTTGACCCAGACTTGCATCCCAGGGATGAAACAAACTTGATTGTGGCAAATAAGCTTTTTGATGTGCTGCTTGATTTAGTTTGCCAGTATTTTATTGAGGATATTTGCATCGATGTTCATCAGGGATATTGGTCTAAAATTCTCTGTTTTTGTTGTGTCTCTGCCAGGCTTTGGTATTAGGATGACATTGGCCTCATAAAATGAGTTAGGGAGGATTCCCTCTTTTTCTATTGATTGGAATAATTTCAGAAGGAATAGTACCAGCTCATCTTTATACATCTGGTAGAATTCGACCATGAATCCAACTGGTCCTGGACTTTTTTTGGTTGGTAGGCTATTAATTATTGCCTCAATTTCAGAACCTGTTATTGGTCTATTCAGAGATTCAACTTCTTCCTGGTTTAGTCTTGGCAGGGTGGATGTGTCCAGGAATTTATCCATTTCTTCTAGATTTTCTAGTTTATTTGCATAGAGGTGTTTATAGTATTCTCTGATGGTAGTTTGTATTTCTGTGGGATCGGTGGTGATATCCCCTTTATCATTTTTTATTGCATCTATTTGATTCTTCTCTCTTTTTTTCTTTGTTAGTCTTGCTAGCGGTCTATCATTTTTGTTGACCTTTTCAAAAAACCAGCTCCTGGATTCATTGATGTTTTGAGGGCTTTTTGTGTCTCTATCTCCTTCAGTTCTGCTCTGATCTTAGTTATTTCTTGCCTTCTGCTAGCTTTTGAATGTGTTTGCTCTTGCTTCTCTAGTTCCTTTAATTGTGATGTTAGGGTGTCCATTTTAGGTCTTTCCTGCTTTCTCTTGTGGGCATTGAATGCTATAAATTTCCCTCTACACACTGCTTTAAATGTGTCCCAGAGATTCTGGTATGTTGTGTCTTTGTTCTCATTGGTTTCAAAGAACATCTTTATTTCTGCCTTCATTTCGTTATGTACCCAGTAGTCATTCAGGAGCAGGTTGTTCAGTTTACATGTAGTTGAGTGGTTTTGATTGAGTTTCTTAGTCCTGAGTTCTAGTTTGATTGCACTGTGGTCTGAGAGACAGTTTTTTGTGGTTTCTGTTCTTTTACATTTACTGAGGAGTGTTTTGCTTCCAATTATGTGGTCAATTTTAGATTAAGTTTGATGTGGTGCTGAGAATAATGTCTATTCTGTTGATTTAGCATGGAGAGATCTGTAGATGTCTATTAGGTCCAGTTGGTGCAGAACTGAGTTCAAGTCATGGATATTCTTGTTAACCTTCTGTCTCATTGATCTGTCTAATATTGACAGTGGGGTGTTAAATTCTTCCATTATTATTGTGTGGGAGTCTAAGTCTCTTTGTAGGTCTTTAAGAACTTGCTTTATGATTCTGAGTCCTCCTGTATTGTGTGCATATATATTTAGGATAGTTAGCTCTCCTTATTGAATTGATCCCTTTATCATTATGTAATGGCCTTCTTTGTCTTTTTTGGTCTTTCTTGGTTTAAATTCTGTTTTATCAGAGACTAGGATTGCAATCCCTGCTTTTTTTTGTTTTCCATTTGCTTGGTAGATCTTCCTCCATCCCTTTATTTTGAGCCTATGTGTGTCTTTGCATGTGAGATTGGTCTTCTGAATACAGCACACTGATGGGTCTTGACTCTTTATCTGATTTGCCAGTCTGTGTCTTTTAATTGGGACGTTTAGCCCATTTACATTTAAGGTTAATATTGTTATGTGTGAATTTGATCCTGTCATTATGATGCTAGCTGGTTATTTTGCTCATTAATTGATGTAGTTTCTCTATAGTGTTGATGGTCTTTACCATTTGGCATGTTTTTGCTGTGGCTGGTACCAGTTGTTCCTTTCCATGTTTAGTACTTCCTTCAGGAGCTCTTGTAAGGCAGGCCTGGTGGTGACAAAATCTCTCAGCATTTGTTTTTCCATAAAGGATTTTATTTCTCCTTAACTTATGAAGCTTAGTTTGGTTGGATATGAAATTCTGGGTTGAAAATTCTTTTCTTTAAAATTATTTTCTTTAAGAATGTTGAATATTGTCCCCCACTCTTTTCTGGCTTGTAGGCTTTCTGCTGAGAGATCCACTGTTAGTCTGATGGGCTTCCCTTTGTAGGTAACCTGACCTTTCTTTCTGGCTGTGCTTAACATTTTTTCCTTCATTTCTACCTTTGTGAATCTGACAATTATGTGTCTTGGGGCTGCTCTTCTCAAGGAGTATCTTTGTAGTGTTCTCTGTATTTCCTGAATTTGAATATTGGCCTGCCTTGCTAGGTTGGGGAAGTTCTCCTGGATAATATCCTGGAGAGTGTTCTCTAACTTGGATCCATGCTCCCTGTCACTTTCAGGAACACCAATCAAAGTAGTCTTTTCACATAGTCCCATATTTCTTGGAGGCTTAGTTCATTTCTTTTCACTCTTTTTTCTCTAATCTTGTCTTCTCACTTTATTACATTAATTTGATCTTCGATCACTGTTATCCTTTTTTCCACTTGATTGAATCAGCTATTGAAGTTTGTGTATGTGTCACGAAGGTCTCGTGTTATGGTTTTCAACTCCATCAGGTCATTTAAGATCTTCTCTACACTATTCTAGTTCGCCAATCATCTAACCTTTTTTCAAGGTTTTTAGCTTTCTTCCGATGGGTTAGAACATGCTCCTTTAGCTTAGAGCAGTTTGTTATTACCGACCTTCTGAAGCCTACTTCTGTCAACTCATCAAACTCATTCTCTGTCCAGTTTTGTTCCCTTGCTGGCAAGGAGCTGCGATCCTTTGGAGAAGAGGCACTCTGGTTTCTCCCCATCTTTGTGGTTTTATTTACCTTTGGTCTTTGATGTTGGTGACCTACAGATGGGGTTTTGCTGTGAATGTGCTTTTTGTTGATGTTGATGCTGTTTCTCCTGTTTGTTAGTTTTCCTTCTAACAGTTGGGCCCTCAGCTGAAGGTCTGTTGGAGTTTGCTGGAGGTCCACTCCAGACCCTGTTTGCCTGGGTATCACTAGTGGAGGCTGCAGAACAGCTTCATCCCAGAGGGGCCCCCTGCCTGTATGAGGTGTCTGTCAGCCCCTACTGGGAGGTGTCTCCCAGTCAGGCAACACGGGGGTCAGGGACCCACTTGAGGAAGCAGTCTGTCCATTCTCAGAGCTCAAATGCCATGCTGAGAGAACTACTGCTCTCTTCAGAGCTGCCAGACAGGACGTTTAGGTCTGCTGAAGCTGTCTGCTGCCTTGTGTTCTGATATGTCCTGCCCACAGAGGTGGAATCTAGAGAGTCAGTAGGCCTTGCTGAGCTGCAGTGGGCTCTCCCAGTTTGAGTTTCCTGGCGTCTTTGTTTACACTGTGAGCACAAAACCACCTACTCCAGCCTCAGCAATGGTGGATGTCCCTCACCCTGCCAAGCTGTAGCATTGCAGGTTGATCTCAGACTGCTGCGCTAGCAGTGAGCAAGACTCTGTGGGTGTGGGACCCGCTGAGCCAGGCATGGGAGGAATTTCCTGGTCTGCCAGTTACGAAGGCCATGGGAAAAGTGCAGTATTTGGGCAGAAGTGTAATTGGGCACTTTTCCCTTGTCACGATTTCCCTTGGCTAGGAAAGGGAAATCCCCCAACCCTTTGCACTTCCCCAGTGAGACAACATGCAGCCCTGCTTTGGCTCACCCTCCCTGGGCTGCACCCACTGTCCAACTAGTCCCAATGAGATGAACAAGTTACCTCAGTTGGAAATGCAGAAATTACTTGTCTTCTGCATTGATCTCACTGGGAGCTGCAGACTGGAGCTGCTCCTGTTTGGCCATCTTGGAAGCCTCCCCACATCTTCACCTTTTCTACCACCAGCACAGATCATGAAGTTTTCAATAACCAGTTTGAAATTATAGGGCTCTCCACCATTGTATATTTTTTGGTCCATCACAGTGACGTTTGTTCACTTCTCTCAAGTTGTTTTCAAAACTTTGCATGAATCTCTTTTTGTGCTTCCCCATCCTGCCACATGACACTTGGTATGAAGTTTCACATCCTATCCTGTTTTTGGTAGATGAAATTTCCTACAGTTTTGCTTATGGTTGCTTACCTTCCAGCTAGAAAACAGACAGGGAATGGAGTTTCAGGCAGGAATGACAGTAACAAAAACAACAAAATAGCCCAGATTGAAACATATACTTGCTTCTGTAGTCTCATGAGGGACATGGCTTAAGACATGTGCCAACCTGTCTTGACAATCAGTAATTGATTTTTAAAAAGTTACAGGACACTTTTTTTCAGAAGTGCTTTGCTAGGCTAGACTAGGTAAGCTTCAGTTCAGTTGACCTGTCAGTGATAAAATTATATGGTGGTGGCTGACAGTTCTGTGGTTGAAAACCTGTGCTGAGAATCCATTTTTATTCAGGCAGTCTTATATTTGTGAACTGACTGGTACTGTGACCAGTGGAAGAAAACTAGGGATCCTGGTGCAGTGGGGCAGGGTGGGAAAGGGGCCAGTGTCCTCATTTTCCATTTTGGTGGAAATGTGTCTTCCCTACTTCTGAGCATGAGCAAACCAGCCTGCAGGTTTCACCTGCTTTCAGTTGTTTGCCTATACTCTGCCTTTTCTTTCATTCCCTAAGTCCTCTTCTTTCCTCACCACCTTGATTTCTCTTTTTCCAAAAAGTCAAGGCAGGGAGAGTATGGAGAATGATCAAGGTTGAGTAGAGGGTAGAGGGAGGCGATTCTAGTTCTTTCATTTCTTCTTGCCTTAAGCTGACTTTGAAACTGCAGGGGCTTCTGGTATTTTGGAACTGCTAAAAACACAGGGGCACCACAGCAATGGTCACTATCACATTCCTATGATTGCATTGCTTTCACGCGATGCTTCCTGATATTACAGAGTTCCCACTTCCTCTGTGCTCCTTCTGATTACTGGAGCTCCTGCCCCCCACCTTGCTAACATTGTGAGGTGAAATAGCCACAGATGAAAGCCTTTCTATAGAACAGGACTTGAAATGTGCATGTGCAACTTTCCGACTTCTCACCCACTCATGCTTCCTCACAGCCTGCATGCTTGCTATGTGGGTGGATGGCCAAGGAGGAGGGAGACCTCAAAAGGGACTTTGGGGATTAATGAGTGTATCAGAGTCTGGGAAGCATGTGTTTGTAAGGAGCAGTCCATTTAAGCTCTCTTATGGTCAACCACATAGGGCTACCATGGCTGAACAATTAGGTTTTAGCCCTGGAGGTTTAACTACCCTGGTGAAGTCTTGACACCCTCTTTGTGGATTCCCTCGCAGCATCACACTATTGGCCATAGTGTCAAAAGTGGGAAGGAGTTTACCAGCTCTAACAGCATAGGTTCCTCACCTCCCCTACCCACCCCATTCCCTTCTAAAGGTAAGATTTTCAGGTCCTGAAGGAGACCTGACTTCTACCACCACTTGCTTGAAACCTGAGTCTAGAATCCCTTCTCTGCTTTTGATTACATTTGCCACTGTCTGGCTTAATTCCATCTCTTATTCAAAATTATTCAAGAAATATCTATCAAGGGCCTAATTATGTATCATATACTGTTGTTCTAGGTATTGGAGGTCATAGAAGTAAGTAGACAAAAGTATCTCTCATGTGGAGCTTAGATTCCAGTGAGGGAAGCGGGTGGACACATACCTTCTAAAGTATATCAGGGGGTGTTAGATGCCATGGAGAAAAATTTAACAGAGGGGTGGGCCAGGGAGTGCCCTCTGAGGGGTGGGGAAGGGAGTGTCCTTCAGGGCCTAGGACGCCTTGTTGGAATCAGGCTATAAGTGGTGGGGGGCAAGGTGCATGGAGGTTTTGCCAGAAGTGCACAGAACCCTAAGGGCCTCACTACTGCTCTCTTTATTGATGGGAGTGGGCTAACTCTCTCTTTATTGATGGGAATGGGCCAACCCCTGGGCTTTCTCTCTCTGTTTTTTTTCTTTTTGAATCAGGGCCTCCCTCTGTCATCTAGGCTGAAGAGTCATGGTGCAATCACAGCTCATCCAGGATGCAGTATAGTGGAACCATCACAGCTCACTGCAGCCTCCAACTCCTGGGCTCCAGCAATCATCCTGCCTCAGCCTCATGAGAAGCTGGGACTAAAGGCATGCACCACCATGCCTGGCTAATTTTTAATTTTTTTGTGGAGATGGGAGTCTCACTATGTTGCTCAGGCTGATCTGAACTCCTAGGCTCAAGTGATCCTCCTGCCTTGGCCTCCCAAAGTGCTGGGATTACAGGCATGAGCCACCATGCCAGGATGCCAGGCTTCCTCCTAACTCCTGCTGGTGACCATCGTCATCAGCCCTTTAGGGCTAGTGTGAACTGTTCACACTCTTTCTTTCAGACTTGTTTTTCCCTACTGCACTTTCTGCATGGCAGCCAGAATGGTCATTTAACAACAATCATGTTGCAACCCTGCTCAAAACACTTTACCATTTCCTTCCCCATAAAGTTCAAGTTTATTATCAAGGTTTGCAAGGCTTGGCTTTGTAGTCTGTGTCCTGCCTACCCATCTTTCTCAAATCTCGTGCTAACTCCCTTTTCTCCCCTCTTCCTCCAAATGCATTGTCCAGAAAGACACCTCCAGTACATACTCTTCTTCCTGCTGGTAAGGACCCTCCCTCCCTTCCTCCTGGCTGACTCTGTCCTTCTCCAGGAAGCTTCCCCATGTACTCAAGATAGAGCCCTCTTCTTAGTTATCTCTGTCATTGATGGACAAAATACCATCAGATCAGAGCTGGAGATTTATTTGTTTGGGAGCAAGTCCTGATTTCTAGCAGGCTGGCACTAACAGCTAAGCACTGAGAGCTGGGCCTCAAATTTTCTGGCTACTCATAAACACTCTCATGGAGCATCAGTGTCAGATCAGGTGATTCTAATAAAGTGAGAAAAAAACAAGTCCTCTCTGGCATCATGTTTGAGTCTTTCCATTCTTTCCATCTCCTGGATAATTAAGGTTTATTAAGAGACTGAGTCACAGAATTATTCCACTTGCTGACAACACCCAAGTCACAGCAAACTCATACTTCCTTGAATCCTATCCTAAACTGCCCGACACAAGCTCTAAGCTTGTGAAAAGCCCCATCCAACACCCTCTTACTGAGCCAGCCCATGGTTTCACAAGTGGGCAGTCTCCGTTGCTAAGCCAGCATCAATGAACATAAATTTGTTTGACTTCAGGTGAATTCCCAGTGGTCTTGGATTTATAGGCATCACCTCTGTAGATTGTCAAGAGGGACTTTTGTGAACAGCTGTTGATGAACTGAATTCACAAGGGGGAAGGGACATCTGTGGCAGCAGTGCTGGGCCTGGCTGTACTTCCTACCCCCAGACTTCAGGCATTAGCCTACTCTGTGCATTAGCACAAGTGTGTGTGTGTGTATGTAGAACCTACTTTAAGATTACACTATAAAACCAAGGTTAATTTCTTCATTCCAACTTTTAAAAGCTTGACTCTGGCCAAGTTTTCTCATCTTTGAAGACTTCAGCAAGGCACACTGTTTCCCAAAGCATGGGAAAGTAAACCTGTTACTTCTGCAGGTATATATATATATAGACAAAATTTACATAGGAAAAGTTTCAGGTTGCACTGATCTTTTACTATTTCAAAATTGTTATCAAAAATCCCCCACATATTTATCTGAAGGAGTTAAAGATCTCATTCGAATGGCTGTGGATCATAGTATGGATAGCAAATCGTCTTTTTAATGGAAACTCTGTGGTCAAGTTTCTGTTTATGGGATGTAGAGTGGACCCTAAGAATAACTTGAAGTTCGCCCCTCTTGGAAAAAAAACACCACCTAAGTT
Source organism: Piliocolobus tephrosceles (assembly GCF_002776525.5). Taxonomy (NCBI): domain Eukaryota; kingdom Metazoa; phylum Chordata; class Mammalia; order Primates; family Cercopithecidae; genus Piliocolobus; species Piliocolobus tephrosceles. The sequence continues at coordinate 64,388,224 of NC_045437.1, forward strand.
ATGTAAGAGAATGGATGAAACTAAACTATTGGCTTAATTTACTCAAGTCTGGTCAGTGTTTTCAAATGGCTTCTGATTTATAAACAAGCACAGCAAGCAAGACAGGAGGAACTTAGGGAGTTTTTTTTTTTAACCTCTGGTGTTTTAGCACTTGTTACCCAAAATTCCCCAGATGTGTGTTATGATACATTGCTTCAACTTCACCACATCTTTTCAAGGAAGAAGCAACAGAAAGGGAGTCCCAGGTGTTTTGGCAGAGGCAAGAGCACTGACTTGTAAAGGCCTGGAGAGGTCTGGTTGGGACCTGGAGTCGGGGCTTCCCTTGGACAGGTGGTTGCTGGGGCTGCCTGGGTAGAGGGAGCTGGGCTCTGCCATTCACCCGCCAAGAGGGGAGTTGCCAATTTCTTCACTTGCTTTGGATTTGTGAAGCAAAGCACGTTCCCTAGTGGCCTTCTCAGTTGTTGACACCTAATGGAAGAGACCAAACCTGAGAACTAGAGAAGTAGCAGATATACTTTCCCATGCTTCTGGGAAACAGTGTGCCTCGCTGAAGTCTCCAAAGATGAGAAAAGTTGACCACAGTTAACCTTTTAAAAGTTGAAATGAAGAAATGAACCTTGGTTTTATAGTGTAAACTTAAAGTCGGTTCTACATACACACATACACACACATGAACACACATACACACTCACACCCATGCACGTGTAAACAAACGAACTACAGCTAACCCTAAATCTAGTTTTACGCACATTATGATAGCTATTCCAGGAGACGAGGGCACAATATTTTCTGATTTGTTGAACAGACTGCACGGAGCTGTTCCATTAATTAAGCATCCCAGTGACTATCTTTATTTTCACTGCAAATTGTGCTGAAGTTCTTATTTGACAAATTCTTACTTCACATAACAGTATAACATAAATATGTTCAAATATTTGTGAGAAGCTTGTTTTTAAGCCTGTTCTTTTGTTCACGCAATCTGTGTCAATATGAATAGGGAAATAATACGTACTGGTTACTAACAACAGGTACTGATTAAGAAAACAGCAGCATATCCATGTGATAAACATTATTCTGCCTTTTGAATAGTAACTAGGAAAACCACTAGTCTGAACCATGAGAAATTACTATTTTTAAAGTTAAATAGTAGTAATTTTCTATGGATCAACTGAATATGTAATAATGAGAGGTGAAGCCAGCTGGACTTCCTGGGTTGAGTAGGGACTTGGAGAACTTTTCTGTCTAGCTAGAGAGATTGTAAATGTACCAATCAGTGCTCTGTGTTTAGCTAAAAGATTGTAAATGCACCAAACTGCACTCTGTAAAAATGCACCAATCAGTGCTCTGTGTCTAGCTAACGGTTTGTAAATGTAACAATCAGCACTCCATAAAAACGCACCAATCAGTGCTCTGTGTCTAGCTAAAGGTTTGTAAATGCACCAATCAGCACTCTGTTAAACTGACCAATCAGCACTCTGTAAAATGGACCAATCAACAGGATGTCAGCCAGGCCAAATAAGGGAATAAAAGCTGGCCACCCCAGCCGGCAGCAGTAACCCACTCAGGTCCCCTTCCATGCTGTGGAAGCTTTGTTCTTTCATTCTTCACAAAAAATCTTGCTGCTGCTCACTCTTTGGGTTCACACTACCTTTATGAGTTGTAACACTCACTGAGAAGGTCTGTGGCTTCACTGCTGAAGTCAGTGAGACCACTAACCCACCAGAAGGAAGAAACTCCAGACACATCTAAACATCTGAAGGAACAAACTCCAGACACACCACCTTTAAGAACTGTAACACTCACTGCGAGAGTCCGTGGCTTCATTCTTGAAGTCAGCAAGACCAAGAATTCACTGGAAGGAACCAATTCCAGACACATTTTGGCCACCACAAAGGGACCATCACCTATTGATGCTTAGTGAAGTAGTGAGTACCATTGGACCCCTTTCACTTGCTATTCTGTCTTATTTTTCCTTAGGATTTGGGGGCTAAATACTGGACACCTGTCAGCCAGTTAAAAGCGACTAGCATGTCCGCTCGACTAAAGACAGGGGGTCAGGCTTTCTGGGAGAGGGCTCTCTAACAACTCCGACTCTTCAGAGTTGGGAGCGTTGGTTTGCCTGGAACCAACTTCCACTTTTCCTGTACTTCTGGGCTGAGTGAAGGGTCGACAGAGAGGAAAGCCATTCAGTTCCGGGGTCCTGACAACAAGTTGGTTGACCCTGCAGCCATGAGTGGAACTCTCAAAGTCATGTCACCCTAGCGAGACCCACCCATCTATCCTATCTATCCTGACCTTGCCTCCTGGGTCCTAGTGCTTGTCAGACAAACTTCCTCTTGCCTCTTTTCTCTGACGCTAGTCCTGCTTCTAAAAACCACTTCCTGTCTCTGGTGCTTCTCTAGTTTCTCCTATAATAATGATTTCTAGTATAAACTTCAGGACTCTGTTACCTTCTTTGGGCACCCAGGTTCACCAATCAGAAAGACATAATTTTTGCCCAAAGTCCTGTTGGGGTGGGCGACTATCTGGAATTTTAGGATCCCTTCTCAGACTAGCAGGCCTAACAAAAGCTATTCCTGAAGCTAGAATATGGGGAGCTTCAGAAATGACATTCTTCCTATTCAAGTGAGGACAAAAGGGGTCACTCTTCCAACCCTGAAGATCCCTTCCCTCCCTCAGGGTATGGCCCTCCACTTCATTTTTGGGGCATAACATCTCTATAGGGCACGACTAAAGTCCCACTACTAACAGGAGAATGCTTAGGACTCTAACAGGTTTTCGAGAATGTGTCAGTAAGGGCCACTAAATCCGATTTTTCTCAGACCTCTTTGTGGTCTAGGAGGACAGACGAAGGTGCAGGTTTTCAAGAATGTGTTGGTAAAGGCCACTAAATCTGACATTCCTCAGTCCTCCTTTTGGTCTAGGAGGAAAACTGGTGTTTCTGCTGCTGCGTTGGTGAGCACAACTATTCTGATCAGCAGGGTCCAGAAACCGTTGCAGGTTCTTGGACAAGAGGTGTTTCTGCTGCTGCATCGGTGAGTGCAACTATTTCAATCAGCAAGGTCCAGGGACTATTGCGCGTTCTTGGGCAAGAGGTGTTTCTGCTGCTGCGTTGGTGAGCACAACTATTCTGATCAGCAGGGTCCAGGGATGGTTGTGGGTTCTTGGGCAGGGGGAGAAACAAATAAACCAAAACCGCGGGCGGTTTTGTCTTTCAGATGGGAAACACTCAGGCATCAACAGGCTCACCCTTGAAATGCATCCTAAGCCATTGGGACCAATTTGACCCACAAACCCTGAAAAAGAAGTGGCTCATTTTTTTCTGCACTACGGTTTGGCCCCAATATTCTCTCTCTGATGGGGAAAAATGGCCACCTGAGGGAAGTATAAATTACAATACTATCCTGCAGCTTGACCTTTTTTGTAAGAGGGAAGGCAGATGGAGTGAAATATCTTATGTCCAAGCTTTCTTTTCACTGAAGGAGAATACACAACTATGCAAAGCTCACAATTTACATCCCACAAGAGGACTTCTCAGCTTGCCCCCGTATCCTAGCCTCCCTGTAGCTCGCTTTCTTATTAATGATAAGCCTCCTCTAATCTCCCCCACCCAGAAGGAAATAAGCAAAGAAATATCCAAAGGACCACAAAAACCTCCGGGCTATGAGTTATGTCCCCTTCAAGCTGTAGGGGGAGGGGAATTTAGCCCAACCCTGATACATGTCCCTTTCTCCCTCTCTGACTTAAAGCAGATCAAGGCAGACCTGGGGAAGTTTTCAGATGATCCTGATAGGTACATAGATGTCCTACAGGGTCTAGGGTAAACCTTTGATTTCACTTTGAGAGATATGCTATTGTTAGATCAAACCCTGGCCTTTAATGAAAAGAATGCGGCTTTAGCTGCAACCCGAGAGTTTGGAGATACCTGGTGTCTTAGTCCAGTAAATGATAGAATGACAGCCAAAGAAAGGGACACATTTCCTACCAGTCAGCAAGCTGTCCCCAGTATGGATCCCCACTGGGACCTCAACTCAGATCATGGGGACTGGAGTCGCAAACATCTCTTGACCTGTGTTCTAGAAAGACTAAGGAGAATTAGGAAAAAGCCCATGAATTATTTAATGATGTCCACCATAACTCAGGGAAAGGAAGAAAATCCTTCTGCCTTCCTCAAGTGGCTACAGGATGCCTTAAGGAAATATACTCTCCTGTGACCCGACTCCCTTGAGGGTCAATTGATCCTAAAAGATCAGTTTATTACCCAATCAGCCACAGATATCAGGAGAAAGCTCCAAAAGTGAGCCCTGGGCCCTGAACAAAGTCTGGAGGCATTATTAAACCTGGCAATCTCGGCGTTCTATAATACAGACCAAGAGGAACAGGCTGAAAAGGAAAAGTGAGATCAGAGAAAGGCTACAGCCTTAGTCGTGGCCCTCAGATAAACAAATCTGGTGGTTTGGAGAGGACAGAAAATGGAGCAGATCAATCACCCAGTAGGGCTTGTTACCAGTGTGGTTTGCAAGGACATCTTAAAAAAGTTTGTCCACAAGAAACAAGCTGCCCCCTCACCCATGTCCACTATGCCGAGGAAATCACTAGAATGTGCACTGTCCCATAGGCAAAGGTTCTCTGGGCCCCCAACTAGATGATCCAACAACAGGACTGAGGGTGCCCGGGGCAAGCAACAGCTCATGTCATCATCCTCACTGAGCCCAGGGTACATTTAATCATTGAAGGCCAGGAAATTGACTTCCTCCCGGACACTGTCGCATCCTGCTCAGTGTTAATCTCCTGTCCCAAACAACTGTCCTCAAGGTCCGTTACCATCTGAGGAATCCTGGGACAGTCTGTAACCAGGTATTTCTCCCACCTCTTCAGTTGTAATTGGGAGACTTTTCTCTTTTCACATGCCTTTCTTGTTATGCCCAAAAGTCCCACACCCTTATTAGGGAGGGATATATTAGCCAAACCTGGAGTTATTATCTACATGAATATGGGGAACAAGTTACCCATTTGTTGTCCCCTCCTTGAGAAGGGAGTCAACCCTGAAGTCTGGGCATTGGAAGCAACAAAGTCAAGCTCCAGCCTTAAGCCTCCCCACACGACAACACTTCTCTTTATATATCACAGGGAGAGCAGGAATAGCTCTTGGAGTCCTTACTCAGAATCATGGGACAACCCCATAACAGTGGCATACCTAAGTAAGGAAATTGATGCAGTAACAAAAGGCTGGCTTTACTGTTTATGGGTAGTTGCGGCAGTGGCCATCTTAGTGTCAGAGGCTATCAAAATAATACAAGGAAAGGATCTCACTGGCTGTACTACTCATGATGTAAATGGCTTACTAGGTGCCAAAGGAAGTTTATGGCTATTAGACACCTGCCTGCTTAGATACCAGGCGCTACTCCTTGAGGGACTGGTGCTTCAAATACGCGCACATGTGTGGCCCTCAACCCTGCCACTTTTCTCCCAGAGGATAGGGAACAAATCGAGCATGACTGCCAACAAATCAGAGTCCAGACTTATGCCATCCAAGAGGATCTCTTAGAAGTCCCCTTAGTTAATCCTGACCTTAACCTATATACCAATGAAAGTTTGTGGAGAATGGGATACGAAGGCCAGGTTATGCCGTAGGTAGTAACAATACTTGAAAGTAAGCTTCTTCCCCCGGGGATCAGCACCCAGTTAGCAGAACTAGTGGCACTTACCCAAGCCTTAGAACTGGGAAAGGGAAGAAGAATAAATGTACAAACAGATAGCAAGTATGCTTATCGAATCCTACATGCCATGGCAATATGGAAAGAAAGGGAGTTCCTAACCTCTGGGGGAACCCCCATTAAATACCACAAGGAAATCATGGAGTTATTGCACGCAGTGCAAAAGCCCAAGGAGGTGGCAGTCTTACACTGCTGAAGCCATCAAAAAGGGGAAGGAGAGGGGAGAACAGCAGCATAAGCAGCTGGCAGAGGCAGGGAAAGACCCGCAGAACAAAAGAGAGAGGAAGAGACAGAGACAAAGAAGGAGTCAAAGAGAGAGACAGAGAGAGGAAGAGACAGAGAGACAGAAAGTCAAAGAAGGAAAGAGAGGAAGAGACAAAGAGGGAGAGAGACAGAAAGAGAAAGAGACAGACAAAGAAGAAGTCAGAGATAGAAGTAGTAAAGAAAAAATACTGTACACTATTCCTTTAAAAGCCAGGGTAAATTTAAAACCTATAATTGATAATTGAAGGTATTCTCTGTAACACTATAACACTCCAATACCATCTTGTTGTCAGTGTAAACAAGGGCATAGCCTGAAAGCACTGGGGCCACGGACAACCCATAGCCTTCATATAAAAAATCCTTAACCTAGCAGGTTTCCTAACAGGGGATCTAAATCTTAATTAATTACTGTACAAAGGTCCAACCAGATCTAGGAGGAACTCCCTTCAGGACAGGACAGATAGATGGTTCCTCCCAGGCGATTAAGGGAAAAAGACACGATGAGTATTCAGTAAGTGATTAGGAAACTCTTGTAGAAGCAGAGTTAGGAAAATTGCCTAATAATTGGTCTGCTCAAACGTGCTAGCTGTTTGCACTCAGCCAAATCTTAAAGTACCTGCAGAATCAGGAAGGAGTCATCTATACCAATTCTAAGGACTGAACGAGGTTTTTTTTATTAATAGAAAATAAAAATTAAAATCCCAAACTTACAAGGTTTTCTACAAAAGTAAATTTCACTCATGTCTATGTGAAGAGACCACCAAACAGGCTTTGTGTGAGCAACAAGGTTGTTTATTTCACCTGGTGCAGGCAGGCTGAGTCCGAAAAGAGAGTCAGCAAAGGGAGATGGGGTGGGGCCATTTTATAGGATTTGGGTAGGTAAAGGAGAATTAGTCAAAGGGGGTTGTTCTTTGGCAGGCAGGGGTGGGGGCTACAAGGTGCTCAGTTGGGGAACTTTTGAGCCAGGATGAGCCAGGAAAAGGAATTTGACAAGGTAATGTCATGAGTTAAGGCAGGAACAGGCCATTTTCACTTCTTTTGTGATTCTTCAGTTACTTCAGGCCATCTGGATGTATATGTGCAGGGCACAGGGGATATGATGGCTCAGCTTGCCCTCAGAGGCCTGAGAGTAAAGTTTGCTAAAAGTTAACAGTGTTATGTGTATTATCCTCCTACCACACACTCTCAAAGGATTTCTCAGTTTGCAAGAAATAATGAAATCTACCCTTATCCTACAATCCCAAATAGACTCTTTGACATAGTGAGTCTCCAAAACTGCCAAGTCCTAGACCTCCTCACTGCTGAGAAAGGAGGACTCTGCACCTTCTTAGGGGAAGAGTATTGTTTTTACACTAACCAGTCAAGGATAGTCCAAGATGCTGCATGGCATTTACAGGAAAAGGCTTCTGAAATCAGACAATGCCTTTCAAACTCTTATACCAACCTCTGGAGTTGGGTGACATGGCTTTTCCCCTTTCTAGGTCCTGTGACAGCCATCTTGCTATTACTTTCCTTTGGGCCCTGTATTTTTAACCTCCTTGTCAAATTTGTTTTCTCTAGGATCAAGACCATCAAGCTATAGATGGTCTTACAAATGGAACCCCAAATGAGCTCAACTAACAACTTCTACCAAGGACCCCTGGACCAACCTGCCAGCCCTTTCACTGGCCTAAAGAGTTCCCCTCTGGAGAACACTACAACTGCAGGACCCCTTCTTTGCCCCTATCCAGCAGGAAGTAGCTAGAGCAGTCATTGCCCAATTCCCAACAGCAGTTGGGGTGTCCTGTTTAGAGGGGGGATTGAGAGGTGAAGCCAGCTGGACTTCCTGGGTTAAGTGGGGACTTATAGAACTTTTCTGTCTAGCTAGAGGATTGTAAATGCACCAATCAGTGCTTGTGTTTAGCTAAAGGTTTGTAAATGCACCAATCTACACTCTGTAAAAATGTACCAATCAGCACTCTGTGTCTAGCTAAAGGTTTGTAAATGCACCGATCAGCACTCTGTAAAAATGCACCATTCAGTGCTCTGTGTCTAGCTAAAGGTTTGTAAATGCCCCAATCAGCACTCTGTAAAACGGACCAATCAGCACTCTGTAAAATGGACCAATCAGCAGCATGTGGGTGGGACCAAACAAGGGAATAAAAGCTGGCCACCCAAGCCAGCAGTAGCAACCCGCTGGGGTCCCATTACATACTGTGGAAGCTTTGTTCTTTTGCCCTTCACAATAAATCTTGCTGCTGCTCACTCTTTGGGTCTGCACTACCTTGATGAGCTGTAACACCCACTGTGAAGGTCTGCGGCTTCACTCCTGAGGTGGGTGAGACCACAAACCCACCAGGAGGAACAAACAACTCCGGTCGTGCCACCTTTAAGAGTTGTAACACTCACTGCAAAGGTCTGCAGCTTCACGCCTGAAGTCAGCGAGACCCCGAACCCAACAGAAGGAAGAAACTCTGGACACATCTAAACATCTGAAGGAACAAACTCTGGACACACATCTTTAAGAACTGTAACACTCACCCTGAGGGTCCGCTGAAGGGGTGGCCTGCCCCTCCACACCTGTGGGTGCTTCTCGCTAGGTGGAAACGAGAGACTTGAGAAAAGAAATAAAGAAAAAGTATAGAGAAAGAAAAGCGGGGCCCCAGGGGACCAGTGCTGTGCTTTCAGAGGACCCACACTGGCACTGGCCTCTGAGTTCCCTCGGTATTTATTGCCAAAAAGATAAGGGAGTAAATAAGCAGTAAGGCATACAGATACACGGAGCTGTTGCATTTTCCCAGGATCGGGCAGGAGACAGATGTTTTTCTTTTACTGAGATTTAAAGGAATGGTACTGACCTTCAACCACAAGCAGGCTTTAAACATTTGCCTAACAAAGCACATTCCTTACAGCCCAAAATCCTTTCAACTTTAATTAGCACAGCAATGTTTCTAGCAAGGACAAGATTGGGGGTAGAGTCACAGATTAACAGCATCTCAAATATAGAGCCGAATGGAGTCTCTTAAACCTACTTCTATCTATAATAACACAGTAACAGGCTAACCTATTTTTTCCCTACAGTCCGCAGCTTCATTCTTGAAGTTAGTGAGACCAAGAACCTACCAGAAGGAACAAATTCCGGACACAATAACATGTAACAATACTGCTAATAAAGTAATATGTAAACCAGTGGTAATCACAGAGGATGCTCAAATGATTGATTTTGTAAAATATGCTGATGAAAGAAGTCTGGAACAAAATGTACCAAAATACTAACAGTGATTGTGAGGGGTTGATGATATTGTGAGTGTTTTTTGTTTTTAACCTTTCCTGTTCTTAAAAATGTTAACAATGTTGCTATTTATAGTGAAAAAGATTTTTAAATTATATGAGAAAATGATCACGCATTCTAATCTTATTCTATAGGGTCTGGCCTTTGCTTATAAAGTAAATATCATAATAGAACATAGCATGCAATGTGCTTTTTTTGCTTTCTTTTCCATGCCTACCTAATTTTGGTTTTGGACTTGATAGCCATTTTTACCTCCCTGAAATAACCTTGAGAATGAGAGGAGCTGAGAATGACTTACAGGTCACAGTGAGCAGCCATTAACACCCAGTTTTCTTTCATCAAAGGCCCTTGCACAGATTTCCAGCCCTTTGGTCAGAGCTCTGCAGCATCTTGCATGAGGTAGCACTTCATTTCCTCTATGAGATTCTGGAAAAACTAAAAGAGTGGTACAGAGTAAAACCCTATCTTGCCTAGTCGTGCTTTACACTGAAAAAGTTTGGCTATAATGAAAAGAGTCAGCATGAGTTCACAGGCATACACTCTGTGCAAGGGAGAGTAGCTCGAAGCAGTCCAGATGGTGCAGGGTTTGGTGCCTTGTTCTGCAGCATTCTCATCTACAATTAAGTTCCCCGAAACACTGCTTGATAGTGTTTTCTTGTGATGAGTTTAGTAGTCAGTTTTTGGGTAAGTTTTGTTTTAAGCACACATTACTATTATGTTAGACTTTTGAATGATTTTTGTTTTGACCACATGTCTAAATGAATTTCTCCTCTCTTTGAAATTGTTAGGGTAAACAATGATAAATTTGTAGGAATGCTCTTTTTATTGAGCAATGGTTCTTAAACTTTAGTGTCATAATAATAACCCAGAGTGCTTACTTAAAATGTGGATTCCCTAGACCCCTCTCCAAAGGGTCTGGTTCAGAACCCGGAGACCTGCATTTCAAATAAGCACCCCAGGTGATTCTGATACAGGTGGTCCCCAGAACATCTGTGGGATTTGTAAGACTGTGACCAAGTCTAGGAAAGCAGTGATTTGTCCTATTTTTGCCCCTTTGTGCAGGCATTACAAACAAGGAGTAAGCTATTTGGTAAGAGGTATGACTAGGTAGCCACGAGGATAAAAGTGATGAAAGGTTTGAGGGCTGCAGTGAAATGAGGTGGATTAGGGCTGCAGCATTCTTGGTTGGACACATATGACTTGGCTCTTGTTCTCCAAATATAACTCTTTTTATCCTCAGTTTGCATGGGTACTAATTCTCCACCTTCTGATTCAGAGGACAGGACATTGAGAGTCTGTTTGGACTGTCATAGATGAAAAAATTCCCTATTAGTAAAACACGTATTGTGTAAGTAAAGGCACCTTTGCATCTTAACACCTGAAAAAGAGAAAGAATCCTTTGGGACAATCGGTCTATAAGGAAACCAACACATTGTCTTGATTTTATGAAGTCAGTGTTAGTCTAGCTCCCTGAGCTATCTGGATCTGCACTGAATACAATCGTCCACCTTATAAATACTACAGTTGTAGGTATTTAATGGCTTTTACTTATTTCTATCTTGTTTCCTTTTTTGTTATTACACAGAAAGTGTGGCAAAGTAGATGAGCTTTAAAAAGGGTTGAGACTTGGCAATTTGGGCTCTTTTTGGTTCCATATGAACTTTAAAGTAGTTTTTTCCAATTCCATGAAGAAAGTCATTGGTAGCTTAATGGAGATGGTATTAAATCTGTAAATAATCTTGGGTAGTATGGCCATTTTCACAATATTGATTCTTCTTATCCATGAACATGGAATGTTCTTCCATTTGTTTGTGTCCTCTTTTATTTCATTGAGCAGTGGTTTGTCATTCTCCTTGAAGAGGTCCTTCACATCCCTTGTAAGTTGGATTCCTAGGTATTTTATTCTCTTTGAAGAATTTTGAATGGAAGTTCACTCATGATTTGGCTCTCTGTTTGTCTGTTATTGGTGTATAAGAACTTGTGATCTTTGCACATTGATTTTGTATCCTGAGACTTTGCTGAAGTTGCTTATCAGCTTAAGGAGATTTTGGGCTGAGATGATGGGGTTTTCTAAATATACAATCATGTCATCTGCAAACAGGGACAATTTGACTTCCTCTTTTCCTAATTGAACACCCTTTATTTCTTTCTCCTGTCTGATTGCCTTGGCCAGAACTTCCAACACTATGTTGAATAGGAGTGGTGAGAGAGGGCATCCCTGTCTTGTGCCAGTTTTCAAAGGGAATGCTTCCAGTTTTTGCCCATTCAGTATGATATTGGCAGTGGGTTTGTCATAAATAGCTCTTATTGTTTTGAGATACGTTCCATCAATACCAAATTTATTGAGAGTTTTTAGCATGAAGGGCTGTTGAATTTTGTCAAAGGCCTTTTCTGCATCTATCGAGATAATCATGTGGTTTTTGTCATTGGTTCTGTTTATATGCTGGATTACATTTATTGATTTGCATATGTTGAACCAACCTTGCATCCCAGGGATGAAGCCCACTTGATCATGGTGGATAAGCTTTTTGATGTGCTGCTGGATTCGGTTTGCCAGTATTTTATTGAGGATTTTTGCATCGATGTTCATCAGGGATATTGGTCTAAAATTCTCTGTTTTGGTTGTGTCTCTGCCAGGCTTTGGTATCAGGAAGATGTTGGCCTCATAAAATGAGTTAGGGAGGATTCCCTCTTTTTCTATTGATTGGAATAGTTTCAGAAGGAATGGTACCAGCTCCTCCTTGTACTTCTGATAGAATTCGGCTGTGAATTCTTCTGGTTCTGGACTTTCTTTGGTTGGTAGGCTATTAATTAATACCTCGATTTCAGAGCCTGTTATTGGTGTATTCAGAGATTCAACTTCTTCCTGGTTTAGTCTTGGGAGAGTGTATGTGTCCAGGAATTTATCCATTTCTTCTAGGTTTTCTAGTTTATTTGTGTAGAGGTGTTTATAGTGTTCTCTGATGGTAGTTTGTATTTCTGTGAGGTCGGTGGTGATATCCCCTTTATCATTTTTTATTGCATCTATTTGATTCTTCTCTTTTTTCTTCTTTATTAGTCTTGCTAGTGGTCTATCAATTTTGTTGATCTTTTCAAAAAACCAGCTTCTGGATTCATTGATGTTTTGAAGGGTTTTTTGTGTCTCTCCTTCAGTTCTGCTCTGATCTTAGTTATTTCTTGCCTTCTGCTAGCTTTTGAATGTGTTTGCTCTTGCTTCTCTAGTTCTTTTAATTGTGATGTTAGGGTGTCCATTTTAGATCTTTCCTGCTTTCTCTTGTGGGCATTGAATGCTATAAATTTCCCTCTACACACTGCTTTAAATGTGTCCCAGAGATTCTGGTATGTTGTGTCTTTGTTCTCATTGGTTTCAAAGAACATCTTTATTTCTGCTTTCATTTCGTTATGTACCCAGTAGTCATTCAGGAGCAGGTTGTTCAGTTTCCATGTAGTTGAGTGGTTTTGATTGAGTTTCTCAATCCTGAGTTTTAGTTTGATTGCACTGTGGTCTGAGAGACAGTTTGCTATAATTTCCATTCTTTTACATTTGCTGAGGGGTGCCTTACTTCCAATTATGTGGTCAGTTTTGAAATAAGTACCATGTAGTGCTGAGAAGAATGTCTATTCTGTTGATTTGGGGTGGAGAGTTCTGTAGATGTCTATTAGGTCTGCTTGGTGCAGAACTGAGTTCAATTCCTGGATATCCTTGTTAACTTTCTGTCTCGTTAATCTGTCTAATGTTGACAGTGGGGTGTCAAAGTCTCCCATTATTATTGTGTGGGGGTCTAAGTCTCTTTGTAAGTCTCTAAGGACTTGCTTTATGAATCTGGGTGCTCCTGTATTGGGTAAATATATATTTAGGATAGTTAGCTCTTCTTGATGAATTAATCCCTTTACCATTATGTAATGGCCTTGTCTCTTTTGATCTCTGTTGGTTTAAAGTCTGTTTTATCAGAGACTAGGATTGCAACCTGCCATTTTTTGTTTTCCATTTGCTTGGTAGATCTTCCTCCATCCCTTTGTTTTGAGGCTATATGTGTCTCTGTGCGTGAGATGGGTCTCCTGAATATAGTAAATTTATAGGTCTTGACTCTTTATCCAATTTGCCAGTCTGTGTCTTTTAATTGGAGCATTTAGCCCATTTACATTTAAGGTTAATATTGTTATGTGTGAACTAGATCCTGTCATTATGATGTTAGCTGATTATTTTGCTCGTTAGTTGATGTAGTTTCTTCCTAGCATTGATGGTCTTTACATTTTGGCTTGTTTTTGCAGTGACTGGTACCTTTTGTTTAAAGCTGGAGGCATCACGCCACCTGACTTCAAACTTTACTACAAGGCTATAATAACCAAAACAGCATGGTACTGGTACCAAAACAGAGATATAGACCAATGGAACAAAACAGAGCCCTCAGAAATAATACCACACATCTATAACCATCTGATCTTTGACAAACCTGACAAAAACAAGAAATGGGGAAAGAATTCCCTATTTAATAAATGGTGCTGGGATAACTGGCTAGCCATAAGTAGAAAGCTGAAACTGGATCCCTTCCTTACACCTTATACAAAAATTAATTCAAGATGGATTAGAGACTTAAATGTTAGACCTAAAACCATAAAAATGCTAGAAGAAAACCTAGGCAATATCATTCAGGACATAGGCATGGGCAAGGACTTCATGTCTAAAACACCAAAAGCAATGGCAACAAAAGCCAAAATAGAAAAATGGGATCTAATTAAACTAAAGAGCTTCTGCACAGCAAAAGAAACTACCATCAGAGTGAACAGGCAACCTACAGAATGGGAGAGAATTTTTGCAATCTACTCATCTGACAAAGGGCTAATATCCAGAATCTACAAAGAACTTAAACAAATTTACAAGAAAAAAACAAACACCCCCATCAAAAAGTGGGCAAAGGATATGAACAGACACTTCTCAAAAGAAGACATTTATGCAGCCAACAGACACATGAAAAAATGCTCATCATCACTAGCTAACAGAGAAATGCAAATCAAAACCACAATGAGATACCATCTCACACCAGTTAGAATGGCAATCATTAAAAAGTCAGGAAATAACAGGTGCTGGAGAGGATGTGGAGAAATAGGAACGCTTTTAAACTGTTGGTGGGACTGTAAACTAGTTCAACCATTGTGGAAGACGGTGTGGTAATTCCTTAAGGATCTAGAACTAGAAATACCATTTGATGCAGCCATCCCATTATTGGGTAAATACCCAAAGGATTATAAATCATGCTGCTCTAAAGACACATGCACATGTATGTTTATTGTGGCACTATTCATAATATCAAAGACTTGTAACCAACCCAAATGTCCATCAATCACAGACTGGATTAAGAAAATGTGGCACATATACACCATGGAATACTATGCAACCATAAAAAAGGATGAGTTCATGTCCTTTGCAGGGACACGGATGCAGCTGGAAACCATCATTCTCAGCAATCTATCGCAAGAACATAAAACCAAACACCTCATGTTCTCACTCATAGGTGGGAATTGAACAATGAGAACACCTGGACACAGGAAGGGGAACATCACACACTGGGACCTGTTGTCTGGTGGGGGGCGGGGAGAGTAATAGCATTAGGAGATATACCTAATATAGATGACAAGTTAATGAGTGCAGCACACCAACATGGCACATGTATACATATGTAACAAACCTGCACATTGTGCACTTGTACCCTAGAACATAAAGTATAATTAAAAAAAAGATGAGACTATAAAGTATATGTTGTAGCTAAAAAACAAATGTTGATGACTGTCTCCAACATGGAAGGAGAATGAGCAAATTCATTAACTGCACTTCTGCTTACACTTCTAATTCCAGGCTGAAATTACTATAGAATCTCTTTTCTAAAAAACTCATATATTCATTCAATTTTTTTTTCCATGCAATTATCCCACAACTAGTTTTGAATAATTACTGTTATAATGGATGCACAGATGAATCAAACATTGTTCTTGCTGTTGAAGAGCTTCAGTAGTAGAAAGATAGAACAAAGCTATGGAGAGATGCACAAATGATGACAATGGCCAACAGTGTGCTAAGCGCCTTGAGAGGGTATAAATAAGGAACTGTAGGAATTCAGAGACACGAGAAAATGCTGATGGCAGGGAGGTCATGAAGTCTCATGAAGAAGGCATTTCTTTTTTTTTCCTGAAAATGATTGAAGGGTGTGTAAAATTTCAACAGGTGGGGCTAGAGGAGATTTCAAGTTTAGGGATAAGTAAAAGCAACATGGTCAAGGGTTATGAGAATGAAACGTATCACCCACAGAGGAATATTAAATTGAGCTTAATGATTCATTATGTTTAAAGCTTTCAAAGTGCAGACTTCACATTTATCTTACAGCCAGTTCATAATGTTTAACTGTTAGCAAAGTGATTTTTTTAAGCTCCAACTTGACTTGCTGTCATTCTTTAATTGTTCAGGTTAAGTTTATTCTAGCTTCTACAATTTTCCATAATCTCTCTGGATAATAGTATCTTGAATTTAAACAGTACTTCTCTTCCCTATGAGTTCAAAGCACCTTTAACATAATATATATCACCTTCTTATCCTTTGGGAATTAGGGAATGTCAGGAAATTTCTTAAAGCTGAAGAAAGAAAAAGATTAGAGACCCACCATCACAGGGCATAGTGGGAAGGGACTCCTCCTAACTCCTTGCCATTCACTTCCTACTTTAGACTGGATTGTCTCAGTCTCAATTGGACACTATGTAATGGGCCTTAAAAATCTTATAATATTTGTATTTTTAGTAGAGACGAGCATGGTTGTGTGTACCTGTAATCCCAGCTACTCGGGAGGCTGACGCGGGAGAATTGCTCAAACCTGTGAGGAGGAGGTTGCAGTGAGCCGAGAGCGTGCCACTACACTCCACCCTGGGCGACAGAGTGAGACTCCGTCACAAACAAACAAACAAACAAACAAACAACAACAACAACAAAAAACTCACAATATTTCAGGGCAAGAGTACTATGTGGGATGATAGTTTAGTAAGCTATATTAAAATCAAAGGAAAAAAAATCAACAACTACAGGAACAACACTAATAAAAGCATCTATGACTTACCAGGCACCTGTTAGTGTCAGACACTGGCTCTAATAATTATTACAATGCAAGGTAGTGTCATTATTTCCATGTAGAGGTAAGGAAGATGAAGTTTACAGCAGGCAATTAACTTGTCCAAGTTCACACAGCTAATAAATGGCAAAGTGGTGTTCTAACCAGTTTCATATCAGGCGAAACCCCTACTGTTTCCATTATGAAGCACTGACTCCTAAAGTAGTAACTCTTTACCTTTATTTTTTTTTTTTAAATTACAGAGCCATTTGAGAATCTGATGAAGTATAGATATACATGTGCATGTAAATATTTACATACAGTTTTGGGAGATTCACAGGCTTCCTGATGCCCACCCATGGCTGTGAATTAGCTCGTGGATCTCATGTGAAGAACCCTGGCTCTGAAGGTATCATTGAATTATATCATAGTGTGTGGTTAAGAAGATGAGCTCTGGGCTCAAATCCCAATCCTGCTACTTACTGGATGATAAACCTTATTGCATTTAGTTAACCTCTCTGTGTCTTGGTTTCCTCACATGTGAAATGGGGCTGATAACAACGATACTTAAGAAGATTAAACGATTAATATATACGAAGTACTGAGAATACTTCTATTTTAAAGTTTTATTAAGTGTTGACAAATATATATAGGTATACAGTTAATATAGTTAATTAGATTACTTTACATTGATATTATTTTCTTTATCATATTTACTACTGGAAATAGTCAAAAACAAATTTTGAAACCAAAAGTTTTTTTTTTTTTTTTATAGACAGAATCTCTGTCACCCAGGCTGGAGTGCAGTGGTGTGATCTCAGCACACTCGCAACCTCTGCCTCCTGGGTTCAAGCGATTGTCCTGCCTCAGCCTCCCAAGCAGTTGGGATTACAGGTGTGTGCTACCATGCCTGGCTAACTTTTGTATTTTTAGTAGAGATGAGGTTTCACCGTGTTGGTCATGCTGGCCTTGAACTCCTGGCCTCAAGTGATCCACCATCCTTGGCCTCCTGAAGTACTGGGTTTACAGGTGTGAGCCATCACACCCAGCCACAAAACCAAAAGTTGAAAGATTTATAGAGGACTGTGATCATTCAGTTGGATTTGTATAACTGGAAGGTCTAGTTAGTGAGTAATTTATACATCCCTGATTTAATGGCTTTGTCAGTTTTTCAGTTAAAGGTTTTGTTCTGTAGATCTGACATGAATATATGAAAGCCGCTAGATATAGTTGATGCTTTCATATTTTTACTGTAGACACATAGGGCATATTTTCTTCTTAAAAAGCCAATGTTCCTTTTAGAAAGACAAATGGTAACATTAAAAATGATTGGAAATTAAGTTATGATTACTTTTTCCTTTTACATGATGTGAAACATTATTTAAGCCAATATAAAATTCTACTTTCTCATGAGCAATACTGAAGAGCTTATGAAAACATATCTTATCTCCAGCAATTAGAAGAAGCATGGTAGTAGGGAAAGAGAAGGGAAAAAGGATTTTCCTGGCTTCTGTGATCCACATATGGAGACCTTTCAGTGTCAGGTATGACACTAGTAATGTATAATTAAACACAAAGGATGTGGGATTTTTCTTTCTCTTCTATGCTGCTGAAGATTTGGGTGTTTTATTACTGGAAAATATAACTCTATTTTGTCTATGGTGTGGTTACTTGTTTCACAAGTGAGATCATTTCCTTAGGGGTTAGAGGTCTGCTACATAAATGTAAATGTGAGGTTGTGAGACTGATAATCTAAAACATTAAAAAAATTTCTCTTCCTTGACAGCTTTTTACTTTCAAGTAGGAGTTTATTTAAAAGCTGAGAATTCAAGTCTGTATCAATTTGTTTTGAAATATCATCTTCAAATCTATTATAGTGGAGAAAAGATAGACATTTGATGCATTCTTTATTGAGAGTGGTAACTATTGAGGAAAAACTGAAATTAGATTCTTAACTCACAACATTCAACCATAAAAGCACTAAATGAAGATATGGATGAATATTTATACAAATGTAAAAATGAGAAAGGTACTTCTAAATGTGATATTAAAAGCAGAAATTATAAAGGAAAAGATTGATAGATTTGATTATAAAAAGTCAAAACTTCTGTATCTTAAAAATCAAACATTAAAATCAAATTGCAGCCATTTTCAATATGTGTGATGTAAATGGATAATTTTACAAAGCAGTAAGAAAAGATGAACACCTGAAAAGAAGATGAGTGGAGGATTTGAAATAATTTATAAAAGAAGAAATTAAAATGGCTGCTATGTGCCTGTTCTACAGAAGAATGCTTAAACATGTAGCACAAGCTTATCAGTAATGAAAATGCAACTTAAAACACTTAGGTACTATTTTTGCCTGTCAAATTGTTAAGAAAAAAACAAAACAAAACAAAAATGGATACTTTCTGTTGTTGGAAATTCTATGTGCTGATGGTATTTCAGACTGCTATTGTGTTTCTGGAAGGAAATACATATAAAGGGCTATTAAATTTTAGAGAGTCTTTGACCCAACAAGTTATATCTATGAACTAAGAAAAATTGTGGACATGCGAAAGAATTAAGCTATAAGAAGTTTCATTGTATTATTGTTCATAATGAGAAAAAAGTTGAAAATAATCAAAATGCCCCCAAACAAGGAATTGGTTAAGAGTATTAGTTTCCTATGGCTGCCGTTGTTAATCACCACAAACTTAGTGGCTTAAAACAACACAAATTTATTATTTTACAGTTCAGTAGTTCAGGACTCTGACATGGGTGTCACTGGGCTAAAATGAAGGTCTTGGCAAGGCTGTGTTCCTTCCTAGGGGCTCTGGGGAGAATCCATTTCCTTGCCCTTTCCAGCTCCCAGAGATTGCACACATTCCTTGGCTTGGAAACAATGCAGTGAATGCATCTGCAGGAGGAGTTTTCTTTTTGAAAGGCTCTGCCCTTGCCACCCCTATTGACTCAGACTGACAACTGGAGTCAAATTTCAGCATACCCTGAGTGGAGAATTACGGTTTTTGCTCTGGGAGAAAGTAGCTGATATGCCAAAGGAATCACAGAAACTGGCGGGTTTGTACCAGCCCAAACTGAGAGAACACATGTACAATTGTGTCGTGAGGGTGCTAGCCTTGGGGACCAAGGTGCTCCAACCTCCCTCAGCCACTCATTCCTGTGGTCATACCCCAGACCTTGATAGCTCCAGCATTTGCACCCCCTCCCTCATCTCACTTTCATGGATCCTTCTATATTACTGTTCCTATTTCCAGTTCACTCTCTTTAGTAGCCTCAACTACTGATCCTTTGATCCCACCAGGACACCCAAACCATTGCTCATACCTCCCTTTCACTCTTTCTCACTCTCTCCTCTATTTACACAACTTAAAACTCCACTGTCCAATGTATGGACAGAGAAACTCATAAAGTGGGTATTATTCAGACTTTCTTTGCCATTCTCGTGCTGACACAATGAGCCCATGACCAAAGTGGCCATGTAGTAGGGCTGGAGGCCTTGAGAGAGGGATTGATCTATTGAAATGGTATTTACACAACCTGGCCTCAGACCAAGGTGCCTGGTGGTAGGGTCTCCTTGTCACCAAAGCAATCCAGCTACCACCACTGCTGAGTGCCCCCTTGCCAGCAGCAGAGACTCATGCTCAGCTCTTAGTATGGCACCATTTCAATTACACCCTGACAGGGGCAACAATTAATTTTTTCTAAAATTAAAATTTTTATATCTATATATATTTTAGAGATGGGGTCTTGCTCTGTAGCTCAGGCTGAGCTCCAGTGGTGTGATGATAGCTCACTGCATCCTCCAGCTCCTGGGCTCCAGCCATCCTCCCACCTCAGCCTCCCGAGTAGCTGGTACTACAGGCACGTGTCACTGTGCTCAGCTAATTTTTTAAAAATTTATTTTTTGTAGAGACGGAGTCTTGCTATGTTGCCCTGTCTGGTCTCTAACTCCTGGCTGCAAGTGATCCTCCTGCCTCGGCCTCCCAAAGGGCTAGGATTACAGGCATGAGCCACCACACTAGGCCTCATTTCTTATAACTGATTTCTACTCCAGATGTGGGTTTACCTTCCTTGCTAGCAGTGCATCTAGGAACACATTGATTGATCCATTGATATGATGTTTACACAACATAGCTTCAGACCAAGGGATATATTTTATCCCAGAGGAAGTGAAACCAGGGGCAATGACCATTGGGTCCATTATCCGAAAACAGCCAACCTAATGGAAGGGCAGAGTAGCCTAACAGAGGCTTAGGAAAGGTGGCAGTTGAGAAAAAACTTCTGGTAGTTTGAGATGTTGAAGCAATGGCCAATATTATGGGACTGTGTCTCCCGAAACCAGAATATGAGAATCTACAGGGGTGAAGGAGCAGGAATGGTCCCTCTTACAAAGATTCCCTGTGACTCTTTTGTACAATATGTCCTTTTCATCTCTGTAATGTTAGGTTCTGATGGCTACAGAGGCCTTGGTTCAGGATCAGGGAGGGTGGGGAACTGCTTCTTCCCAGGAGAAAGGAGAAAGTAAGACAGTAAGAGCTCCATCCAACTGGAAGATGGGAATAATATGGCCAATTTAGATTCCTCAGGTCAGTGGACCAGAAAGCAAAGAACAGACTTATTATACTGGGATGGGGTGATTATAACTGACCCTATTTACCAAAAGGAAAGCAGAGGATAGCTGGGGTGTTGTTATACAATGTGAACAGGGAGGGGTATATATGGAACCCACAGGATTCACTGGGTATCGCCTGGACTTTCTGTGCCCAAGGACAATGGTAAATGAGCAGTTGCAGCAATCATGACCTGATAAAGGCAAGGCAGTGAGAGACTTTGGCTTCTTGGGGATGAAAGTATGGGTGACTGTACCAGGAGAGAAACCAAGAGCAGTCAAATTCCTGGCCAAAGTTGAGAAAATTCTGGAATGAGTGGCAGAGAAGGGAGATGACATATTTCAATGTGGGAATAACTGTGGCAGAAGAGACTGTAGCTTTTTTTCATTCACTCTCTTGCCTTAAGGTTTTTAAGAAATTGTGCCTGGCCACCAACTTGGAGGTGATGCTGACTCCACCCCCAACCTAACCTCTGTGGGGAATATGTGAGGACAGGGCTATTCTCATGAAAATGGAGATGTCATATTTTACTACAGAGGCCAGTTGCAATGGGAGAGCACTAATGAATCTGTGTCCCACATCTTTAAGTATACCTCAGATGATCTCTGCCTCATTTGTTCTTAGGCCACTTAATCCTTGAGCTGCATGGGCTACAACCAACTTCACATAGACATCACTCAATGTCGCCTTAGCTTATGCCCTCACAACCTATCTCTCATATTCCACCTCTTCTCTTCCTCATGGCCACTGGAGTGTCAGATGCCAAAGGTCTTCCTAGTGCCCACACATAATTCAGAAGTGGAGATGGGACAGGGTAAAAGCTGACCAATGAGAGACAGAAGCTAGTGTAAACATTCTCCTTCACCTGCCTGGGTGGACTAGACTGAGACATGGCAGTACAGTTAAGAGGGTGGTTCCATGAGTTCAGGCATCCGCTGCACCTCACACCAGGCGGCCATCATGGCAGTGCACCCTCTAGAGACTTCTTCCCTGCCTCTCTCCTCCTTTGCCCTGCTTCTCTGGTATCATAGTGCTTAACAAAATAGTAGCATCTCAGCTTGTTCTTCAGACTTTGCTTTTCAGAAACAATTGCTAAAAAAAGCAGGTTATACAATATTCTCATTTTGTTTATATTACGTACATGCACATATACATTTAGAACATATTTATTTTCTTTTTTAAAAAAATCTATTTTATTTTGAGTTCTGGGATACATGTGTAATGTGGAGGATGTGCAGGTTTGTTACATAGGTAAACGCGTGCTATGGTGGTTTGCTGCACCTATCAACCCATCACCTAGGTACTAAGCCCAGCATGCATTAGCTATTTATCCTGATGCTCTCCCTCCCCTTGCCCCCACTGACAGGCCTCAGTGTGTTTTTTTCCCTTCCCTGTGTCCATGCTAGAACATATTTTAACACTAAATGTTAACAGGAGCTATTCCTGGTGATTGTTTATTTTCTTCCTTTTATTTAAATATAGTTCTATAGCTTTAACATTTTACAATGAATGTTAAAGGACAAAAATTATTAATAAAATAATACAACTTTGTTTTTAAGAAATATTAATTATGAAATTTTTTCCTACATATGATCTATAATACACTTTATTTTGCCATTTTTTAAAGAATATTGGTACCCCTAAAGATAGGTGTAGCAGTTACAATTTTTACATGTTGTTTCAGATGTGAAGATTTCTTTTAATGATTGAAACTTCTTTCTAGTTAGTAGAAATTTCTATATTTGGACTTTTTATATCTGAAACATGAGTTCACATAAGATAGTTAATCGAATGCTATATCTGTTAAATCAAGGTTTACAATTAAAATAATATGTATATAATTCATACAATTGCACATTCATGTATTCTTCTCATATTTGTTAATAACTTTTTGTGTTAGACTGTGTTTTGAGCATTGAAAATGCAAAGAATTAAGACAAGTTCTCTGTACTCAAGAACTCACCATTGAGAGGGGAAGTTCTCTTAATGTTACTTATCTTCTCTCACAGTTCTCTATCCATCCATCCATCCATCCATCTACCCATTCACTCAGTCTTTAATGATGGTCTATTGTGTTCCAGAAACTGCAAAAGGCATGAAAAGTAGATTTTGCCTTATCAAAATGAATCTTGGGCACTTGAAGCTGATGTGGAATAATTTTCCTAACATATGGAGTTTGTATAGAATATGATTTCAATAAGGGTATTCACTCAGCATGTGTTTGCTCAGGTGCTTCCTACGTGCTGGTACGGTGCTGGATGAAGAGATAAATCTGGGCCTAAGGACCTGGATTATATATAGGATGTGGGAACTATACCTAGCTCAGTGTTTGAGGAGCCTATGTGTGGAAGAAGTAACAGATGAGGTTAGAGAGAGAGGAACATTATGGAGAACTTTCAGCACTGTGGTAAATAAGGTAGATAGACTCTCACAGGACAATGGGGATCCAGAGAAGAGTTTGAAGCAGGCACAGGATTCTGTCTTCATTAGAGAGACCACTCCAGCACCAATGTGGAGGCAGTGGCAGCTCTGGAATGTCTGTATCTAGCAGGTTTAAGGAGCAGCAATGTATTGGAAGGGGGAATTTGGAAATTATCTTGGAGCAGTGTTTTCATAGCAATACCCAATTCTAACCTATAGTGAATGCTTACTAGGGATGAAGTGTTTAATGGGAGGGAATGACAGAAACTCATATTAGCAGGGGGAGGCTGAAAGCTTCCAGTGATGGAGGAGGAAGTGAGGCTAGAGCAGGGTGATTAGTTAGGAAATTATAGAACAGGTCTGAATTAACAGAGTCTGTAGAGATGGAAGGGAAGTAACAGATAAGAGGGGTTAAAATTAGTTTGTTCAGTGATAATGAGTTTCCACAAAGACACAAGAGGAATTTGGGGGCAGGGCCAGGAAAGAGTGGGCTGGATTGGAGTGTGGGGCTGGCAATGGGCTTCTTTACTTGTCTTGCCTCATGGTGCAGGAAGTAATTGGAAAGGAAAGTGAGGCCAAGGGAGGCTTTTTTTTTTTTTTTGAGATGGAGTCTCGCTCTGTTGGCCAGGCTGGAGTACAAGGGGAGGCTATTTTTAAGGTAAGAGGAATAACAGCATATTTAATGCTAGAGGGACTGATTCTGTAGAATGGGAAATTTGACTGAGGTAGGTTTACAAAAAGGAAGAATTGGTGGTATAATGTTCTTAAGTAAGTGAGGGGGATGGGTCTTGTGCAAAGTGGAGGAGTGGGTCCTGGATGGGAGTGCAGAGAGTCTGTCTACCGTTGTAGATGGGAAGTGGAGTGTGCAAGTGCAGATGTGGTAGGTAGGTGGATGTGGTGGAGGGAGTCTGCAAAAGTCCCATTCTGATTACCTCAATTTCCTCAGTGCATAGGGAGCCAGGTCATCAGCTCAAAGTGAGAATGTGGAGTGCGTATTGCAGGTTTGTGGAAAGAGAAGAAAGTATGGAATAGTCATTTAGGAGAACAGGGAAAACGAAAGAACTAAGGAAATGTAATACTGATTGCCAGGAGGCATTCAAGACCCATTTGAGGTTTATGGTCATTAATTAAGGCCAAGGAGTTGTGTGATTTTTCTTAGATGCCTATGATGAGTTACAGGTGAAGACTTTATTTTAACTAGGGTGGTGGTTTTGCTAAGCAAACACAACCAAGTGATAAAGGGACACTGGAGTTGAAAGTGTAGGCACAGCAGTGATTGAAAATAAGTGATTATGTACAAAAATTAGCTGGGTGTGGTGGCAGGCGCCTGTAATCCCAGCTACTTGGGAGACTGAGGCAGGAGAATTGCTTGAACCCAGAAGGTGGAGGTTGCGGTGCACCAAGATTGCACCACTGCACTCCAGCCTGGCTGACATCTCTAAATAAATAAATAAATAAACAAGAAAATAAATGATTATGGAATTCAAGCTTGGTGAGTAGGGGGAAATTAAGACATGAAAAGACCAAGGAAGTGTGAAAAGGTGGTAGGGTCAAAGAATTGGAGTTCCTGCACAGTTGAAGGATTTGTACTACAGGGTCTGGAGAGATGACTGAAATGGAGATTATGAAGGAGATGCCCCTAATGCTGATGACAGGTCTAGGGAATGACCACGATGGGTGGAGGGGAGTAGGAGATGAGTGAAGTAGTGTGAAGGACAAACTATTGACGTGAAGGAGAAGAGTTTAAGGAATTGAGAGGCCAGGATGCTACAAAGATATTGAAATCACCAATTATTAAGACAAAAATAGTGATAGGAAAAGTAACAATAAGCTAGGGTTTAAATTATCAAGAAATGAGAGTATTCCTCAAAAAACTAAGCATAGAATTACCATATGACCCAGCAATTTCACTCCTAGGAACATACCCAAAGATATTGAAAGCCAGGACTAGAACAGACTCTTGTATAGCATTATTCTCAATAACCAAAGGGTGGATCCATACTACAATGTGATAAACCTTACACCACAATGTGATAAACCTTGAAGACATTGTGCTAAGTGAAATAAGCTAGATCAAATGACAAATATCGTATGATTCTAGTTACATAATATACCTAGAATAGGCAAATCCATGGAGACAGAAAGTAGATTAGAAGTTACCAGGGGCTAGAGAGAGAGGGGAATGAGGAGTTGTTGCTTAATAATTATAGAGTTTCTGTTTAAGTTGATGAAAAAGTTTTAGAAATACATAGTAGTGATGATTGCACAACATTGTGAATATAATTAATGCCAATGAATTATACAATTAAAAATGGTTAAAATGGCAAAGTTCGCTGTCTACATTTTCAAATTAATAATGTAATATACCCCAAATCATTGAACTGTACATTTTAAATGGTAAATTCTATGGTATGGAAATTATATCTCAGTAAAGTCGTTAATAAAAAAGAAGTGAAATGAGGGGACTGTGCAAATGATCATGAGAGGCGCAGAACAGTGAGAGGCAGTGAGTGGCCTTGTGGGGTGACATGAGATGCAGACCTTCCGTTGGGCTGGGGAGCAGGGGTGGGCAGAATGGTCTAGCAGCTTCATTATGTAGAAAACCTACCACATAGAAACCTCCAGCCCTAGACCACATCTAACGGACCAAATTGCAACCGGAAAGATTTGGTGGGAACCCCATAAAAGTCTGTTCTTATGACAAAGTTCATTCTAAGTCCACAGGTCAGAAAATCAAGCAAGTTGCAGTTACCTTTCTCCCACCCACCCCACTTTGGGGAAATCCTGTTCCTACATGTCCTTTACCAGATGCAGGGGGTAGGGTTGCCCCTGTCCTGCACCAACAGAGTCACACTCAGATATGACTCTGAGGTTAGAATTATCAGAAAGAAAATTTAACTAGTAATGATTAATATATTAAAGTATCCAGTGGAAAAGGGGGATAGCATGGATGAACATATAAGGGTATTGGCAGAGAGATGGAGACCATAAAAAGGGAACAAAAGGAAATACTGGAGATGAAGAACACAATGAAAGACTAATAACTTTATCATTCTCAGTAGTAGACGTGACTGTGCTGAGGAAATAAGGTTCTTGAAGACAAGTCAGTAGAAATTGCCCCAACTGAAGCACAAAGGAAAAAAAAGTGAAAACTAAGACAAAACAAAAATAAACTCAGAGCATACTATCCAAGAGCTGTGGGACAATATCAAACTAATAGTTACGTAATTGGAAGCCCAGTCAGAAAACAGGCAAGGAGACTGAAGAATATTTGAAGAGATGATGAATAGAGTGAACATTTTATCCCTAGTGAAGGAATGAAAGGCTTTGCACTGTTCTTTGTCAGCCTGGGCCTACATTTGCAGTCTGATTCTTTGTTTCATTAATCTGATCTACTTGGACAAACTTACCTTTCTAATTCAAGTTTTAGAATGTGATGTATTCATTTATTCCATTTAAAATACCTATGAAGTATCTACTATGGGCTGGAACTGGTAGTTACTTTCTGAATTGATTTGATGGTCTAAATGGAGACCAGAGTAGCTAGTCTCTAGTTCTGTGGTCAGGGAAAAGAGTAGGACTTTGGAAAGAAGATAGCCATGGGTCTAAATTCTGGCCCTGCCATTTAATGTCTAGATCATATCTGAGCACAGCAGTACCTAGTTTATGAGGCTGTTGAGAGGATTACAGTAAAGTAATTGTTCTTACTGTGAAATACTTGGTTTGGAGTGGTCCCAGGCCTTCTCAGGTTTCCTTCCTATTTTTCAGGTGATGATGAACTGGTTGTCAGGGCAGAGAAGTACTAATGTAAAATGTTGCATGGGACATAGTTGGCACTCGGCAAATGTCAGTGCACCTCCTATACCCTAACTAAACCTGGACTCACCCCCAAATCCTAATCATTGCCAGATGCATCCCCGAGGACAAAGCTGATTTCCTCTTTGTTATGATTGATATGGGGGATGGATGGAGTCAGAAGAGAGAAGGTCTCCAAGTGAGTCAGAACCTGGATGGGCTATGCTGCCTGTCTCATTTCCCAGGGATTACAGGGGGCCTGTTTCATTTACCAGGAATTACAGGGGGTTAAGACTTTGTCATCCTTCCTTCTAGCTTCTCTCGCACCTAGAGACCCAGGGCTTTAGCCCAAGGCAACATATGAGGCAGTCCCTGCCCTGTCAGAGGGGATAGTGCTCTCTTCTAATTTCTCTGCCCCCAAACAGCCACATGTTTGTTGGATTTTTTGTGAACACACATACAAAAGATTATAGTATAAGACATTTATAAATTGACTTTTCAAAAGTAGTTGAATTGGCAAAATTTGATAGTTAACTGGTGATGGGACTGATAGGTATGGAAAGGTTTCTACATTATTCTCTGTACTTTTGGATGTTAAAAAACTGAGTCCTTGGTGGCTTATCTGTGCTGTCTATATTAATGGTACCTTTGACAGGAGAGTGACCTTGTAATATATTAATATATTCTTGGCATTCATATTTAGAGAGATGATTAAGCTTGACCAGTTCAGCAAATATCCCGTATCAATGTTCCCACAGAATTTGACTAATTACAGTGAATTACAATGCAAAAAGAAATCCAGCATAGAGTATTTTAAATGTTTATTCTGTATTTATTTGGACTTTTTGGGGTTATTTTATTGATAGTCTATAGGGTAGGTGATTGGTTTTTTTTTTTGTCCAAGTGAACTTGAGAAACATATAGGCATATTTGACTTTTTATAGGGGTTACAGAGAGCAATGCAGTCACAGTGTTTGTGGTTATGTACTGAACCACTTGAAAGCACAGCTGTTGGGCAGAGTAGCAGCTCCCTAGCTGTTTGAGTTAGATACACCACATCTTACTACAATAAATAGTAAATATTTAGAGGATAAAAACCGTATCTTACATTGTGGGAGAATAGAATAGAACTAATTATTGGGACTTCTGGGGGCACTTGTCAATTTGGGTTATAGTTTTTGCTTTGTCCACCAGATCACTTTATTAAAAAAGATGTAAGTACTTCTCAAGGAAGGTGTTTAAGGGTAAGTGGAAAATAAGAACTATTTATTTTCTTAATTGGCATCTAGAGAGGGATGCATTGGAGTCCCAGGGTGCCCTGGGCAGCAGGATGGGATGTGGGCTGTGGTGGGATGTGGGGTGGGGTGTTGAGGAATGGAGTGAGTAAGAGCGTGTGCATGTGCATGTGTGCAGGATGCTGACGCAATGTGAAAGTGAAGGCTCGATTCAGATGTCTTCAGCTGAAATACAACATTTCAGCTAAGCTGATAAAATCATGAATGAGGTAGTTCATGAGGGAATGTTAGTGTAGAAAAATCTCCAGAGTGGCACTATTTTAAAGAGTAAAGATGGAACAATTTTTATGATGTAGCTTGCCTGACTGGTTTATGTTGGAGCTGGGACTAAGACCCAGGTAATTGGCACTTCTTGCCTGACGCCCCAAGACACTTCCCGATCAAGTTCATGGCATTGTACCAGGTATTAGGGGATGGTGGTATAATTCCAGTCTCTTGCCCTCTGGGAGATTACAATCACGTAACATGTGGCTAGACCAGTGTTTTTCAAATATCTTTTTTTTTAGAGGGGAAATTTGCCCCCCTCCTTGAATCTTCTGTGGAAAACTAAAATATAAAATAGACGACAGTCAGAGCTGTTCTGACTGAGTGTGTGTGTATACGTGTGGGGGTCCCAAGCCTTGCCACCCCAGCCTACTCCTCACAGCTCCTTCTCCTTCTGGGACGATAGGGCTCCAGGGAACAGCTGGGAAGTTTGTGGTCTATCCTCAGGCTCCCATGTTGGAAGGGACTGTGAGGCACAGGGATGGGAGTGTGCAGAGAGAGGGCTCTGTGGGTCTTATTGCCTGCCTGCTGTTTCCACCAGGCAGGGGTTTGATGAAGATGACATGTCCTCCCAGTGCAGCATCTATTTCCTTCAGTGATGGGGGAGCAGGGCATGACTGGCTTCTGCAGGGGTACCTGAGTAACTAATGGTGGCACAGCTTTTTCCAGGCTTGCTGGACTTTTCTTGTAGAATTTCATTTATTCATTCATTGGTTTAATTATTTATTCACTCATTTGTGAGATATTTACTGAGTTCGTGTTCTGAGAAAGATGCTGATCTCACATACTCTGCGGGAGGGGACCAATAGACCAGCCTGAAAACTGCCTTCCTTGAGGGCTTCCTGAACAGATTTGATAACCATTCTGAAGAGGGCAGGTGAACCAGCTCTCAACATAGACACCACTGGCCAACCCGTGTTGCCAACTCTTTCTGGACATTGAAGGCTCCTGGCTCCTCTTCACCAACACTAGAAACATACAACTGCAAGTGAACTGTATCTTGGAGGAAGAGCTCAGGTCAAACTGTTGTATTTTTGGATCAAATGCTGGCTTTATTCTAGCATGAGGAAGACTTTGGGTGTGAATGAATTTAGAGTAAGGATGGCAAGAACATCAGAGAGCCCCAGAATGGCTATTGCTATTTTCACAGGCTCTAGATGCTATTTCAAAAAGCGAAGTATGTATAGCATGGCAGATACTGAGGAAATTAATGTATATCTTCTTTTTTGCTTAAAAAACTTCATGTTGTGGCCTGTAATAGTTCATTTGCTTATTTTTATTTTTAAATTTTTTGCAGGATTCTTTATATTAAAGTAAGACATATACAACATGGAATTTACCATTTTAACCATTTTTAAGTGCACAGTTAATGGCATTAAGTCCATTTACATTGTTGGGTAACCATTGCTACCATCCATCTCCAGAGCTTTATTCATCTTCCAAACTTGAAACTCTATACCCATTAAACAATAAATATCCATTCCCCACTCTCTCTGCCCCTGGCAACTACCCTTCTTCTTTCTGTCTCTATAAGTTTAACTACTCTAGGTATCTCATATAAGTAGAATCATACAGACAGTATTTGTTCTTTTGAGAGTGGCTTATTTCACTTAGCATAATATCCTTAAGGCTCACCTATGTAATAGAATATGTCATATTTCCTTTTTATGGCTGAATAATATTCCATTGTATGTACATACCACACTTTATCCATTCACGTGTTGATGGATACACACTTTATCCATTCACGTGTTGATTTGGGTTGCTTCCATCTTTTGTTTACTGTGCATAAAGCTACTCTTAGCAGGAGAATACGAATATTTATCTGTTTAAGTCCCTGCTTTTAATTCTCTTGAGTATATACTCAGGAGTGGAATTGCTGAATCATATGCTAATTCAATTTAAAATTTTTTGCTGAACTACCATACTGTTTTCCACAGTGGCTGCACAATTTATATTCCCACTCAACAATGGGAAAGCGTTCTGATTTGTCTACATCTTCCCCAATACTTGTCACTTTCTTTCCTTTCATTATAGCTATCTTTTAATGGGTGTAGAGTGAATGAACACCTTTTGAACAAAAACAATGCATTCATCTTTCTACAATGTTGGTTATAAAATAATTTAACCCATCTCTTAGGTACCTATTCTAAGTTTCACATGAGTGTTATACTAACCGACTTCTTTCTAAAACTTGGACAATTAAAGTCTGTTGTCAAAGCAAATAGAAAAACAGTAGTATAGTAATATGATAAAATATTATACAGTTATTTCACCTGATTCTCTTGTGCCATGACCACACAACCTCAGGACTTCCCATTCATATGCTTGCTATCCAGTCACTTCCAACTGTAAGCACCTGCAAATCTTTGCCAGTGAGATTTCTCTGAGTGCTGAAGCCCTCTGAGCCCCTTAGCAGGGCAGCCTTAAAGTGCTGAGGATTAACACCCCCTGGAAGCATCTCTCAGCCATTCGCCGATGAGAGTTAGTGAATAAATACCCCAGCTGCTTCACGCCTTGGTTGAGTTAACTCTAAGGTATGTTCCACACTGTCTCCCAGGGATCCCCGGTGGGGATTGAGCCCTGGTGACTCACAGTGGTAACTTGCTCAATAATGCATCCTTCACTGGTTTCTTCATTTTTCCAATTTTCTGCAAGTGTTTCTTGGAATTGCCTCCTAAAAGAGCTATTTGTACTCACATCCATGTCTCAGCACCTGCTTTTTGGAGGGACCCAACCCAAGACAGTTGTTATGATGATGACTGTGTGGACTTTTTTATTACATAGTAAGGAGTTTATAAAAGAATGCTAAATTTAAAAAAAGACTACATCTAGATTAAAATTACGGTTATGTGAAAACAAGCTTCAGAACTGACTATACATTTATGTAAACTGGTTTTATTTTTAGTGGAGGCATTTTATGTGTGTTTTCCTGGTGAAGTTATTTACATATTATAACAGAAATGAGTTTCCTTGAGCATTTCAAGGCTTTGATCATCCTCATATATACATTTGAAAATGTTATGTCTCTGTTATCCTTAGAGTACAACCCATGTCCTTCCCAGATGGCTCAAATTACATGGCATGTTTCTGGTTCATACAGCACCTTACTGTGGAAAGATGGCTTCCCGATCGCTCCTGGGTTTATTATTATTTTCCAGCTATGCTTAATTTTAAAAGGTAAATAGGGTTTGAAGTTCTACTCTCTTAGCTTTACAAATGTAGACAAATATTTATTTCCTTTTCCTTTTGTGCCAGTAGATCTCATTTGCAAAATTTCAGGAAATCTCACCAATCAAATCTATGCCATTGTAACAGGCAATATTTTTAGTTTTCTTGTGATAGACCATTCTTTTGAATTTCCTATTACCAAATGTTACTTTCATTAGTGTCTGGAAGGAATGTAGTTTAATGATCCTATTCATGTTACGTCTGGTTATGTGAGAACAGGACTCACCATATATTGCATACTCTGTATCTCTTAAGTGAGGATTTATGTGGAATATGAAAAGTATGTGGGCAAGGAGTTGTTTTTGAGTTTTTAGTGTTGTTGGCAGTCTAAACATTTCACAGAAGATTCAATACAAATATTTACATCAGATGAAATGTATAGCCAGGAGCATAGGGAAGGAGATCTTACTGAGGGAGAAATGTTAGACCCCAAAGAGGTAACTTCTGTTGGGAAAATACAGTTTCCCTCAAAACTCTGGGGTCAGGCACTGGCAGCCTCAGTTGGTGGCCGACAATCCTATAAACCAACATGAAAGTTTCCTCAGAGAAACTAAACCTGTCATAGATGACACCATTATTATTCTAAGGGAAACTGACCTTGCTGTCACTGTTCACTTAGTTGTTACAAAATAGATGACAACAAATTGATCTTCTCTAATAATTCAAGGCTGTTTAGAAGTGAGGTGTACAACTTAAATCTCCTTGTAAATCTTCCAACAGGACAAACATTCCTAACAGGCTCTTCCTTAGAACTCTGGGCAGGTGAGCTGAATTTTCTGAAAGGGTTAATTCATTTTGTTTAATAATCCCTTCTTTAGATAGGTCTTACTGCATTCGAGGATGCTTAGCTTGCTTCTGAAAGTTGGGGGAACCAATAGTCAATAAATAAGGGCCTGATATCTATTGTGCACATATCAAATACTATGGTGGGCTCTGGGGACACCCTGATGAACAAAATCTTCAAGAGCAGGGATTATCTGTATCTTTGATCTTTAATGCTCAAGTGCATCCTGCTGATTTTCACCTATCCATTTGCTTCTTTGATCTTGGGGAGCAGTATTAAATGTAATATGAGTTTGTGGAGAGTGAAGTGGTGCTAAATCACCAATTTATCTTCTTCATATTCAATCTTTCCCTGTCCACCCTCTGTCTCCCACTAAATTTATTTTTGAGAAGATACAAGTATAAAAATGATACCTATTCTATTTTATTACAGGGAAACTTGTAGAAGACTGAGTTAGGACTTTAATATATTCTATAGAGGGGTGACTATACAAGAGAAGTTGCAATTCAACAAATTATTAACATTGAAGAAACCAATAGATGGCAAGTTATGGTAAAAATTTGCAAACCTACACTGATATGGTGGAAGTGAAAAAGCCCTTTAAGATTACTTTAAAACTTCTTTACTTTTTTGTGTTACCTCCTTGGATGACTTGACCCTTTGTAAAAATCCCATTCCTTTGCTAGTTCACCTTTCAGTCAATAATTCTTCATAAAGTAAAACACTGGCTCAGAGGAATGCTGGAGCTGGCTTGTCCTAGCTCACAAGAGCCAACTGTTAAATTTTTAGGGATTTTGAAAGCCAGTTGTTTACTTAGCCAATATTGAAAATTAAATTAGATAAACTTACAATTAAATAAATCATATAAAAACAACAGTTGACCCTTGAAAAACATGCGTTTGAACTTTGCAGGTCCAGTTATACCCATATTTTTGTCAATAAATATATTGGACCATTTTTTGGAGATTTGCAACAATTTGAAAAAAATCCAAAGATGAACTGCATAGCCTAGAAATGTTGAAAAGTTTTAAAAAAGTCAAGAATTCATAAAATATATGTAGATACTACTCTATTTTATCACTCACTTCTATAAAATATATTTTTACAAATATATTATAAAAAGTTAAAATTTATCAAAACGTATGCATGCAAATACAGAGTGTTTATGCTGCCATTTGCAGTTGACAGAAATTTCACCAAACATAAAGATGCAGTATTAAATAATAACTACATAAAATTGACTGTATTATACACTGCACTGCTCTAATAATTTTGTAGTCACCACCTGTTGCAATTGCAGTGATTTCAATTTTTGTGAGTATCCATTTAAAATGCATGTGCTGGATGGGTGTGGTGGCTCACGCCCGTAATCCCAGCACTTTGGGAGGCTGAGGTGGGCGGATCACTTGATGTCATGAGTTCAAGCCCAGCCATGGCCCACACGGTGAAACCCTGTCTCTACTAAAACTTCACAAATTAGCTTGGCATGGTAGTGGGTGCCTGTAATCCCAGCTACTTGGGAGGCTAAGGCAGGAGAATTGCTTGAACCAGGGAGGCGGAGGTTGCAGTGAGCCAAGATCGTGTCACTGCACTCCAGCCTGGGCAACAGAGTGAGACTCCATCTCAAAATAAATAAATAAATAAATAAATAAATAAATAAATAAATAATAAAATGCATATGCCACTCATCATCTTCTCGTGAGCAGTTCATCTCTCCAGTAAATTACATATTGCAGTAAGAAGTGATCTTTCATTGTTCTCTTGTATTTTTCAATGTGTTTGATGTAATGCTGTAAACCTTGAATAACACCATGAGACCCATAGAAAGTGTCACCAATGATGGTGGAAGCGCCCCCAAGTAGCAAAGAAAAGTCATTTCATTACAAGAAAAAGTTAAATTGCTTAATATGTACCATAGATGAGATCTGTAGCTGTGTTTGCTCACCATTTCAGTTATATGATTCATCTTATAAGCAGACAACATAAACTTACAGTATTGAGAAATACAGTGTAGGGCTGCGTTTCTTTTCCCTTATGATTTTCTTTTTCTTTTTTTCTTTCTTTATTTTTCTTTTTGAGACGGAGTCTCACTCTGTCGCCCAGGCTGGAGTGCAATGACATGATGGCATGATCTCAGCTCACTGCAACCTCTGCCTCCCAGGTTCAAGCAATTCTCCTGCCTCAGACTCCTAAGTAGCTGGAATTACAGGTGCCCGCCACCACATCCAGCTAAATTTTTTGTACTTTTAGTAGAGATGGGGTACCATGTTGGCCAGGCTGATTTTGAACTCCTGACCTCAAGTGATTCACCCGCCTCAGCCTCCCAAAGTGCTAGGATTACAGGCATGAGCCACCACGCCCGGCCTCCCTTATGATTTTCTTAATAATATTTTCTCTTCTCAAGTTTACTTTATTGTAAGAATACAGTACATAATACATGTATTATACAAAATACGTGTTGATAGGCTGTTTGTGTTATCTGTGATGCTTCCCGTCAACAGTGGGCTATTAGTAGTTAAGGTTTTAGGGAGTTGAAATTTATATACAGATTTTTGACTCTGAAGAGGGTTGGTGCCCCTAACTCCCATGTTATACTTCGTAATTATTTTATCACATTTTCCTAATACCTATACTGTTGACATCACTTATGTCTGTTGTGTTTGCACTATGTAGTGGTGCGTTACTGAGCATCTCTTCCCAGCATCACATTTAGTGACGTCACATTAGTAGCCTGAAACTGGCAATGGTGGGAATATTTACACAATGGAAATCAGCAAACAATACAAATCAGAGCTTTTTCTTCCAAGAGCTGGTTGCTAACCATTTTACCAGCCCACCACTGACTGCTGTGCTTTCAAGGGCACTGCACTTCCATCTCACCTTCACTGAGATCTGGGGGTCATCGTGAAGGTCAAAGCAGCAAACCTCAGCATTCTGAGATCCCAGCATACTGGCAGCGAACCTCAGCATACTGGGATCTCAGGACACCAAGACACACAGAGGTTTTGCTTCTGGGTCACTGGCATAGTCTGTCTGGTGCTGACTGGCTGGCTCAGAGAAGTTTCCTCTCCACATTGAAGATGTGGTCAGGAATGACAAAAGAGTTGTAGTCATAACCGGTAGGTCAGACTGAGAACCTTGGCCATCATGATTCTTGTGGGTCTACCTGCTTCGTGTGATCTCTCTGTGAGGCAGGAGACTAGGGTCTGGAGGCAGGGAACCTAAGGCTGATTCACACTGACTTCCTAGAACTAAATAACAGGAAAACCTCAGCTTTCCATGACCATGTGACAAAAGGACCAGAGGCTACTCCCTTTACAACCCTCACGCCCCTTTTCTGGGTGGCAGATGAAAAATTGAAAGTACCTCTGATTGGTCCCCTCTTGCACCCAATCAGGCTGGTCAGGGCCAAGTCTTCATTTGCATAGGAGTATAACTTTGTAATTTCACTTCGGCCTCCGTTTGGTTGCTTTTCACAACCAATCAGACTGATTGAGGGCCTCTACTTAATTTACATAGGATGTACACCAAGTAACCAAAGGGAAATCTCTAGAGGGCATTTAAACTGCAGAAAATTCTGTAACCAGTGCTCATGAGCCACTTGCTGAAGCCCACTGCTGGTCTGTGGAGTGTATTTTTGTTTCAATAAATTGTGCTTTTCTTGTCTTGCTTTGTGAGTTTTTTTCCAGTTCTTTGTTTAAAATGCCAAGAATCTGGACACCCTCCACTGGTAACATCTGTACAGTGTGCTTTTCATTTTCTATGTTTTTCCTCTAACGTCATGAACTCTGCCTGCATTCAATGGATGATGCCTAATAGACTATCATTGTTTTTGAAGCAACATACGTGACTTCATTCTGTAATCATAGGACTTAACTCTGTCTGGATTGGTTGGCCATTCACTCTCTGGCTAGAAACATTTCTATCTCTTCTAATCTTCTTGGTCTCCAAGGCTTCTCCAGGCTTCTAGTGTCTTCTTCCTAGGTAGCATCATTAGAGTGTTCACTTTCTAAAGGTTCCTCTCATACTGTTCATAGAGTTTAATTGAATCTGCATAGTTCTCCATGCATTTGTTTTTCAGAACTTCCCCTCTCCCTTAGTAAACACAGCACAGATTCTGAGGTCAGTCCAACTTGGTGCAAATGCCAGCTCTGTTATTTACTGGTTGCTATTACTGTTACCACTCATGGGCTAATATTACTTGTCTGTGTAATAGGTATGAAGCAAATAGCCCTTAAGTCTCACTTATTTGAGTATATAAAGGGGATTACATTCTCACTTTTTTGAGTTTATAAAGGGGATTACATTAGCAGGTAAACTCAAAATCTGCTGCTGTGCAAATGTTCCCACTCAGTGTCAGCAAGACCCCCTCCCTCTTTGCAAGGTTCTCCCCATCCAGCTGTTCTGGGGGATGGTCTGGCAGATGTTGCCTCATCAGTTCCCACTGCATCTAAGCCTTTGAAGTCACTTAGATGTGGACTGCCTCTTCCTGCTCAGCCACAGGCCACTGTGTCTATAGCTCTGGATGCCCCTCCTTCCTCCCCCCACCAACTCCTCAGCTAATGCTACCCCTTTCATTTCTCTAGCATGAGTGTATACATAGCCTGTCTTCTAACTTCCCTATAGAACTGTTCACCTGTGTTGTACCTTTTAATAACTCAGTGGTGGGGTTGGGGGGGTACCCAAGATGGCCGAAAAGGAACAGCTCCTGCCTCCACCTCCCAGCGTGAGCAACACAGAAGATGGGTGATTTCTGCATTTTCAACTGAGGTACTGGGCTCATCTCACTGGGGCATGTTGGACAGCCGGTGCTGGTCAGCGGTTGCAGCCCGACCAGCGAGAGCTGAAGCAGGGTGAGGCATCGCCTCACCTGGGAAGTGCAAGGGGGAAGGGGATCCCTTTTCCTAGCCAAGGGAAACTGAGACACACAACACCTGGAAAATCGGGTATCTCCCACCATAATACTGCGCTTTACCAAGGGTCTTAGCAAATGGCACACCAGGAGATAATATCCCACACCTGGCCCAGAGGGTCCCACGCCCACGGAGCCTCCCTCATTGCTAGCACAGCAGTCTGAGATCTAACCGCAAGGCAGCAGTGAGGCTGGGGGAGGGGCACCAGCCATTGCTGAGGCTTAAGTAGGTAAACAAAGCCACGGGGAAGCACAAACTGGGTGGAGCCCACCGCAGCTCAAGGAGGCCTGCCTGTCTCTGTGGACTCCACCTCTGGGGAAAGGTCATAGTTAAAAAAAGCAGCAGAAACCTCTGCAGATGTAAATGTCCCTGTCTGACAGCATTGAAGAGAGCAGTGGGTCTCCCAGCATGGAGGCTGAGGTCTGAGAACAGACAGACTGCCTGCTCAAGTGGGTCCCTGACCCCTGAGTAGCCTAACCGGGAGACATCCCCCACTAGGTGTGAGACTGACACCTCACACCTCACATGGCTGGGTACACCTCAGAGATGAAGCTTCCAGAGCAAGAATCAGACAGCAACACTTGCTGTTCAGCAATATTCTATCTTCTGCAGCCTCTGCTGCTGATACCCAGGCAAACAGGGTCTGGAGTGGACCTCAAGCAAACTCCAACAGACCTGCAGCTGAGGGTCCTGACTGTTAGAAGGAAAACTAACAAACAGAAAGGACACCCACACCCAAACCCCATCAGTACGTCACCAACATCAAAGACCAAAGGCAGATAAAACCACAAAGATGGTGAAAAAGCAGTGCAGAACAGCTGGAAATTCAAAAAATCAGAGTGCCTCTCCTCCTCCAAAGGAATACAGCTCATCGCCAGCATTGGAACAAAGCTGGATGGAGAATGACTGATGAGTTGAGAGCAGAAGGCTTCCGTCCATCAAACTTCTCAGCACTAAAGGAGGAACGACCTAACCAGCACAAAGAAACTAAAAACCTTGCAAAGAGAATGGATGAATGGATAACCAGAATAATCAATGCAGAGAAGACTATAAAAGAACTGATAGAGATGAAAACCATGACATGAGAACTACGTGACAAATGCACAAGCTTCAGTAACTGACTCGATCAACCGGAAGAAAGAGTATGAGTGACTGAAGATCAAATGAATGAAATGAAGCAAGAAGAGAAGTGTAGAGAAAAAAGAGTAAAAAGAAATGAACAAAGCCTCTAAGAAATATGGGATTATGTGAAAAGACCAAATCTACGTCTGATTGGTGTGCCTGAAAGTGATGGGAAAAATGGAACCAAGTTGGAAAACCCTCTGCAGGATATCATCCAGGAGAACTTCCCCAACCTAGTAAGGTAGGCCAACATTCAAATTCAGGAAATACAGAGAACACCACAAAGATACTCTTCGAGAAGAGCAACTCCAAGACACATAATTGTCAGATTCACCAAAGTTGAAATGAAGGAAAAAATGTTAAGGGCAGCCAGAGAGAAAGGTTGGGTTACCCACAAAGGGAAGCCTATCAGACTAACAGCAGATCTCTTGGCAGAAACTCCACAGGCCAGAAGAGAGTGGGTGCCAATATTCAACATTCTTAAAGAAAATAATTTTCAACCCAAAATTTCATATCCAGGCAAACTAAGTATCAAACGTGAATGAGAAATAAAATCCTTTACAAATAAGCAAATGCTTAGAGATTTTGTCACCACCAGGCCTGCCCTACAAGAGATCCTGAAGGAAGCATTACACATGGAAAGGAACAACCAGTACCAGCCATTGCAAAAACATGCTGAAATGTAAAGACCATCGATGCTAGGAAGAAACTGCATCAACTAACGAGCAAAATAACCAGTTAATATCATAATGACAGGATCAAGTTCACACATAACAATATTAACCTTAAATGTAAATGGGCCAAATGGTCCAATTAAAAGACACAGACTGGCAAATTGGATAAAGAGTCAAGACCCATCTGTTTGCTGTATTCAGGAGACCCTTCTCACATGCAGAGACACACATAGGCTCAAAATAAAGGGATGGAGGAAGATCTACCAAGCAAGAAAACAAAAAAAAAAAAGCAGGGGTTGCAATCCCAGTCTCTGATAAAACAGGCTTTAAACCATCAAAGATCAAAAGAGACAAAGAAGGCCATTACATCATGGTAAAGGGATCAATCCATCAGAAAGAGCTAACTATCCTACATATATATGCACCCAATACAGGAGCACCCAGATTCATAAAGCAAGTCCTTAGAGACTTACAAAGAGTCTTAGACTCCCATACAATAACAATGGGAGACTTCAATACCCCACTGTCAACATTAGACAGATCAACGAGACAGAAAGTTAACAAGGATATCCAGGAATTGAACTCATCTCTGCACCAAGCAGACCTAATAGACATCTACAGAACTCTCCACCCCAAATCAACAGAATAGACATTATTCTCAGCACCACATCGCACTTATTCCAAAATTGACCACATAGTTGGAAGTAAAGCACTCCTCAGTAAATGTAAAGAACAGAAATTATAACAAACTATCTCTCAGACCACAGTGCAATCAAACTAGAACTCAGGACTAAGAAACTCAATCAACACCGCTCAACTACATGGAAGCTGAACAACCTGCTCCTGAATGACTACTGGGTACATAATGAAATGAAGGCAGAATAAAGATGTTCTTTGAAACCAATGAGAACAAAGACACAACATACCAGAATCTCTGGGACACATTTAAAGCAGTGTGTAGAGGGAAATTCATAGCACTAAATGCCCACAAGAGAAAGCAGGAAAGATCTAAAATTGACACCCTAACATCACAATTAAAAGAACTAGAGAAGCAAGAGCAAACACATTCAAAAGCTAGCAGAAGGCAAGAAATAACTAAGATCAGAGCAGAACTGAAGGAAATAGAGACACAAAAAACCCTCAAAACATCAATGAATCCAGGAGCTGGTTTTTTGAAAAGGTCAACAAAAATGATAGACCGCAAGCAAGACTAATAAAGAAGAAAACAAAGAAGAATCAAATAGACACAATAAAAAAAGATAAAGGGGATGTCACCACCAACCCCACAGAAATACAAACTACCATCAGAGAATACTATAAACACCTCTATGCAAATAAACTAGAAAATCTAGAAGAAATGGATAATTTCCTGGACACTTACACTCTCCCAAGACTAAACCAGGAGGAAGTGGAATCCCTGAATTGACCAATATAGCAGGCTCTGAAATTGAGGCAATAATTAATAGTCTACAAACCAAAAAAAGTCCAGGACCAGATGGGTTCTCAGCCGAATTCTACCAAGGTACAAGGAGGAGCTATTACCATTCCTTCTGAAACTATTCCAATCAATAGAAAAAGAGGGAATCCTCCCTAACTCATTTTATGAGGCCAATATCTTCCTAATACCAAAGCCTGGCAGAGACACAACAACAAAAAAGAGAATTTTAGACCAATATCCCTGATGACTATCGATGCAAATATCCTCAATATAATACTGGCAAACTGAATCCAGCAGCACATCAAAAAGCTTATCCACCATGATCAAGTGGGCTTCATCCCTGGGATGCAAGGCTGGTTCAACATATGCAAATCAATAAATGTAATCCAGCATATAAACAGACCCAAAGACAAAAACCACATGATTATCTGAATAGATGCAGAAAAGGCCTTTGACAAAATTCAACAGCCCTTCATGCTAAAAACTCTCAATAAATTCGGTATTGATGGAACGTATTTCAAAATAATAAGAGCTATTTATGACAAGCTCACAGCCAATATCATACTGAATGGGCAAAAACTGGAAGCATTTCCTTTGAAAACTGGCATAAGACAGGGATGCCCTCTCTCACCACTCCTATTCAACATAGTGTTGGAAGTTCTCGCTAGGGCAATCAGGAAAGAGAAAGAAATAAAAGGTATTCAGTTAGGAAAAGAAGAGGTCAAATGGTCCCTGTTTGCAGATGACATGATTGTATATTTAAAAAACTCCATCATCTCAGCCCAAAATCTCCTTAAGCTGATAAGCAACTTCAGCAAAGTCTCAGGATACAAAATCAATGTGCAAAAATCACAAGGATTCTTATACACCAGTAACAGACAAACAGAGAGCCAAATCATGAATGAACTCCCATTCACAATAGCTTCCAAGAGAATAAAATTCCTAGGAATCCAACTTACAAGGAATGTAAAGGACCTCTTCAAGGACAACTACAAACCACTGCTCAAGTAAATAAAAGAGGACACAAACAAATGGAAGAACATATCATGCTCGTGGATAGAAAGAATCAATATTGTGAAAATGGCCATACTGCCCAAGGTAATTTATAGATTCAATGCCATCCCCATTAAGCTACCAATGACTTTCTTCACAGAATT
The DNA here is from genome assembly GCF_002776525.5 of Piliocolobus tephrosceles. Lineage (NCBI taxonomy): Eukaryota > Metazoa > Chordata > Mammalia > Primates > Cercopithecidae > Piliocolobus > Piliocolobus tephrosceles. Next base: position 64,430,274 of record NC_045437.1, read on the forward strand.
GGAAAAAACTGCTTTAAAGTTCATATGGAACCAAAAAAGACCCCACATTTCCAAGACAATCCTAAGCCAAAAGAACAAAGCTGGAGGCATCAGGCTACCTAACTTCAAACTATACTACAAGGCTACAGTAACCAAAACAGCATAGTACTGGTACCAAAACAGAGATATAGACCAATGGAACAGAACAGAGCCCTCAGAAATAATACCACACGTCTATAGCCATCTGATCTTTGACAAACCTGAGAGAAACAAGAAATGGGGAAAAGATTCCCTATTTAATAAATGGTGCTGGGAAAATTGGCTAGCCATAAGTAGAAAGCTGAAACTGGATCCTTTCCTTACTCCTTATACAAAAATTAATTCAAGATAGATTAGAGACTTAAATGTTAGACCTAATACCATAAAAACCCTAGAAGAAAACCTAGGTATACCATTCAGGACATAGGCATGGACAAGAACTTCATGTCTAAAACACCAAAAGCAATGGCAACAAAAGCCAAACTTGACAAATGGGATCTAAATAAACTAAAGAGCTTCTGCACAGCAAAAGAAACTACCATCAGAGTGAACAGGCAACCTACAGAATGGGAGAAAATTTTTGTAATATACTCATCTGACAAAGGGTTAATATCCAGAACCTATAAAGAACTCAATCAAATTTACAAGAAAAAAACAAACAACCCCATCAAAAAGTGGGCAAAGGATATGAACAGACACTTCTCAAAAGAAGACATTCATACCGCCAACAGATACATGAAAAAATGCTCATCGTCACTGGCCATCAGAGAAATGCAAATCAAAACCACAATGAGATACCATCTCACACCAGTTAGAATGGCAATCATTAAAACATCAGGAAACAACAGGTGCTGGAGAGGATGTGGAGAAATAGGAACACTTCTACACTGTTGGTAGGACTGTAAAGTAGTTCAACCATTGTGGAAGACAGTGTGGCGATTCCTCAAGGATCTAGAACAGAAATACCATTTGACCCAGTCATCCCATTACTGAGTATTTACCGAAAGGATTATAAATCATGCTGCTATAAAGACACATGCACATATATGCTCATTGTGGCACTATTCACAATAGCAAAGACTTGGAATCAACCAAAATGTCCATCAGTGACAGACTGGATTAAGAAAATATGGTACATATACACCATGGAATACTATGCAACCATAATAAAGGATGAGTTCGTGTCCTTTGTAGGGACATAGATGCAGCTGGAAACCATCATTCTCAGTAAACTATCGCAAGAACAGAAAACCAAACACTGCATGTTCTCACTCATAGGTGGGAATTGAACAATGAGAACACATGGACACAGGGCGGGGAACATCACACATCACACACCGGGACCTGTCGTGGGGTGTGGGGAGGGGGGGATAGCAATTAAGAGAAATACCTAACGTAAATGATGAGTTAGTGGGTGCAGCACAACAACATGGCACATGTATACCTATGTAACAAACCTGCACGTTGTGCACATGTACCCTAGAATTTAAAGTATAATAATAATAATAATAAATAAAATAAATATCTTTGATTAAAGATTTTAAGTAGAAAAAAAATAACTCAGGGGTAAACAAAGGGAATTATATTATGAAGAGTGACTATCAACCGGCTACTGAACGTGGCAGCCCTTGGGGCCCACAAGCCCGTGGCAGCCCTTGGGGCCCAGGAGCCTCTATCTTGGGTCCCTTGTCAGACCCAGCCTGCTGTTCTGGAGAAGAGCCAATGTCTCCTTCCCCACAAACTTATTTCTACTCCTCAGTATCAGGTTCTCTGCAACCTGTGCCGCCCATTCAACCTCAACAGAGAGGAAGAAGTTCTTTATTGCTATATTATCATTCATTTACTTTAAAATCGATCACTAACAATATTAACATTAATAATAATAACAACCACAGTTTATGCTTCTATAGAGTTTACTATATAAAGCATTCCATATATTAACTCATTTAAGCCTTATAACAACCCTGTAAGATTAGTACTATCATCATACCAATTTTACAGAGGATGAAACTGAAATACAGAAAAGGTAGGTAACTGATTTAAAGCCAAACATTGACTAAAGGGTGCATCTAGATTCAAAAGTAGGCTCTAGAAGCCATGTGATGCACGAGTGTATGTGCATGTGTATTTTTTTGTGTGTATGAGTGCATGCATGCATGTATGTACATGTATGTATGTGTGTACAATATTGTATATTTATGTGTGTGAATATGTGTGTGTGTGTAGACGTGCATATGTATGTGTGTATGCATGTTTGCATTAACATTCATCCACATCCTGGTTAGGGATGATTCACACTCAAGGGAGAGTTAGATTTTGAAGGACTCTAATGAGGAGTTTTCACCACTCAGAGGTACTTCAAAGTTCATTATGTAAATCTGTATCAATGTACTGTTTAGGTAGCAGAAAGGATCATGGGAATGCATTTTCATTGATGAAATGAGTCATGTCAAAATATAGTCATGCATTGCTTAATCATCAAGATACATTTTGAGAAATGTGTTATTAGGCAATATTGTTGTGTGAATATCACAGTTGTACTTACACAAACTAAGATGGTATAGTCTACTACACACCTAGGCTACACTGTATATCCTATTGCTCTTAGGTGACAAACCTGTAGAGCATGTTACTGCAGGCAGTTGTAACACAGTAAGTATTTGCATATCTAAAAATAGAAAAGTACAGTAAAAGTATGGTTCTACTGTGTAATCTTATGGCACCATAGTTGTATATACAGTCTGGCATTAACTACAACATTGTCTATGTGGCACATGATTGTAATAGGAGTGTTTAGAAAGATTATGTAGACACCTTAACCCTTGAATGAATGACATATAAGAATCAGGGGAGTTCTTCAGGAAATAACTGCAGGGCTAAAACTGTGTGGTCTTGTGTGGTACCACTTAATGGCAGGAGTCTGTCCTATTACTCCTGTCAGAAATTTTGTTGTATTTGCCTTAGAGGTAATATTTCATGCAATGGGCTTGTCCGAATTTCTAAAGGACAGCTAGAGATTTTCTGAGCCCCCAAGTCACACTGAATATTTTTGTTCCTGCTTGCTGAAAAAGATGTGGCAGAATTCTGTCTGGCAGGAAGTTCTAGGGAAGAAGACATGCAGCTCCCATTCACCTCAAAACTAGAGGCTCCAAAACTAGATTTTTAGAATGAAAACCTGATGTATGTGAAATGCACACATTGGCTTAGGTCAGTTTGCAACATTTTCCCATTCTCAGTCTAGGGCTCATTCTCCAACTTCTTGTTTGTTTTTATGGGTTCTTTCATTCCCAGGATGGTTAACAGTGGGAATATACACCCCTTTCAGGGAAAACCCCATCCCCTACCCATTGTGGGTGGTCTTACCTTTAGGCCCCCAAAGAGCACTCCTATTAGTTTATGAGTACTTCATCAGTTCATTTTGCCAAAGCTAGATGATTTATTCTTAAATAATTCCACAAATAAGGCAAAAGTACTAAGCTTTCTCTAGATTGGTTCAGTTCCAGTTTCAGCTATAATGAGGATTCATATCTTGACTTGTGGTTTCCTGTGAGCAATTCACATGAGGCCATATATCTTTCTCTAAAACAGAAAATGAATTTCAGGCCCTATATCTTTGCTTAGGAAAATATATTTTTTACTGAAGCAGAGGTTGTCAGTTGGCTACGCATAGAGTATATTCTGATCACTGTTGTGTTTAGTTTGGTCTTCATGATGTGTACCAATACATTGTTTTAAATAATTTAAATTCATTTTCATCATTTTAAAATACCAAAACTACATATAAAAATCTGGATGCCTGCTTTCTCCTAAAAGGTAAGAATATCTAGTAATATTAGACTTACAATCTCCTTCATCAACAACCAGGAAGAAGTAAGTAGCAGCTACCACCTTATACAGAGCAATTACCCTCCAGTTTGCCACAGTCCCCAGCACTCTCTGTTGTCCCTCCATAATGAGATCTCTACTTACCATTTATTATTGTGCTTATACTGTTGTTTTCCTTATAGTTGGATTAAATGGATTATGAAATATATCCTGTACTTGTGTCTCAATTATGGGTGGGAACCAAATGCAATCTTGAGAAATTCACCTGATATGGTTTGGTTGTGTCCCCACCCGAATCTCATCTTGAATTATAGCTCTCATAATCCCTATGTGTCATAGGAGGGACCAGTGGGAAGTAATTGAATCATAGGGACGGGTTTTTCCTGTGCTGTTCTTATGATAGTGAATAAGTCTCACAAGATCTGATGGTTTTAATAAAGGGCAGTTTCCCTGCACATGCTCTCTTGCCTGCCGCCATGCAAGACATGTCTTTGCTCCTCCTTTGCCTTCCACCATGATTGTGAGGCCTCCCCAGCCTCACAATCCTGACAGGTGGAACCGTTAAACTTCTTTTTCTCTGTAAATTACTCAGTCTTGGGTATTTCTCCATAGCAGTATGAGAACGCACTAAAACACCACCTGTACCCAACATATCCAGGTTTCAATCCAAAATAACTCATTATACTAAAAACTGGGAAGAGCTCAAACTGAATGAAAAAATCACAAAAATTTTAACACTGAGATGACAGATATTAGAATTATCTGACAAAAATTTTTTTTTTAAATTCTTTTTTTTTTTTATTATACTTTAAGTTCTAGGGTACATGTGCATAACGTGCAGGTTACATATGTATACATGTGCCATGTTGGTGTGCTGCACCCATCAACTCGTCAGCACCCATCAATTCATCATTTATATCAGGTATAACTCCCCAATGCAATCCCTCCCCCCTCCCCCCTCCCCATGATAGGCCCCAGTGTGTGATGTTCCCCTTCCCGAGTCCAAGTGAGCTCATTGTTCAGTTCCCACCTATGAGTGAGAACATGCGGTGTTTGGTGTTTGGTTTTCTCTTCTTGTATATGAATTATACTATTTTTTTTTAATTTTTATTTTTTATTATACTTTAAGTTCTAGGGTACATGTGCATAACGTGCAGGTTACATATGTATACATGTGCCATGTTGGTGTGCTGCACCCATCAACTCGTCAGCACCCATCAATTCATCATTTATATCAGGTATAACTCCCCAATGCAATCCCTCCCCCCTCCCCCCTCCCCATGATAGGCCCCAGTGTGTGATGTTCCCCTTCCCGAGTCCAAGTGAGCTCATTGTTCAGTTCCCACCTATGAGTGAGAACATGCGGTGTTTGGTTTTCTCTTCTTGTGATAATTTGCTAAGAATGATGGTTTCCAGCTGCATCCATGTCTCTACAAAGGACGCAAACTCATCCTTTTTTATGGCTGCATAGTATTCCATGGTGTATATGTGCCACATTTTCTTAATCCAGTCTGTCACTGATGGACATTTGGGTTGATTCCAAGTCTTTGCTATTGTGAATAGTGCCGCAATAAACATACGTGTGCATGTGTCTTTGTAGTAGCATAATTTATAATCCTTTGGGTATATACCCAGTAGTGGGATGGCTGGGTCATATGGTACCCAGGCAAACAGGGTCTGGAGTGGACCTCAAGACATTATCTGACAAAAATTTTAAAGCAGCCATCATAAAATTCTTTGACCAATTACAAAATGCTTAAAACAAATTAATAAATAGAAAGTCTCAGCAAATAAATAGAAGATATAAAGAAGAACCAAATGAAAATGTTTGAACTGGAAAATACAATAAACAAATAAATATCTCAATAAATGGGCTTACTGGAAGAGGGGAGGGAACAGAGGAAGAATCTGTGAACTGGAAATTTTGTGACCTGAACAACAGAGAGAAATAGATGAGAAAATATGAACAGAGCCTCAGGAACCTGTGAAACTAAGCAAAAGATCTAATATTTGTATCATCAGAATTTCAAAAGGAGTCAAGGAAGAGGTTGGGCCCAAAGAAGTACTCAAAGAAATAATAGCTGAATATTTCCCAAATTTGGCAAAAGAGATAAACCTACAAATTCAAGAAATTCCCACCCAGGGAAACCCATACTAAGATACATCATAGTCAAACTTCTAAAACTCAAGGCAAAGGAATAGCTTGAAAGCCATATGAGAGAAATAACATCTTACTTTTAGGGGAGAAATAATTCAAATTACAGATGATTTTCACCAGAAATCATGGAGGCCAGCTGGAAATGTGCAATATTTTTCAAGTGCTGAAAGAAAAAACTGTCAGCCCAGAATCCTATATCCAGTAAACCTTTCAAGAATAAAGAGGAAATCAAGACAGTTTCAGATGAAGGAGAACTGAGTTTGTTTTCAGCAGGCCAACCCTAAAAGAATGGCTAAAGGCAGTTCTCTAAACAGAAAGAAAATGATGAAAGAAGGAACATCGGAACATAAGGCAGTAAGAAAGAACATAGTAAGACAAAATATGCCTAAGTACAATAGATTTTCCTTCTCTTGAGTCTTCTAAATGACTTGGACACTCAACAGATATTACATGACTATCATCATAAGTTAGAGGTATAGCCTATAGCTCTGGGAAAACTTTCTCTAGGCCTTGTTGTTATTTCCCCTTCCCCCTCCCTCAAAGCATGGGCAATAAAGCAGATCAAATAGGAGCTGAGTTTGTGGTCCTGCTTAGGGTCAAAGGGTCTTCAAACTGTCCATAACAGGGGGACAGCCAGTCCAAGAGAATTCCCAAAAGCAATGTTGGTCGACTTTGGAGGGCCACATCCTTCCTGCGATTATAGCTGTTGCTTCTGCAGCCTGTCAGAGGAATATGCTGTTCTGGCCAAAGCCCATAAATTTCAGGCCTACATCTTTCATATGTGGGCCTCCCATTTGTGATAAGATTTAGTATGGAGCTTTAGTTTAAGCCATTTCTGCCAGCCTTATTATCTTTATTTTCTTACTTTCTCACTCTTTTTTTCCTACCATTTTCATTTTCAGGGCAGCAGAAACATAAATAAACATAATGGCAAACAAACTGTTTCTGGAACTTTAAATTGCTGGCAGACCCAAATGGACCACTAATTAGTTAAGAGAAGTGCAGTAGTCCCTTCTTTTTTTGGGATGTGATTGTGACAATGCCTGGGGGAGCCTGGAATTGACAAACTGTTGAGTGAAATGTGCTTTGGCTGGATAAAGTGGGTAATTTTTTTATTTTAAAAATCCTATTGTGGTAAAAACACTTAAGATGAGATGTACCATCTTAACAAATTAAGCATATAATACTTTATTGTTGACTACAGGCACATGTTGTATAGCAGATCTTTGGAGCTTATTCATTTTGCTTGACTGAAATTTTATGTTTGTTGATTAGGAAATCCCCATTTACCCCTTCCTCTGGCCCCTGGCAACCACCATTCTACTTTTTAATTCTATGCATTTAACTATTTTAGCTACCGAGATAAAGAGAGTAATTCTTAACAACCAGGTATGGGAGGAGAGTTATTTCTGGTACAACCCAAGGGGAAGTGTGCAGTGCTTGCCATTGGTTCAGTATAGCCTGCATGAGTTTTGCTTAGGGAAAACTATGTCTGTGGTCTTTTGTGACAGGGACCTTATATGATCTGTTTCATAATCACTTTACATGATCATCTCTCATCACTTTTTCTCCCATCCCATGCTCCAGCCACGCAGAGTTACTTACTGTTCCCTTCTCTTCGATGCCTCTGTGCCTTTGTTCATGCTGTTCATTTTGCTTACAATGACATCGCGCCTTATGCTTGGAAAACTCCTTCTTATTTTTAAAACTGGCTTAAATATCTCTTCCTCTGGGGAGACTTTTCTACATTTACTCCACCCTCCCCTCCACCCCATCCCTGTGAATTGCTTTCTCCTCTGTCTCCTATAGCTCCTTGTATGGATATCTATTATAGTCTGTATCACTTTGTATTGTCCCTATACTTGATTGTGAAAGTGAGATCTTGTGCATCCTCGTACCTTTGGGGACTAGCTCAGAGTTGGGGATACGGTAAGAACTCAACAAATTCTCATTGAATTAACAAACAATTGAATAAGGATATACCCAATGTCATAATGACAAAACATTGCCTAACACATCACTGTTAGAAAAGAGGGATTAAAAAATGCAATGTCAGGCTTTAACTTCTGGGAAGATGGAATGATGCTTTCCCTATTCCTTTTGGATAAAATATACGTTTCCTCATTTCTTCTGGAGTAGGATATACTTTTCTCTATTCCTTCCCTGATTATTATATAAAAAAACAAACATAACAAGACTCTGAAAGTTGGAGAGAAGAAGGCAGACTAGATAGCACCTTGAGACCTAAGGAACTCAGTGGTGAGTTCTGCAGGTTTTCTTTTCTCTGCATGGATCCCAGACTTATTGCTGCAGAAGCTGGCAACCTGGAAACAGGAATGTTCATGGACAAAGAAAATAAACCTCAATGAAAGCCTGATCTTTGTACTCGGAGGGCCAGGAAAGGAGAAGCCTCACAAGGCAGAAAACTTTTAGATAATAACCACTCTACTCCAGCCAAATACCATAAAACTGTGTACCCTCCTTCTCACTATGCCAGCACAAACCACGTGGGGAATCCCAGACTTCTATCTAGTCTGTAATAAGTCTTTCCTGATCTCTCTTCTAGGGGCTAGGACCTTTATTCCTGCTGAGTGGCAGTGAGCTGCCTGTCTCCACTTGGTGCTGGTGGAGGGCATGGGGGAGCAGTCATGAGGCACTCCTAACCTCCCACTCTGGGAGGTACCCATGGGGACCTACTGGGAGCCAGAACTGTCCCATTTTCCCAGAGTAATGAAGGACTTTCTCCCTGTGGGTATTGATGAAGGCTGAGTCAGAAACCTAGACTTTGGCTTCCACCTGGCAGTAATGAGGTAGGTGGTGTCCCCTTTTCCCTTGCTGGAGTGGTGTCAGAGGATGCCAGCTAAAACAAGGTTTAAAGTCAGACTTGTTGCACAGACACTTTTTCATTTGCACTGGAAAGAGGTGTTACCTATGAAAACCCTGGATTCATCAATTTATTCAGCAAATGTTTATTGAGTATCTACCATGTGCTAGGTTCAGTGTGGGACATTCGGACATCAGACACAGATAGACATGGTCTCTGCCCAGGAAGCTTACATCCTAGCAGGGGGACAGACTTCACAGAAATGAATGACTTATAGCACAATGAAACAATCACAACGTCACTAAGTAGTGCAGACTTCCATAAGAGAACCACATCATCACTAACGCTTCAGTGGTGCCTACCATGCTTTTAATGGAGAAACAAACACTTAAGACCTAGACTCTATTATTTGTAGTGGTTTATTTTATAGTGGTTTATCTATTTTATAGTGGTTACCACCACTTCCAACTCCTTGGTAAAAAAATTGGCCAAGAAAGAGAGCCCAAGGCTCTGTGCTTCACTGAGAGTATCTTTAAAAAATACACTTTCAAAATGCATTAGCTCAGAGAAGTTTTTGAACTCACAATATACATTATGCTACCTTCCTTACAGATAAATGAGTCTTTGAAAAGATTTGCATTAAACTCACCAACATTTTCCAATTTTCACTCATGTCACTAACTGGTCTACTTGTAGATTGCACACATAAATTGTTGAGTTCTTTACTCGGCAAACATATTGAGCATCTACTATTTGTCAGAAACTGTACCAAGACTTAGAGACACAAGATATGGAAGACACAAAGTGATGACAATTGAAGCAAGGAGAATTTTTCCAATTCTTTATATGTGAAACTTAAAAAAAAAAAGATAAATGAGACATCGTATTTATTGCAGCATTATCTGGGATTGAAAAACACTGGAATGAATCCAATTGTCCATCAACAGAGGACTGGTTGAATAAATTATTAATACATCCATACATTGCATACCATTTTGCTGTAAAAAGGGATAAGAAACAGTCATCGCTCCATATACATGGGGGATTTGTTCCAGGACCCTGCCTCTCCCCACCCTTGTAGTCACTCCTGTGGAATCCACCTATACTAAAAGTCAGGGTGTACATCCCATGAATACTGTATTTTTGATCCATATTTACCTAAACAAATCTTCATATAAGTGGACCTGCTCAGTTCAAACCTGTGTTGTTCAAAGGCCAACTGTGCTGCTATGCAGCTATATCTTCAGAATACGTTATTAACAAAAAGAAAAAAAGGAAAAAGAACAAAAAGTAAGATGGTAAAGTATGCTAAATATGCTATCATATAAGAAAGCTAAATTAAAAACCAATGTTAATAACATTTTTAAAAAGAAGGATAAAATTAAATTTTAATAAAGTAAAAACATAATTGTCTAGTGGAAAGGGAAGGAAAAAGACTAATCAAAGCTGTAGTTCTCTGAATAGCTCTTTTTTGTAGATTTGATTTGAAACTTAAGTGACACAGGAATTTGTCTGCAAATCCTTAATGGGACATACACTAAAGGAAAAAAAATTCTTGCAAGACAAACAAAACTTCCCCAAACAATAAAATGCCCTTAAACTGTTTTCAGTAATCATATTTTAGTGATAGTATTGATATCATCATTGTGAGACCATTATGCTTTATTTTCTGAGAAAACAAATGAGTAATTATGCTTTTTGTCCTTAAAAGCTGGGATTTCAACATGAGAGAAAGGAGATACAAATGTGAGAATGAACTTAGACAAATATTCTGTGGACCCGATTTCAGACGAGAAGAATCAGTATGAACTTATATGTTTTCTTTAAAAACAAACAACCTTCCCCCCAAAACAAAAACAAAAAACCAAAATCTCTTTCTTAGCTATACCCCTCCAAAGAGGCCTAGGAACAATGACTGACCCAATAACAAGGATCATTCTAATGAATGAATTGAGGGATCTAGGCAGTGATCAATGCTGCTAACATCACACCAAAGGAGACAGATATTATGTACTCCTAACAGAAATACAAACCTTACCTTGTCCCCAAATTAAACCTTAATCTGCTCAAGCCTCTAGAACTCACCACCAATTATCAGAAAATTGAATGGAGAGAGTAACATTTTAAATGACACCATGGAGATGTAATACTCAGAATCCACTCTGGCAAACCCTACAGGAAAAATGGCCAGTTTCTTCAACAACTAAATTACAAGGAAACAAAATGATGTCAGAAAAATCCTATACATTCAAAGAGATTTGAGGGACACATTAATAAATTTCAATACATGAGCCACATTTGGATACTAAGTTGAATATATTACTTGTTTAAAAAATGAGACAATTGGAGAACTTGGACATTGAATATTGTTTGGTATTAAATAACTAATGTTAATTTTAGAAAAGATCTAAATAAGATTTTAAAAAGAGTGAGACTCTGCCTCAAAAAAAAAAAAAAAATCACAGTAAGGGTATCATGGTTATGCTGTCAAAAATAGTCCTTGTCTTTTAGAGCTACATAGTAAATACTTACAGGTGACATGACATAATGGTGGGGATTTGTTTCAAAATAATCTAGAGTTGAGGGGACTGGATGGGGTAGAGATGAAACAAGATTGGCCATGAATTGAAAGTTGTTGAAGGTAGGTGATGGGACTCATGAGAGTAAGCTCTCTAGCATATGTTAAAAAACTTTTCATAATAAAAGGTTAATTACAAAAAGAGGCAGCCTGTTTAATGTAAGGTTTACACTCTGATTTCACTTAGGCTTGGTCTGAGTCTGTTTAGGACCTGTCATGTGGCTCCTGTTTCCTTAGATACCAACAAATATTATTATAAAAAGAAAAATGACTTTGCTGAGATACTTTTTCCATGTGCTCCCCTCATGTAAGAAAAATTGGGGGATGCCAAACCTGCGAAACTGAGACTGGGACAAGGAGCCCCCTGTGGTTGCTGACTAGCTCTTTAGAGCTCTGCTTCTTGTGTTTGGTCTCTGGTACTTATATCCAACAGTCATCTGTGACTGTGGCTTGGAAATCATGTGGCATCCGAAAAGGAGGGAACTCCAAAGGCAGGGCTATGTCAATTGCTCAAAAAAGGGGAATGGAAGATGTTGCCTGCATCCAGCAGCATAATAATTGAGAAACATTTTTGAATCCAGGATCATGGATTTTTAGGGCTCTTACGAACTTTATATTTTGTGTAGTCCAAGTCACTTATGTGGCAGGTGAAGAAATGGAAGCTCAGAGAAATGAAGTGACTTGGTCAAGATTGCAAAACTAATACATTGTTGGGACCTGAACCCATATTTTACTGATTTCCAGAGTTCAGTGCTCTTTTCTGCACATCACATCTGGGGTGGTGCACCTTGATTTGTTTCTTTGATTTCATTATGAACTCTCTCGAATCTATTCCATGAATTCTCTGGAGTAATGTGCTACTGTGATGTAGAATTTTCGGTTCTTTCAGTACAAGGGGAGACAGGGGCTATTGAGGCATGTGTTGGGGTGTGGGGGAGTGGGGTGATTTTAAAATAGTCGGTATAATTGGCTGAAAGAATCTCTTTAGGGTGAATTGTGGCTCATGCTTCATATGAGGAAAGCTGCATGAGTTTGTGCTTTCCAGACCCCATGAAGGATGTTATGGGACAAGCAGGCTCTAGAGTCAGATTACCTGAGTTTGAACCTATGCTCTTCTACTCTTTACTCACAGTGTGACCTTGAACAAGTTAGTGATCTCCCTGTACCTCATCTATGAAGGGAAAATAATAATAGCACCTACATCATGGTCTCATTGTGTAGATTTAATGGGTTAATATAGGTAAAATTCTTAAACCAATATCTGGCACCATGCAGGAAACGTGTGTGATCTCAGAGGGGAAACTGGATGCAAACAGCAGTCAATGGGCATGACCAATAGAACATACATGAAACTGTTAGGTATCTTGGAATTTCAAATAGGGCCTACTTGCTGAACCTACTTGCAGGGTATGATTTCAGGGTGTTAAAAATCTCCTTCTTTCCAGAGCCAGTTGCATGCCTGAAAGTCTCAGCTCTGGATTGACTGTGTTACAATCCAGTGGGTTATCTGGAAGTAGTAAGTGTAATCATGTAAGTCATTCGCATCTCATAGACAACTCACTTATCATCTGAAGGAGCTAGTCATGCAGTCAAGCTTTTCTGGTAGGAAACATGGTCAAGGAGTAGTGAGTGCCTCCAATGCAGTTGTAGCAGATACCATTGGTGCCTCCAGCACTTGCCTACACAACAAAAGCTCCTTGCTATAAAAAACCAGAAACAAACCTGCAGCTCTGTCTGAGAATGTTTTGTGTTTTTTTCCTAGCCTTGGGAGTACATTCAGCCAGTATTACTCCATTTTCATGCTACTGATAAAGATATACCTGAGACTGGGTAATTTATAAAGGAAAAGAGGTTTAATGGACTCACAGTTCCACATGGCTGGGAAGTCCTCACAATAATGGTGGAAGGTGAAAGGCACGTCTTACCTGGTGGCAGACAAGAGAGAAAAAGAATCATGCAAAAGCGGTTTGCCCTTATAAAACCATAAGATCTCGTGAGACTTATTCACTACCACAAGAACAGCATGATTCAATCATCTCCCACTGGGTTCGTGCCACAGCATGTGGGAATCATGGAAGCTAAAATTCTAGATGAGATTTGGGTGGGGACACAGCCAAACCATATCACAGCCCATGAGCAGGACAAGCTGGAAGAGCTGGAAAGTTAATGACCCTGGAGTGGCTCTCAAACAATGATGGTGGGGTGTTGGTGGGTAAGGATCCCAGCTTCCTAGTCCCTCATTTGGAATAGCTCTGAGGAGTACTCCACACTGTGTCCTGGAGTTCCCAGTGGGATTGTACTCCAGTTGCCAATAGTGATAAATGCATGCAAATGTACCCTTTATTGGCTTTTTATTCTCTCCCTTCTCACTTCCCTACTTTCCTATCAGTTTCCTAGTATTGTCTTCCAATGAGACTCTTTGTACCAAATCTGTACCTCAGCACCTGCTTTTGGGGGAGCCCAAACCAAGACAGCCTCATCCAAGTGTTTGGCTTGGGTCTCCCAGCCTCTTGTTTCTTCTGACTCTCTGAATTTCCCACATCTCCAACCACAATTCCAATCCTCAAATTTAGAGATTATTTTTCTAATATTATTTTTCTATTTTAGGGATTATTTGGCTATTACTTCAGTGTGAAACACACACCCTGTTGTCCTCAAATATTTCTATTGCATTCTATTTTGGGTAGCAACGAAGTGGGTATTATCGGTGCCATATAGAATGACACTTAGGAAGGGGAAAAACTGTCAAAACACCGTTTCTCTGCAGAACTCAAGACTTCAATCCCCTTGACAACCAATTCCTAAACAACATCAGGGAGTTCCAGTTTGGGCTAGAGGTAAGTTATCTGACATCTCTTGTATCAATACCACCATCTATAAGATTTGCGGTTTATACCTGTCTTCAGATTTACTGACCCTGATGGTATTATTATAACCACCGCAAATTCACCAAACACCTTTGAAAGTGTAATTTTATACAGAATTGGAAAATGTTAACATTTCTAAATCCTTTACATATGCAATGAACTGAAGAGAACAAACATTTTAGGAAAATTAATAAAGTAATTTACAGCTTAAAGTTCAATATTGCTAAAAGCTGACCAAACTACTGTAGTATTTAGACAATGATGACAAGGACAAAACAAATAATGCTGAAAGTAATCTCTTTCAGACCAAACATACTAATCATTTTCATAACCTTTTTTTCCTCCTTAGAAAGCAATGGCAATACTTACTAAGTCTTATATAAAAGATGGCTCATGGAAACCTCCAAATAAATAATAATAATATTCAATGTTTATATAGTGCTTTTTTCCCCCATCATGGAGCTCAAAGCATTATCAAATAATTATGAGATTATTTCTATTTTGTGCCCAACATAATCCTTTCCTTTATGAAGTAGTTATGAAGTTTTATTATATATGTCCTTAAATGATTCCAGAAGCAGAGAGTTATTAATTGATCATTCACTCATTCAACTATTAATCATTAATTAATACAATAAATTTTTTCATTCATCCATCCATTCATCCTTTCCCCCCTGTCTATCAGTTTACAAATATTTATTAAGTAGTCACTGCATATGAGGTCCTCTGCTAAGTTCTGGCTATACAGTGTTGATCAAAACAATTATGGGCCCCAGCTCTCATGGAGCTAATAGCATAGTGAATTCTACAGCACAAATTCTAGTAACATTCTGTGATTATACTATTTCTATCTAAAAAAATTTTTTTAAAGGCTAGTCAAGTGAAGCAATGGGAGTGGAGGAGGAACAAAGAAATCCATAACGGATTGTGATCAATTAGTTTAAACACCATTGCACTCAGACCAGCCGACAATGTTTTGTAAAATATGTTTTTCCTAATTAAAACTCAGTTAATTTGAGGTATAATACTTTTAATTACGTAGATTTGAAAATGAGAGCACTTGGACAGAGAACAGAGGTCTTGTGTAAATACGGCTGAATCTGGCAAACCTTAATCTGTAGTCTGTGCAGATTACTGTAGTTTGATCACACTATGAGGTGGGAGACTCTCCAGCACCAGTCCTCCAGTATGGTAAGGCAGGACAGCAACCCATAGAAACCAGTACATCAGCCCACTTCTGTTTTAATGTTGCTGAGTTGCCTTTATTTGAAAAAAATAAAAATTAAGAGAACAGAGGTGACAGGTAAGGCAAAGTTTGGGATAGGTATGTTTTAGAGTTTCCATGCTTTGTGGAGTTCACAAATTCCTCTGATTCCAAAGCTTCTAAAAGGTCAGATAAATTTTTTTTTTTTTTTTTTTTTTTTTTTGAGACAGAGTCTTGCTCTGTGGCCCAGGCTGGAGTGCAGTGGTGCGAGTTTGGCTCACTGCAACTTCCACCTCCTGGGTTCAAGCAATTCTCATGCCTCAGCCTCCCGAGTAGCTGGGACTACAGGCATGTGCCACCACACCTGGCTAATTTTTGCATTTTTAGTAAAGATGGGGTTTCTCCATGTTGGTCAGGCTGGTCTCAAACTCTTGACCTCAGGTGATCCTCCCATCTCACCCTCCCAAAGTGCTGGGATTACAGGCATAAGCCACAGCACACAGCAATAATCATTCTTGATTCATGGAAAAAGCTGAATCATCTGTTGCTGAGGGAAATGGAAGAATTCCTCCTGAGACATCTCTGTTGGTCATGCGTTTTGCCGTGGATGTCTCTATGGAAGACCACAGAGGTGTGGGAGAGAGCTGAGTTCTTAAAAGGAATAAATGTGCTTACCTTTATTGACATAGTTTTACAATAGGAATTGCTGTAGCTTGTGTTTCCTTTTATCTGATTGGAGTGGATTGTACAAATCTGGTGATTTAGATCTTTCCCTCTCTTTACCTTAGGAAATTTTTGAATCAGGTCTTATCTGCATAGGCCTAGCCTGGTAGGGCCAATTATTTGTCCTTCAGGAATTCTGAATGACTGACTTATGCCTGAGGTAAGTCGGTTTTCTGTCTCATGTGCATATCTGCATTATAATCATTTTTGTGCACGTCTCCATTGTAACCAATTTTGGAGCATAGTATATTTGTTTATTTACATTGTATGTTTATTTGCATGTAAACATGGACATGTCTAGACTATGAGTTCTTGCAGGGCAGCAATTGTATCTTTTCCTCTTTCTACAGTGACCAGGTCAGTGTCTGGCAAATAGAAGTGCTTGATGTGTTTGTTGAGTGAGTGAGTGAGTGAATGAATAAATGAATCTCTCTCTCTCTCTCTAGATGCTAAATGGTGGGGATTCTGGAGTCTATTTGTATTGGTTGTTAACATGGCCATCCCATGTGTTGTTGACTGATCACATGTGGGACTGCTTTGATTTCCTACAACACTGCTAATATTCAGGATATTACTGTATCCAACTGTCTTCCAATAGAGTTGCTTTTGTAGTTTGATTTGGAAACAGTGCTATATTACTTCAAATGATTGTCAAATAATAAAATAAACAATAATAACCTGAAATGCCAGAAAATATTATTTTCATGGCAACTTTTCAGAAAACAGTTCTACAGGATCCATTTACAAAATATACATGGATGAGGTTGGGCATGGTGGCTCACACCTGTAATCCCAGCACTTTGGGAGGCCGAGGCAGGCAGATCATGAGGTCAGAAGATCAAGACCATCCTGGCTAACATGGTGAAACCCCGTCTCTACTAAAAATACAAAAAATTAGCCGGGCGTGCTGGCGGGCACCTGTAGTCCCAGCTACTTGGGAGGCTGAGGCAGGAGAATGGTGTGAACCCGGAAGGCGGAGCTTGCGGTGAGCTGAGATTATACCACTGCACTCCAAGCTGGGTGACAGAGCCAGACCCCATCTCAAGAAAAAAAAAAAAAAAAAATACACCAACAGATTAAAGCGTATTACAGACTACTGAGTGATATGTATCATTTTTATAATAGAAACAAAAATGTTTGCCATATAGCAGTATGTGGTAAAGATAAAAATAGCTTGTCAGGTAGGCCAGGGAAGTTTCTCCATAGTAAGCTATTGATGGAGCAGTGAGGGGGAAATGGTTTATTGATTATAACATTTAAATGTTACTTTTTCTGAATTGATTCTTGTATGAATAAGGGAAGGTGGAAAGCTAAAGCCATTTAGGATTTGAGAGGGTCTGGGTATAAGGGGATAAAGGCACATACTTGTCATTGTTTGGAGCATGTATCAGGCATAAAAGTTTTAGGTTTCCAAATTTATTATTAGGATTAGGTGGGATGTATACAACAGAAAGCTTCAAATAATAGTGGATTAAATAGTTTTTATTTTTATTTCATGTAAAAGAAAAAGTACAGGATTGGTATGGAGGTGCTTTGGTCATCAACTGCTTCTTTCCACTTCACTGTCACTAGCACTTGGCTTCGATTTAAGTTTGCCTCGTGGTTCAGCATTATTGCTGGGGCTCTGGCCATCACATCTGCAATCCAGGCAGTAGGAAGGAAGAAGGGGGAAAGGGCACTCCTTCCAGCGGAATCAGCTCCTTTTATAGGTACTTCCTAGAAACCTCGGCCAATCACTTTCACTTATTTCTCATTGACCATTACTGGCAAGGAGAGAGGCTCGAAAATGGCTTGTTTTGGCTGTGCACATTTGTGGTACCAAATAATATTTGAGTTTTGATGCCAGAGAAAAAGAGGAGATGACTGAGTAGCAAACTGGTAGTCTCTAACCTTCAAGCAGATTACAGGTAGTCTTGTAGGTTTGGGAATGTCTCATGTCTCTTCAGAGTGATTTTATGTATCTCTGCTCTGACCTAGTATGCATAAAGTTTAAATTTGAACTTTCAGAGAGCAATTTTATTCAACTTATTTGTAAGTTCTCAGGGAAAGCCTCAGTGTAAATTCATATGCTGACTCTTAACAGGCTGTCACACAGATATTTATGGCTAAAATCAGAAAAATAATGTGATCCTTTCATGATAGAACATGGTAAGTGACGAGGAGATTTTGTCAATCTACAGTGGACTGATACGACTCAGCAAAAAGACTGGAGAAGTCAACAGGAAGTCAGTGTGTGAAAACGTGAAAGCGGAGCTGAATCAGTTAAGACATAAGGAGCCCAACCATTCAGCCAGGCTGCCCTTGGTCCTCAAATAACTCATCAGACAACATACGGATAGCTTTTCAGGCATGTCTCAGTAATCTTTTGAAACTGTAGGGCTGTTGAGACATCAGCTGTCCTGCCCTTGGACAGGTTGCACAGTGTCCTTTCTCCCTCACCACAGGTGTGTCTGGCTTAGTCAACTTGGGATGCTATAACAAAATACTGCAGATTAAGTGGCTTAAACAATAGCAATTTATTTCTCATGATTCCGGAGGCTTGGAAGTCTGAGATCATGGTGCTGGCCTATTCATTTTCTGGGGAGGGCCCACTTCCTGGCTTATAAATTGCTACTGTCTCACCGTGTCCTCACATAGCAGACAGACGGAGCAATTGAGCTCTCTAGTTCTTTTCTTGTAAGGACACTGGGATCTCATTGGAGCAGGGCCCTGCCCTTATGATCTTATTTTACCTTATTTACCTCCTTATAGGCCCCACCTCCAAACACAGTCACACTGAGGGTTAGGCCTTCATCATATGAATTTGGAGCAGACATGATTCAGTCTACAGCAGTGTCCTTTCCCAAACCAAGAGCTTAGTAAAAAAGGAAGCACTTCTTTGATTGACCAACAGTACCTTCTTTTATTCAGATAGTTTTCTAAAAACAACCAAGCTTGAAGCACTGCTCTTCATATCATTTTAGAGTGAGTTGAGATTTAATATGTGCAAGAACTAAGAGAGTCAGAAGGTAGGACTAGTTCTGCCACCTGGTTCTAGACTGGTTTAATTGCTTATTTGAATCAATTCTGATGTATTTCATGCATTATATTTGGACTTAGTGCTGTCACTTTCTATTATAACAGGGTGGACATAAAATAAAGCATAAAGCCTTCTTTTGTATCTGTGGGGAAGGCAAATATACTCTGTCCACAACCACAAAGAAGGGAGGAAGTGGAATGATTAGAATGACAACATCAAGTCACTTTGCTCTAAAACCTTTGGGCAGTTTTAAAATCCGGATATTTGCTTCAGTTTGACTCTCAACTTCATTTTGAGGCCATAGATAGAATCAAATAGGCTCTCAAAGACAGAAGTTTCCAAATAAAATACTCTACTCTTTTAGGGTATGTTTGGGAGATACTGGTACATTTAACAAAACACGACTTTCCTGAAGGATAAGGAATGCATTTCAATTGCAGTTTCTATCATTAGCTGCTTGTCAAAATAAACTGTGTATCTTCCAATTTCAGAGTTGCCAGGTCTGCCACAGCTGTTGAAAGGACCTTCTCTGGCAACCTGATCAGGTTTGACTATTGGATATTAACAGCAGGGAATCTAAAATCAAAACACAGCTCTCAAGTTTTAGTGACAGCTTTTCAGGATAACTCATCAGCTGGAATTATGGGCAATGGCAATAGTCCTTTTGGTTAAAAAGACTTGTAATGATATGTTTCATGGATTTGAAATTTAGAGAAAATAGACACAGGATTATTTTTTAATGGCAAGTCCAGAGAATCTACAACTTTTTCCTTTTCTTTTGTTGTAAAATATAGTCTGGGATTTCATAATCAGTATTTTTTAATAAATCAAAATGATACAAGATGAGATATTTAAATAACCTTCTTTTACTATTTTCTCAATAATTTAAAAATTATTATTCTCAATAATTTTAGTTAGATTGCCTTTTTAACCCATTTTAATTCCATTTCTGTAAGTATTCATAGTGCGGGGTAGTGCTGGTTAATGGTTTCTAAGAACCATGATGAAAGATAAGCAAATAAACTACCAAAAGCACCTATTTCTATATGCATGTAAGAGAACTTGATGATGTTGCCTGGAAACGAGAACTATTTATCCCCCCAAACTCAAATTAAATATAGAGGCTGAGATTAATCTTTTGGCTTCTGACTGTTGAAGCCATCCCCTACCAATCTCCCACCGTGTTCCTCCACCCAAATTAGAAATTGCTACTTCTCTAATCACTGGATGACCACAGCCCAAGACAGCTGAGCTCCTCCAGTGATCTTACTGAATTGCCTTTTGGTCTGAAGCCATCAGTTCACACTGAGAGATTTGTAACAATCCCTTGAAATCAATTTTTATCTTTATTATAAGAAGACAAAAAGGAAGACTACTAGACTACTAAGGAAGTTCATTATCAGTGGCTTTCAGATTTGCCCATTTATCAGCATCAACTGAGTTGCTTTGAAAAAAACGCAGATTTTCAGGCTCACCCCAAGCCTATTCAATCTGAACTTCTAGGCAAGAGGTCAAGGGAACCTGTATTACAGATAATCTTGGGTGGTTCTGATACAATTGGTGGGGATATGGGAAACATAGCACAGTGTCATTCTTCTTCTTTTTTCTTTCTTTTTTTTTTTTTTTTTTTTGAGACAGAATCTTGCTATATTGTCCAGGCTAGAGTGCAGTGGCACAATCTCAGCTCACTGCAAGCTCCGCCTCCCAGGTTCATGCCATTCTCTTGCCTCAGCCTCCCAAGTAGCTGGAACTACAGGCACCCATCACCACACCCGGCTAATTTTTGTATTTTTTAGTAGAGACAGGGTTTCACTGTGTTAGCCAGGATTGTCTTGATCTCCTCACATCGTGATACACCTGCCTTGGCCTCCCAAAATGCTAGGATTACAGGTGTGAGCCACCACACCAGGCCGTCACAGTGTCCTTCTTTTGGAAAAGAAGGACCGTGGAAAAAAGTTCTCTCTAGTTTTAGTTCCAGCACCAGGGGTCCTACTTCTGGGTAAACAATTTATTTTTATTTCCTGGACACTGTAATTCATATAATTGATTGTGTTGCTTTTTCTTGCATTGGCCAAAGCATACAGTCAAATGTGAATCCTTCTAGCAAATGTATAGAAAGAAACTTGTGGCACTATCAGTACCATGTGACTACTCCAGCCTTCATCTTCTCTTTCTTACTCTCATTTTGCCATTGTCCCAATACTTTCATCAATTTGTTTTTAATTCTGCATTTTGTTTTGTTGCAGGCATTTTTGTACATTGCTTTAAGTTCTTTCTAGAACAAAATATGACATGAATAAATAAAAAAAAATACTGTCCAAACATTTGTATAAGCTGCTTGCTTGAATTGGGATATTTATATTTATGATTTATATTTAAAAATACAAACTCATAGAAGCTTAGAGTAGAATCGGGTTGCCAGAGGATGGGAGTGGTGGGGAATAGGGAGCTGCTATTCAACTGGCATGAAGTTTCATTTATAGGAGATGAAGCAGTTTTAGAGATCTGCACTGCAAGATCATGCCTATAGTTAACAATAATGTATTGCACCCTTAAACATTTGTTGAAAGGGCCTATCTCATGTTTAATGTTATCACAACAATGAAAACAACCCAACAACTGAGGATGATCCAGCAGAAGTCACACCTGGTTGAAGGTGGTACCATTACTGTTTTGTTCAGTGACCTTATTGCCCTTTGGGGAGTGTGGGTGGAATGGGGGTAGATATTACTTCATGTGATAAAAGACAAACAGAGAGTCTTCTAAATTTTATTTAGAATAAAACCAGCACAGTAGAAATACATCAGTGATACAAGAGAAAAAGAACTTGATTCCTTAATAAAATGACTTACAAATATAAAAATGGACCCCATCTTGTGTTCTGCTTTACTTACATCCAACTCTAACCTGTGAGCATATTAGGAAAAAAGAAGCAAGTGCATCCAAGAAAATCATTTGTAACTTAATTTGTATGAGGTGGGGCAAGGTTGCTTTTGATCCAAGTCTGGTATTTCTTGGTTAACAGGGTGTAGATTCCAGGCTTTTTGGCAATACCACATTTATGACCTCCAGAGACTATGGCATGGAAGACACCTTTACAGATCAAGGGGCCCCCTGAATCACCCTGGAAAGAAGAAAAAGGGCAAATGTGTGGTGAAAATTTTTTTCTGCCTCTTACTCGTTATAGGTTCTCTATATGCCTGTCTCTGTCTAGAACTATGTTTCTGCCTACTTGCTTCTCTGTTTATGTCTCTAACTATGACTATGACTATGCCTCTGCCTCTGTCTCGGTGTACATGTTTATGTCTCTGTTTTGTCCCTATCTACGTCTGCTTTCCTCTGGGAATCAATGACTATTGACTATTTATTAAATAATGGATAAGGTTTTAAATAATCCACTGAAATAAAATAATCTTTTAAAGTTGTATATTTCATTTTGAGAGTAGCAGAAAAGAGCAATGTATTGTAGTAAATGTCTTGATGGCAGGAATTATATGTTCTCTGTTACTTATTTATTTTTTTGCATCCTCACATGGTTGGACATAGTGCTATGTATATGTACCATACTTAGTAAATACTTAGTGAATGAAATGATTTTTGAAGACTCACTCTAACAGCAAAACATGTAACTAAATCCTATCAAGTGAAGGGAAAGAGCTATAGAGGGGATGGCACGGTCTTTTAATGAAGAGCTGGCTTCTTTGAAGACCAGCGTTTCTCTTTGCTAATGTTCACACTGCAAACTGCAGTGCCTTGTACTTTGGTCAACCATGATAACAGATGTTTAGGAGGGTGATGGTCTTGGGTACTACAGATGCAAAAGACATTTGAAGTCATCATATCCTCTCCCCCGATAATACTTAATATAGTATGAAATGAATACTATATTCTAATTTTTTAAAAAAATAGTAATTCATTTGTACTATGTATTAGTATAGTTCATATAAACATGAACACCTATTTTTTTTTCTTTACCATCTCAATAAACAAAAGATTTTGAAAAATATAATGACTCTTGTTCCTTTTTTTCTTTTAAGACAGGATCTTATTTTGTCACACAGGCTGGAATGCAGTAGCAAGATCTCGACTCACTTCAGCCTCAACCTCCTGGGCTCAGGTGATCCTCTCACCTCAGCCTCCTGAGTAGGTGGGACTACAGGCGTATGCCACCATGCCCGGCTAATTCTTGTATTTTTTGTAGAGACAGGTTTTCACCATGGTGCCCAGGCTGGTCTCGAAATCCTGAGTTCAAGAGATCCACCCACCTTGGCCTCCCAAAGTGCTGGGATTACAGGTGTGAGCCACTGTGCCCGGCCTTTTGTTTCTTTTTGTTAGTCAGCAATATGGTCTGAATGTTTGATTCCTCCGAATTCATATGTTGCAATCCTCACTCCCAAGGTGAGGGTATTAGGAGGTGGGGCCTTTGGGAGGTGATTAGGTCATGGAGGTGAAGGTTTCGTAAATGAGATTAGTTTCCTTATTAAAGAGGCCTAAGAGAGACCCCTCACCCCATCTACCATGTGAGATTAGAGTGAAAAGAAGCCGTTTATGAACCAGAAAGGAGGCCCTCCCCAGACACCAAATGTGCTGGTGCCTTGATCTTGATCTTGAACTGAATAAAGTTCTGTTATTTATAAGCCACCAAGTGTATGGTATTTTGTGGTGGCAGCCCAAACAGACGAAGACAGTCAGTCAACATTACTTATGAAACACATACTGTATATTTGAGCTTTTTGCATTTGAGTCTTATAAGACCTCCTTATTGATTAATCTGCAAGGTGGTTCTTTAAATAAGTTATCTTCTAATCGCCACTAGTGACTTCAGGGTTGGTAGACTTTCTAAGGAGGATAACACCTCTCATAGGAAGCCTGTAAAAGTTGTCAGATATAGTCTATTATCCTGATTAACAAACATTTACTGGGTGCTTATGAAGCATTGGGGAAGTTTTTGCAATCCATTCACATTGGTAGATGAAAAAGAATAGAGAATGCTGTGCAGGAATGGAGAGAAAGTGTTTAGAATTGTGGTTTTGTATTCTGTATGCCCCTCCCTCCTCCTCAGTGTCAGTGAGCAATAGAAGTTTGGCTACTGTACAGCGCTCCGAGACACCTGTTTAAAAGAGATTCTTACCTTACAGGAATCCTTCTGGCCTTTGGCATCTCCTGCACAGACCATGTCACTGGTGATAAAAGGGTCGTGATTGTAGTAACTTTGGCTGTTGCAAAGTTTTCGACTTAGGACAGTAACAGTGACTTCTCGCAGAGTATCGGAAGGTCTTAAGAAATCTGGGTCGGTGGCTCCCCAGCCAGTAACCTCGCATTTGGTTCCAGATCTAAGAAAGGTTTTGGATCTTACGTGGAGCAGCTTGACATGTTTATTGAGTTTTGCGGCTGTTTGAAGCTGACAGATTGAAAAAAGATTGAATTATTTCTTTCCCAGTAGTATTCTGATGCTAGCCTGTGCGTTGTATGTGTGGTCTCTGTCTTAGGTGGACGTCCCTGTTCTGGAATCTACTTTGGTGGTGGCCTGCAGCTGCATTTGTGATTGTTGCTTTTCTGACCATGCTCTCTACTCCCCAAGGAGCTCACTGAGGCTTGGGGAGGGAGCTTATAGAGAGCAGGAATTTTGTCCAGTCTCGAGCAAACTGGCCTTTGCCCTGCATTGGATGGTTTTGTGTGGAGTAACATCCATAGGTCATGACTTTGAGGGCTGGGCTGCTTCCTGCTGGATAGGACCCTTGAGTATGGTCTAGACCAAGTTTGGACTAGACTAAGTGTGGTCTAGACTGAGTTGTAACTCACTGCTGAGCCCCTGAAGTCACTTGGTGTTTGGCTCTATTGTATAAACAACTGTTGTATTTTTTACTTGCTAATGAGAAAAGCATTTGGGAGAAAAGCTTTCAGTGTGGATCCTTGGGCTTTGTAAGATGTTCCCCTCCTACATATGTGAGTATCAGAGTTGCTTTTCCTTGTATAAACGCAGCCCTGATACATTTGTGATAAATTCTTGTTTCTTTCAAGGCAGTATATGGAATAACATGGGCCCTTATAAAATATATCATAATCACCTCAAACATGGGGAGGGTGCTAACAAAATACTTTTGTGTAGGTGATTAACTAATTGAGCCATCCTGTATAAAAATGTTGACAAAATAGAAGGAAGGCAATGCTGCTACCTACCTTAACCAGCATGATATCATTTGATTGAGGATGTGATGTAAATCTTGAGAATGGTATAAATTTTTTAATCTCCAATGTTTGTTTGGAGGCCTCATTCTTTGAGAGAGAGTGTGCGCCTAAAACCACAGTGGGAGACTGGCCTTTGGTAAACCTAAAAAAAGCAAAGAGAATGAAAGCAGCAGAATGATTCCCAAATCCCCCAGTGGGGAGTGGTGATGGTGGAGAGGGTTATACACATAGAGAAACAAAGGCTATCTCCAAGGTAACCTGCTTAAGATTGGGTGGAGTGACAAAGGTCTTAGTGGACCCCAGCATGAATTGATATTAAGGGCCAAATGACTTGCCCTTAATCCCACCCCAAACCAATTCCCTGGAATTGCAAAAGAGTATCAGAACTTGTATCCAGCTGGGGAAGGAAAAGGAGTGAAATCCTAATTGACTTAGATCAAGTTTAAAACAAAATTGTGTTCATTTATGTAAAAATAAAGGAAATTATATTTCATGAGTTTGTAGTTTGAGATTTACACCAACTACCATTAAATTTTTTTATTGTGGTAAAATATTTACCATTTTAACCATTCTTAAATGTACAGTTTGGTGGTATGAAGGACATGTATATTGTTGTTCATCCACCACTATCATCTCCAGAACCCCAGAACGTTTTTATCTTCCCAACATTAGGTGTTTTAATAATTAAGGTAACCAGGTGCAGTGGCTCATGCCTGTAATCCCAGCCACTGGGGAGACTGAGGTGGGAGGATCATTTGAGGCCAGGAGTTTGAGAGCAGCCTGGGCAACATAGTGAGACCCCCATCTCTAAAAAAAAATTAAGGGGCACAGTGGTGCATACTGGGCATGGTGGTGCATGCCTATAGTCCCAGCTGTTTGAGAGGCTGAAGCAGGAGGGATTGCCTGAGCCCAGGAGCTGGAGGCTGAAGTGTCACAGCCTGGGTGACAGAACAAGGCCCCATCTCTTAAAAACAAACAAACAAACAAACACCACGAAGACCCCCACCCTACACTTGCTCACCCACATGCCTAGACCTAATCTCAGGTCAATGTGGGGAAGTAAGGCCCATTACATGGCAGTCAGATATGTCAATTTGTCCTGTCCCCTCAATTAGAACAAAGATCTGGACAAGAAAGGAAAACTTTCCTCAAGGGAAGAAAATAGTGCTAATTTGAAATGAAGATACTTTAAGGTTAGTAGTCATTCCATCAGGGAGATTTATAGGGTACGAACTGGTGAGTCAGGTGAAGAAATAGATTTGTTTTTTGGCTTTTTTTTAAACCTTTTCTTTTTGAGACGGAGTCTTGTTCTGTTACCCAGGCTGGAGTTCAGTGGCGCGATCTCGGCTCACAGCAATCTCTGCCTCCCAGATCAAGTGATTCTCCTGCTTCAGCCTCCCAAGAGGCTGGGACTACAGGTGTGTGCCACCATGCCTGGCTAATTTTTGTAGTTTTAGTAAAGACAGGGTTTCGCCATGTTGGCCAGGATGGTCTTGATCTCCTGACCTCAGGTGATCTACTGGCCTCAGCCTCCCAAAGTGCTGGGATTACAAGTGTGGGTCTCCGTGCCCGGCCAGGTTTGTTTTTTAAATCTCTGGTCATACACAGTTCTAGTACCAGTGTTTCAACAGTGCCACAATTGATCAGATTTACTCTTTGTTGGATAAAATTACATTTACAGCAGTGATAAAGTAGAAATAATTTTTAGAGACTTTGGCAGTACCGTAGAGCCATTTGTATACTACAGATATATTCCATTACAGTGTCTGTCTTTATGAAGTCCACCTCAGATCTTTTAATTGTATTTGTTTATGTGTAACTATTTCTTTGGTACTTGAAAAAACTACCAAAGTAGATTGCAGTAAAAACACACATACTCATGCATACAGGTTAATAAAGATTAATAAAAGTTACAAAGAGCACAGAAACATACGGAAAAAGGAAGACATGATTGTTTCAGATTTGGAAAATGAGCAAATGCCTGTGGTGGAGTGGGTTTGCTTATGGCAGAGCTGTGACCGCCTGGAATGACCACTTTTTGGTTTGTACCAAAAGAGGTTATTTTTATTTATTTTGGGAATTCCAGCTCTATTTGTTGAAAAGTTTGCCTATTGCAAAATCAGGATGGGGTGGAAATTTCTCATAGGATGTGGACTGGATTTCCTAGGATTGATTTGAATTCAAATTCAACATACCTACTAAACCCAAAGCTTTGTAGGAGAAGGGTGACATAAAAATCTTCAGGATGAATGCTCTAACAGAAAGGTGAGCACATGCCTAAATGACTCACACAAAGAAGGTTGTGAGGTACAAATGAGAGGTATGGAAGGTGGATTTTCACTAAGGGAGGGATGTTGAAAAAATGTCTGGGATTTTTTCATCTTTTACTAATTTCCTCGGCGAGTTATTGCCTTTGAAATGTTTTGGTTATTTTTGTCTCCACTGGGATGTGTTAAGACCAAAAACAACCCAAGCAGACCATTACTCCTTCTGAACTTTCAATTTCTAGATATCCTTCAACTGTAATCTGTGCTACTGAGGTCAAGTTTTCTGCCCACGGGATACCTGGAATTACTTGAGTTCTAGGATCCCACCTCCTTAGCTAAACTGAAGTCTGAATTCACACAAAGGAGAAGTGATAATACCAGTGTTTTTCAGTTGCACAACACAGTGTTTCCCCACGTGCAGTCTTCAGACTTGCTTCAGAATCACCTGGAGGTATTGGCTTAAAATGTGGTTTCCTGAGTCCCACCCTGAACTTTCCTGGAAGAGAATCATATACAGAGCAGAACTACAGTGGGGCTTATAGTAAGTCTGCTGAAGACACCTGTAAACATTGTCTCAGCTGAGCCTAACAACAACCTTTCTCAGGGTTGGTAAAGCTGACGGGCTGTGTATTCATTACCAGTAAAATACTGTTCTCTGACTGGTCCAAGGTGACACACCTCATAAATAGGGGAATCAGGATCCAAATTGGCTTTTGGTGACTCCCAGTCCAGTGCTCTTTCCTCAATCCCTCTTTGAACCCCGCGCCAACCCTCTTGAAGCCTCTTCTTTTCTCTGCCAGCCTGCCTGGACACTCAGCAGTGTTTCTGCTTAGACCCACCCCTTGAGGTCTGGCAGCAAAGGCAGGGTCCCTATGTCTTGGAGATTTCTCTTGCCTAAGAGAGAGGGAGAAGAACTTGGCTGTCAGACAGGGAGGTCTTCCCAGTCTTATCTCGTCAACATCAGATTAGTTCCTTGGTTATTACCATGGAAGGCACAGATAATTGTATACTAGTACTCGATAACATCTATTAAGTTCTTTGTGTTCTGTGTTAAGCATTTTACAAAGCTTCCCTCATTTAAACCTCACAACAGCGTGGTGAGATAGGTATTATAACAATCCCCATTTTATAGACGAAGAAATTGAGGTTCAGGTAAGTGAATAAACTTGAGGACCTTTGCCTCCAGGAGGCAAATCCAGGCAGGATTAAAGCTCATTTGGCTTGAATCTAGAGCCTGAACATTGAACCATTTTGTTCCAGGAGCCTTGAGCATTTGAGATGGAGTGAGGCTGTGTGGAAGGGGCTGTGGAAGGTTCCATCTAACACCTTGCTAGGCAGGTTGGGGCAGGGGGAAGTGCTCTGTGAGGGGGGCCTGGGAGAGAATCAGGAGAACAGGGTACAACAGCTGGTGAGAGTTTTGCTTCTGGTAAGTTAAAATGCTGAAAATAAGTTTGTACAGGACGTTTTAATCAATTTCCTCTTGTATTTGACATGGCAACTAATAAAGGGGCCAGGATACTGAGGGAGGAGCTGTGTGGATGGCTGGTGAGAAGGGATCACTCCCAGGTTTGACCTTCTTCACAATTTTACTGAGAGAGAGGCTTGGGGGCAAACTATTCCCACAGGATACTGGGGAGTACATTTGTGGGAAGCCACCATTGAGCTATTTCGTAAATATTTTGAATTTCATAAAGCTTAATATTTTTCCAACCACCGATCTGCCTACTTTTTACACCCAAGTGTCCTGTAGAGGAAATGTGTTCTACATATTTTGGAGTTCTTTATACCCCAGCCATTTAAAATGATATTTAGCAATAGTTTGTCTTAAGAAAAAAAAAAAAAAAAAAAAACCAACCTCTAAGACCTCTCTCCAGTCTTTTTTTTATAATCTCTTTCCCCAGTTTGGGAATCCACTTCTCATGACTTAAATCCACTTGACAAAATTTAAAATTCAACTTAGTAATATTATTTAACTTCCTATAACACTTTATGGCTAGTGAAGCACTTTTTCATACACCATGTTTCAGACCTAGTCAAAGAAAGAAAGAAAGAAAGAAAGAAAGAAAGAAAGAAAGAAAGAAAGAAAGAAAGA
>NC_045437.1:64460047-64467115 GCF_002776525.5 Piliocolobus tephrosceles
AGAAAGAAAGAAAGAAAGAAAGAAAGAAAGAAAGAAAGAAAGAAAGATCTTTCAATGTATTTCTTTCTTTCCATCCAATGTTTGTTGAACATTTAAAAGTCAAGCTCTTTGTCTGGGGAGGTTATAGACCATTTGAATGTGTACCATGAGCATATTTGAAGATGTGCATATTTAATTAAATGAACATATACTGACAGTTCCCCACTCTGTCTCTCTCATCTCGCGGGGGCAAGTGCCCTGGAGAAGAGAGAAGCGATGGGGATGAGAGTGTGATTTCTATGAGAGCAAGAACCCCATGTAAATGAAGTAACCATATTAAATTGGAAATCAGTGGGTTGCTATTTAGAGATAGCAGAAGATCTCCCTGTCTGCAGGCTTCAAAACTTCAATTTGTGATCAAACAGTTCCATTTAAATGGGGCAATCAGACAAAACCCCCAAAGCATGGAAAAGCAAATCAATTGAGTTGTTCTGTTTAGATATAGACAATGCCTAGAGAGCAAACCGTGACAGCTAAGAGAGATCTTTAAGTGAAAGAAAAGGAGAAGGCTCCATTTCAGCTTATTAGGCAAGAAACATAAGGAAACATATACACAATCAAAAAACAAAACCAAAAACCCCAAGCAAACAAACAAAACAACAAATACCAAATTAGTTTTCTACTGGCATTTCCTTTTGTGATGATTGCAGCATCCCAAGAGGGGTTTTGTGCTTTATTAGCTGAAGTAAGAGAATCCTACGCCAAGATGGACTTTGGGAGGTTTTGCTCTGTCTTCAGAAAAGCTTTCATCCTAAGTATCCGAGAAAATAAATCTCTCATTATCTTTCTCTTTTTAGAAGTCATCAATAACTTTTTTTTTTTCCACCTAGGAAAGTTGTAAGTGGTGAGTAGCTACTGTTAGGAGTGGCAAAGTAGGCTTCTCATGCATATAATACTAATGATAATAGCTGCAATTTTTTGTGCTTACTAAATGTGCCAAGCATGCTAAAATACTTAACAGAAACAGATACTATTCTCAAACCCCACAAAGCAGATATGATATAATTATTACCCCTTTGTAAAATGGGGAAGCTGAGAGCACAGAGCAAGCTCTGGTTGTCTGATTTCCTCTTCAGCAGTGGATCTAACAAGGTCAAGAATCCTGTTGCTTCAAGTATTACTGTTACTGTGTTCCCTGCATTATACAGAGGACTTGAATTTGTCTAACATGTTGCCTGGGAAAAGCAGCTCAGTTCTCTCTGAAAAGGAAAACCCAGGCCAGAAAGCATGGATATGGAAGAAGGTAAGTAAACGCCACCAGTTGGGCAGTGACCACAGAAACTAACTGTAGATCAAATTCTCACTCAGGAGAGGTAAGCTTCTCTTGTAGCTATAACAAGTTGCAGAAAAAACACATGCCTGGAAAAGTGTGGCGGACTCACCAATCTCGGCAGTGGGCCGCTGTCAGCACCCACTGTGGGTCAATCAGAACACCTCCACAAATGTGATGTCCGCCATACTGGATGGAGGCCATAAATGGCCTGGAGTGAGGTGACACTTCTTTCCCTCCAATAATTTCCATATTGAAACCTACAAAAGTAGACCAAAAGGTTTCACACAAAAGATCTAAACAGACTGTTTCATGTAATTCTTCCAATAACAGGCACTGGATTATTTTCAAAGCTTAAAGAACAACAATAACCCTACCTAAAAGCTACAATAATTTTACTGATGAAAAATTTGTATAATAGATTACAGTTCAGAAAGATAGGAATGATTGTGAAAATAATTTTCATCTATAATATAACAATATGGTCAGTAGAAATTCATTTAAAGTTTACATGTAGATATAGGAGATACTTACACACAGGAGTCATACAAGCCCCAGCTGTTAGGAAAAACAGAGAAAAGGAAGAAAACTTAGTCATTTTAAAGACTTAGATTTAAGAAGCCCAGATGAAATGCTTTGATTGTGTGATGAAGGAAGAAGATTCTGAAGACAGCGTTTTGTTCTTGCAAGTTTTGACTTTCTCACCACAAGTGCCCTAGGGGTAATATTTTTTTCACACCTAGGTGTAAACGTTATGTATCAGTTTGGGGACTTTCGGGTCTGTGCTTTTAGCACTTTTTTGTTTTGTGTTGTTTTGAGACACAGTCTCGCTCTGTCACCCAGGCTGGAGTGCAGTGGCATGATCTCGGCTCACTACAGGCTCTGCCTCCCGGGTTCACGCTATTCTCCTGCCTCAGCCTCCCGAGTAGATGGGACTACCTGTGCCCACCACCGTGCCCGGCTAATTGCTTTTAGCACTTTTTTGGGAGAGGTATGTGGGCCATAAAGAACTCCTATCTGGAGATACCATCTGTAATATCTGTATCAGAGTATTTATGCTATAAATGAAATTTATACTATATCTGTATATAATATTTATAAATGAAAAATATCCATGCTGTAAGAATGTAATGAAGTTTCAGACAGAGTTCAAAGATGTCCATTGCTCTCGAGCAATACTTACTATTTTTCCTGGCACAAAATGGTGCCTATCGTATTTCATTCTTCTCTCTTTTTCATTTGGACATAGATATGGTTACTTCACAATGTGGCTTAGCTAAAGCCAGAGCACCATCCAGAGAAAGCCATATGTTTTGCAGCAAACATCCCTACTCAGGTCGTTTTTCTAAGTTTACCCAAATTTGGTTAAATTTTAGTTACATTTTTGTGAGATTTCATAATGTTATTAAAGGTGAGCATTGGCAACTATTTTTGATTCAGAGTCTCTCTTTTACTCATTTTTAATTGAAAATGGCCATATGTTTTTCCAGGGACTTAATAATAATGTCTTTTAAAAATAAAGGACTGCATTTTCTACTTCTCCCCAGAACAGATGACAATGCATTGCCAGGCCCTCAATACAAAAGGTATTAGACTCAAGATTCTACAAGATTCTGTTTGTGCCAGACACTGATCAGCAGGGCAAATATAAAATGAATACAAATAGATCACGCACCAGAATGCCAACCACTTCCTAGAAATACTGATCAAAATTTGCGTTACATCAACAGATCTTTCTTTTAAGATGTATGCATTCTGTCTTCCATTCATTTTAGAAAGGAGAATTAAAATCCAGAGCTTTTATGCTCAGCAGATTGCAAGAGACTCCTGTCACATTGTTTTCTAGCACAGAAAGTAGGAATAATAATAAATAATATTATAATTATATATTATACATTATAACTTAATAGTATATAAGTAAAATACCTTTAGTTATTTCCAAAATTCTTTTTATGTGATCATTTATGGTTTCATTTCTATGTCTTTGAGGAAAGCAGGACAACTATTATATTTACATTACAATGGAAGAAATAAGTTCCAAGAGGCTAAGTAATTTGCCCAAGGCAACACAGCTTATGACCGAGACCAAATCACCTGCCTGACCTCCCTGTAGGTTAACTTGTATGTGAATGAGTACCCTGCCAGAACACAGAATTTTATAAAAAGCCTGCTTCCCTTGTACAGGGATGTGGCAACAGTAAAGCCTTCTACATGTTAAACAGAATGAACAAAACCAACGCAGAGCAGTGACTTCCTGCCGGAGAGAGCAGAAGGTGAGATAAGGAGGAGTCAGGTTAAGAAAAGCCACAAGCTTAATAAACCAAACTTATTACTCCCACTCAAATGTCCCTGTGAATTTTCAAGTCATCTTTGTCACTGTTGATGTGCCTTGGATGGCTTTACTGTGTGCCATTGTTCCACACTGGAAGGCGGACAGGATGGCGTCTGTTCCCTGCTACATCCCAGCGATGCTGGGATCATAAGGAAGATGGTGTGTGACAGGTGGAAGTCATCTGAACTCTAAGGAAGAAATAAATTGTAAAGGACAAAACTTTGTGTGTGTGTGTGTGTGTGTGTGTGTGTGTGTGTGGTGGGGGAAATGGGAATGGTTACAAACATCTCTCAGCTGCTTATTTCTGAGGAGTAAGGACTAATGTCCACATAGCATTGTACAAATTACTGAACATTTTTAGCTGTATTTCCAGGGAAGTGGTTGTCCTTAGTCTTGTTTTATGGATAAAGAAACTGAAATGCAGGGACTTGCTTGAGATTACCGAGCTAGTAGGTGGCCCTTAAGCACCTAAGTGCTGGCTCCCAGCTCCATGTTCCTTTCAACCTGACTACATGCCTGCCTATTTTGAGAAGTCCCTGGGGGCTTAGATGCTCTGAGAGACAAGTTGGCTGTGCAGAAGAGAAAAAGGGTTTAGCCATGTGCCCTGCGTGCAATTAGACATGGGTGAGATTTAGTTCTGTTGGGAAGGGTCTCATAGCTCTTTCTTGTAGCTGACCTGGAAATTTCTGAGAATTATGTTGGTTAATAGCAATGAGTTATTTGGTTTTGGCTTTAGACCGATTCACCAGTTAATAGTATCATTTGTTATTATATTCAAGATCCTGGATTTGAGAACAGTGGGCTGTGTAACATGATGAGCTCGGCGATCTAATTTATTTCTGGGTGTTGGTTTTTGTTCTGTTGAGTCTGCTGCAGGGAGGGCCGTGTTTGCTTTGGATGGCTTTACAGCAGCTGTACCGGACCAAGCAAGTGCAAGGCCGTGCTCAGAGCAGGGCTGGCCTTCACACGTCGTGGCCTTGTGGTTCTCCTTTGCTGTGTTTAGCTGTCTTTCTTGCTGCTCTTAGAGATGTTATTTCTGCCTCTCCTGTGTTTCAGGATACCTTTATAGAACAGCTGTTCCGCCGCTCCAAAAGCCTCGTGTGGTTCTACCCCTTGGACTGCCTTTCTTCAACAGCCCAGACAACTGCTCCTCAGATTTATAAGCCACACCCCCTAGAGCCATGTCAATCAAAGCATGACCCGCAGACCCGTGCCAGTCTCCGAACCTGTTTCTTACTGATTTGGAGCAAGATGGGGACAGAAATTGAGAGCCAGAGTTTAGAAACTGTAACAGCTACTTAACATGTCACTGTATTAATTTATTTTATTAATGAAATATAGTTTGTCCAATATAATAAAAATTGGGTGTGTATTCTGTATGCCTTTGTTTTTTATTTAATTACTTTTTTTCTATTTATTTGTGTTGCATAAACGTATCAGTTCACAATGGGCCGAAACTGAAAACAAACAAATTAACAAACTAAAACTCCAAACATGCTGGTCTCTCCCCCAGGTAGTTTGAGAAACACTGCTCTGTAGACATAAGTGCAAAGCAGATTTGTTTCAAACCCTTCCCATTTATTCCCTTTTACATTCCTTTGAAAAATGTTCTCAACATAAAGGTTTCCCAGGCTGTCCAACCATCCCCAGCCCTTGGTACTTTACATCAGGATTTGGCAGAATTTCCCTGGGTCCCTCCCTTGTAGTCCACCATCCTCCGGGCCTTGACTTCTGTCCAGTAATGGCTTGGCTAATTTGGTAAATGAATCTACTAACACCCATAGTGAAACTATGGCAGCTTTGAAAATTGGGCTTGGGAAGGATATTGGGGTGCTGTATAATGATATTAAGTGCAAAGTTCTCAAGAAAATGTAAATCCCACCTTAGATTACAGTCATCCCTACCACGAGGTCCTTAAAATGAATGAGCTTAAGGGCAGTTGGCAAGGAAAGCAAAGTACCCCTCAACTCAGAGCTGGGGCTGTAACATGGGTTGGGGCACATGGAACACTGCCTTTTCCTAAGCACCTTAAATGTAAATACTTCAGAGGGCTGCTCTAGGGCCTCCCCTTGGTGGAATGATGGTGGTGGCAAAGGTGAGATTGAGGGAAATTTGTTTTGTCTTCCTCTACCTCAACTTTAAATCAGAATATATTTTGCATGTTAAATCTTCCTTTCATAAATATGAAGACACGTTTTCTAAACTGTCATTATTGAGTTAAATCACACAATATTATGGCAACTTCCTTTTCCTTTACTCCTCTCCAAGTCAGCTATGAAGTGACTGGAATGGATGAGAATTGCGTTGAGTGCAGGATCCTGATACATGGAGTAATCATAGGAAAATACCCTGAGGACTTGGCAAATAGGGATATCCCAGCACTGCTGGTGCTGTCTGCCTGGTCATACACTGTCCCTATCTCAACTTTGTCTCCAGGCCTTACTCTGCCCTTTTATGACTCCTCTTCTTGTTCTTTTCTTCTTTAAAGAAGCCTTTGATGTTCATTTCAACTGAGTTCAAATGTTATGGGCAGGATGAGGAAAGTCCCACATGGGGTGGTCCCTGTGATGTCGCTGGACTCAAGACAGATCACTTGCATTGTCTGCAATACTTGTCCTGAAAGATTTGCACATGTGGAAATTCTTTCAACAGTAATGACTGCCAAAGGAAGGTTTTCAGCTCAAGGCTTGTGGGTACCCTGGCCTTGTACAGAGGAAGGTGAGGACTATATGAGACTACCATTGTTTTAGGGAGAAAACTGGGGTAAATATGTAGGCCAAGTTAAGGGAAAAATACCAGAGAAGGACCAGGTAATAAAGACCAGAGGAAAGGTGGAGGAAGGAAGGGAAGGGAAGGGAAGGGAAGGGAAGGGAAGGGAAAGCAAGGGAAGGGAAGGAAAGGGAAGGAAATAAAGAAATACTGTTGAATAAAGAAGGAAAAATAATCAATTGAGGATGGGAGGCCTTATAATGGAACACTTCCATTTATATTTGAACATCTCAGATACCGTACTGTGATACAGTGCTGTGCCCCAAAGGCAGATGTGTTATCATTATTATTATTATTTTTTAAAATTATACCTATTTATTTTTGCTTTTTTTAAAAATTTTTATTATTATATTTTAAGTCCTGGGGTACACGTGCATAACGTGCAGGTTTGTTACATATGTATACTTGTGCCACGTTGGTGTGCTGCACCCATCAACTCATCAGCACCCATCAATTCATCATTTATATCAGGTATAACTCCCAATGCAATCCCTCCCCCCTCCTCCCTCCCCATGATAGGCCCCGGTGTGTGATGGTCCCCTTCCCGAGTCCAGGTGATTTCATTGTTCAGTTCCCACCCATGAGTGAGAACATGCATTGTTTGGTTTTCTGTTCTTGTGATAGCTTGCTAAGAATGATGGTTTCCAGCTGCATCCAT